>NW_026067953.1:1118019-1120951 GCF_014885135.2 Alexandromys fortis | reverse complement strand
ATATATGTGTGTGTGTGTGTATGTGCTGGATTCAGTAAGTGATTCATAGTTTATGTCTTAAGAAACTCAATTTTTACAGCCTCTATTACAACATATTATCCTAACCAAGCTTATGCAACTGTGTACCTCATAAACTTGAAGAAAAAATATTGATATACAACAAGAGATGTATAATGATCAAATAATTGCTTTATCATTTTTATAGGATCTAATTTTACCAATTCTCTAAGTCTGAGAATTGATTTCATTATTGACTGTCACTGACCCTTAGAAAAATATTACCTTCATTCTGAAACAGTAATTGTATATCACTTCATGACAGTGTTGAATTTTACATGCACATTAACTTATATATTCCACATAATTTTGTGGAGATAATATATAATTACTTTATCATTAGAATATTATTTCCATAAGGAAAGAAACTATGGCCTAATGTCTTACATTATGAATAGTTACTCCATCACTAGGATATCTATATTAGGTGGTATTTTAATATTTAAGGAAATGATAATATTCAAGACATTTTTCTTCCATTTTGTCTATTTCCTAGTTTGAGGATCTTCAGATAACATCTGGGAGGCCTTTGATCATTTCTACTTAATGGAAATGAAGGGATATTTCAGTTGTGCAATACCAGGTTGCAAAGAAGGTTTTCTAATTTATAATATAGATAACCAAACCACTCAATGTCTTAGAAGCATATTAATGTTTAATTTGTGCCTCAAAATAATAAAAAGCTCTAAAATATCATACATGTTTCATAGTTACATTATGGTTTACCCTGTTACACAAATACTCAGAATTTCAATGATCTGTCAGTCATGATTCTTGTATTTGTTTGTTCAAACCATGCCTCCTCACTGTACTCAGGACATGGTAGCCAGGGTCACAGCTCTGTTGACAAATACACTTCGTTTCTTCTGCCTTGTTAAGAGCCCATTATTGCAACGCTCATTGATACTCTAACTGGAAACCATAATCTGATTCTTCCAAGGCATCTATTTAGTCAGGTTAACTGCCCTTATAGTCAATATTAATTCAAAGTGATGCTGTAATGTCACTCTGCTCTATGGAAAACTTGGTGCCTATGGCACTCTTGTACTTCTGTTAAAGATTTCTAAAAATTTATTCACTCACTTAAATATTTATTTTCCACAGTTTGTTGATTTCTTGATATACTTGGCATAGTACTAAAACCCAGATAAACCTGGAGAGAGTATTGAACATGGTTCCAGTTCAAGTTTGCCGAATCTTACATCTTTTAGTTTCTGAAGGTACCTAGAATAAACGCATGTACAATTTGCTGGGGTAGGTTTATGTTAAACCATCTTTAACTCATCAAAATAATGCTGCTGACCTTGAAATCCTCTTTATTTCTACAATTCATAATGAATTTGTTCAAATGTTGGTGGCATACAGTTCATCAGTCCTCTTCATGATGTCTTCTTGACTAATGACTCGCTAGTTGGGAAAAGATTCTCAGACCTACTTTATAACAGTGCAGACTGAACTAATATGAAAGTTCTGAGTATCTTTCTATCGCTTCCTTCTCCACCATATCATTCTGATTACAATTGCCTCAGATGCATCATTTTTAGTTATTGCTAGTTCATACCTATTGCACAGCTTCAAGTGTGCATATTTTCTCAAACAAAATTAGTTGCATAGACTGCCAACACACTATGACTTTTCAAGGGATGTGATCTATCTATTTTCCATTCTGCTACATTCATTGTGCCTTAGTCACTGACACTCTACCAAACTGTGGTCCATGTAATTCCTTTTTAGGTTTTCTGCCTTGGTAAATAAATGTACTATTTAAGATTTAGCAAAAATGACTGTTTATTTAGCATGTTTAATAACTTAAATCTAATTAATGTTTAATTTGCTCTCAATATTAACTAATTCAAGTGTTCCCATCTTGAACATATGAAACAATCACAAAATTGTGAGAATATAATTAATGACTAAACATGCCATGAAAGGAAATACAATCATATCTGACAAAAACATGTAAAAAAGATTTTACTCAAAATGCAGATGATCTTATTAGAAAAAAGACTATTATTTTGGTCTGCTCAAAGCTACCAGAAAGTTGAATGCATATGTTACTAGGCTGTAAAACAACTAGGACTTTCTTCTTGTCAACACTGAATTAGAAATCAGCAACAATTCTAAAATGTATGTGTAGTACTTTAACTCTATCCAGTTAATAGCTACATCTCCTAAGAAAAGATACTAACAAAGAATATTTTCCTATTGACTTTATATGCTTAATTATTTCTTATTTAATATTGGGATGGATACTTATCAATTTAAATCGTGCCAAACTGAAAGTTCGAGTCAAATATAAAGGAGCTATCGAGGTGTTCTTGTCGATTTCCAAACAGGCACATGCACAGCACAATTCTTAGAGGTATCTTCTTTTTCATGAGGAAAAACTACATGTAATTTCTCAATATGAAAATTGACATATCCTTTGTATGAAGTAGAAGCCTGCCTACAATGAAGTTATTATCTAACAATTGGAAGAGACCATAAGTCAAATACAAAGGGCGTAATAGTCTTGGAAGGCTTGTGTCCATTGGCTACTCTTATGTTTTTGTACCAGTTTAATTTGTATTTTTCCTTTGTTCCATCTGGTCTAGAAATATGCAGCCAATGAATTCCAGTCTATGCAAACAATTTCGAAGGAGCACTGTAGTCATTTCCACAGTGATGCTTTAGACGTCCTTCAGTATTTTGTGACACTAATTTGAAATTCCTTTTTTTTCCATTTAGTGGACAAAATTAGATTACATATTTAACCTTACAAACTGTCATGTCTGTTTTCTATTCTTTCCCTGCTTCTTTTTTTTTAATATATTTTTTTATTGAAAAAAAAAAAAGATTTCCGCCTCCTCCCCGCCTCCCATTTCCCTCCCTGTCT
>NW_026067953.1:1089921-1116836 GCF_014885135.2 Alexandromys fortis | reverse complement strand
AAAGTGTGGAATATATACACATTAGAATACTACTCAGCGGTAAAAAACAATGACTTCTCGAATTTTGCATGCAAATGGATGGAAATAGAACACACTATCCTGAGTGAGGTAACCCAGACCCAAAAAGATGAACTTGGGATGTACTCACTCATAATTGGTTTCTAGAGATAAATAAAGGTCAGTGAGTCTATAATTTGATCTCCCTACTTCTTTTTGTTGTTTGATGAGAAGTTTTAGCTTAGATATCAGACTTTCACGCAGATTCTAAACTGTGTTGGAATACCACCTAAATGTTTTCCTTGTTTTCCCCACAATCACATGCTGTGGGGCATTAATGTACCGTGCATTGTTTTTGTCAGCATAACCACTGTAACATGCCGTAACTGGGTATCATGGAAGACAGGTTTTCCTCAAAGTTCTTCAGGGTAGATATCAGTTAAAAGGTCACTGTCATGGTCATATTTTAGACAGCAAACATTCTTGGTTCCACATGTCAAACTGACAACTAGAAAACTTTATCCTCTTTCCTTCTTAAATTGAAATTGTATGACTTGATTATCTGGAAACTAGTGTTCTATGGGCCTAAGCATATTGATCAATGGAAGAGTGACCCTGTCTGAAACTCTAGGTTTAGTTTTGAAGATGCTTGGTTATGGATTTAAAAGAAAACAAACAACAACAACAACAACAACAAAAAAAAAAAAACAGTCGACTGTGACCACAGAGGAATTTTGATTGTACTTTTTGAAGAAATGAGGCTAAAGATAAGATCTGAAAATATATGTTTAGTCTATGGAGAATTGTGTTGTGAAATGAACTGTTGGACTTGAAGTTTATTCACCAGACAGTTATAGACTGCATAAAAACCTAAGGCAATGATAGTATATGGTACTTTGTCTCTTAGTAGGATCGCTAAATAAACTTGATATGTTTTCAACCAATGAAAGTTAGTCCAAATCAATTGCAAATTCAAATTAAGTGACTTAAAGTGTAAATATCCTCTAATAATTACACAAAACTATATAGAAATATTTTCTTTAAAAAAACTATTGAAATGAACTAAAATGCTAAATCACTTTCATATTTGTTTTCGTTCAGTAATAAATCTTGTAATTCACAAAGTAAAAATTAATAATATCTTGATATACTTTCCATAAAACATTTATATCAACACATTTTGCAGAATTTATGTTTGAGTGCAACATTACAGTCTTTAATACAATCAAGTAATAAGTTTATTTGAAAGTATTATTTCAAGAGATTGATTTATCTTATTTATGATATCCCCTTTTCATTAGTCTCATAAATTATGTGTTCTAAAGTCAGTGAGTTGCATAAGACTGACAAAAATAAATCTTCATTTCACTTGTCTTGGGTGTGACTTGGAGTCCCCTTGATTAGCCCCACAAAACTTTTTATTGAGTCATAAAATGGCTAGAAATTTTTAAAGAGAACATTTGATAACTAGTATACAGATCTCATCATTACACCAAAAATCTTACACCTATAGTTGTGAATGCACATCCACTCCTTTTGTCCAGAATTGGAAGTATTTGCTGGTACCAAAGCTACCCACTTCTCTCCTACCTTTACGGGGCAGTCTCTCCATGTTAGATAGCATCAATTGCAGGTGGCCATTGACTGAAGCTGAAACAATAGGACGAGACTCAGAACATCACCCCAACAAATGAATTTTGTTTTCAGCATTCACAGTGACAGTGGAATGACATGCTCTTTATATGTAATACTCAACTTCCTAGCAGGTACATGGAAAAGAGAAAATAGGCGTTCTTTATTGTTGACGTTTTGTTATTATAAAAAATGTGGCTCTATAGTTGGTTTCTCCATCCTAGCATCAGAAAAACAGTCATGAAAGTGTTTTAAATATGCCCCTCATCTTCTGGAGGTTTTTAGACTGTCCATTGTTTTTAAACTGACCCCATCGTTTTTCTTCTGGTTATGGATTTCCTACAGTTCTCACATAAGAAGTTGTCATTTATGAAAAAGCCATATTTAATGTTTTTCAGTAAACCATTGGAACGCCACTGGGGCTTTGGCATCTAAACTGATCTTATCCTGAAGTTGTATAAAGTCATTTGCAATGTTAGGTCTAGTCTCAGTAGTTGAGTCTTGACTTAAATATACAGTGAGACTTGACTTTTTATCTGTCCTTTTTATCCTGATTGGTACAGAAAAAGTAGTATTCATAGAAATGTTCTCACATACACAGCTATAATTTTTTCAGAGATGAAAAACATGTTTAGTTCATTATATATTTTGGAGATCAGACCTTTGTCAGTTGAGGGGTTGGTGAAGATCTTCTCCCAGTCACTGTGTTGCCTTTCTGTCTTAGCAACAGTGTCCTTTGCTTTACAGAAGCTTGTCAGTCTCAGTAGGTCCCATTTATTCAATGAGGCCCTTACTGTCTGTGCTGCTGGGGTTATACGTAGGAAGTGGTCTCCTGTGCCCATGTGTTGTAGAGTACTTCCCATTTTCTCTTCTATCAGGTTCAGTGTGTTTGGACTGATATTGAGGTCTTTAATCCACTTGGACTTGAGTTTTGTGCATGGTGATAGATATTCTCAAAAATCCATAATGACCATAGGTCTGAAGATAAGAGCACCAGAAACTTTTCCACATTTGTTCAGTTTATTAGGAACAAGGCAGTTGGAGTAACTTGACGTCACTGTAGAGGAAGGAAAAGAGTGAGTTTTCAAGAGTCCATCATCCAAGTACATGCCAAGTAAAGCCTAAAATCCCTGACATGATTATTAGGAATAAATCAAGAAAGCATGGGGAACTTGGGAATCATTGGAACAGAGAGAGTGAGGAGCTGATAGTAAAACATGTCGGGCTTTGAGCCAGATCAGCTGGGCATCCCTTGAAAGGTTACTCCGGGGCTCATCAAACCTGCAGCATCCCCATTACTCACTCTCTGGTAATAAACCCGATTCAGCCCTATGGTGCTTTCTGGCTTTCCTTCTCCAACCTCCTAAGTAATTGACCATACTTCCTTTCCATGATTTAACGAACAGGTCAGCCTTTGGGAAAATGGTGTTAAAGAGAGAAATCTGTAAAATGACATATCATTTGGTGTGATTTTATGTCTTTTAGTGGATTTTTGGAAATAGTAACCTTTCTATTCCCCTGTGTTTAACTCAGTCCTACAAGAAAAACCAATTTGGACACAAATGACTAACACTTTTAAATGATTTACTTTCAAAAGTACGTAGACATTTTATTCTTGACCACTGAGGAGAGCAAGAATGCACCAGCCTTCAGCAGGGCCATTCAGCTTTCACCAACAAGATAAAGCTAAGCTGTTAGAATTGTTGTCCCCTGAAGGAACATAAAACCAAAGCAGAAGGAATTAAGATGACCCTGATTCATTAAGCAGTCATGTATATGGCTCAAAGATGTTGCTTTGCCTATTTTTTTTGTAAACAGAGTTATTAAGTATGGGTTTGAATAGTTGCTGTGAAGTTCTGAATGGTAAATCCAAGTCGAAAGCAAATATGAAAATATTAAAAACTTAAAAAATTTATATCTGGAAAAAATAGATTTTCTCACTCTGTCATCATCATTGATGTACCTAGAGGACACATTTAAAGCAGAGAAAAGACGCTAACCCCTTCTAGCATTGTTTTTATAATTGAACCATTTTCTCTAAAATTTATAAACACTTTCCTTTAATAATGTATAAAAATCTGAGTGTGCAACTTTTAGTTCCTCAAATGTAAAAGTTTTCTCTATTTACAGCATACAATGAATGATTGGTCTCAGTTATCTAGGAGAGGACATTTTCTTCTCTAATTAGAGGATATAGGATCAATACTCTAGTATTTTCTACTGTAGAAAAAATATAATAGACCTCTTGATGACACAATATAGTTAACCAAATGTCTCATGTCTGCAAAATACAGGATTGTGAAATCATATTAGGACAATGTGAGGAAGGATGTGCGTGTGAACTACTTATTCTGTTGTTGCTGAAGGCCTGTATTTTGTGATATTCTATGTTTTAGATTAAGAGCTGGATTATAACTCTTAGAAACATGTGCTAAGGAGCTAGATTTTAATTATTTCATTGCTTGTAAGATTAAGGTCCCTTTCTCTTTGAAGATTTTGCAAACAAAAGCCCAAGGAAAATGCTAATGAAAAGCTGAAAGGCAGAAGTGTAGAAGATTCTATGTATGGTGTACGCCAAGTTCAAAGTTTTAAAAACTTGAAGTTGCTGACTTAACACTGAAAATCCTTTGTGGCTGTCAAGTAACTAAAACATTGGTTCCTTGGCTGCTGAATACAGAGAGGCATCAGACATCAGACAGGAAAAATCAGAGAGGTGAATGCCTGTCCACAAACACGTTGTTTGTTAAAGAATTTTAGAAAAGGAATTAAAATGAAATAAAATAAAACTTCAAAAGACACCTTGAAAATGATCCCTCTGAGGCCATCAAGGCCAGAGAATCAAAGTTAGTACCTAGGAGCATCCTCAAGGCAATATATTTTATCTGGAGGCGCAGTTAGCAAGACCTGGACTTAGTAATCATTTATATGTCATTTTCTAAGAACTTCTGAAGCTTTCAGCTTTCATCAGGGTTCTTATAAATAGTAGACACTGTCATGGATATGAAATAAAAGAAAGGCTGAGTCTGGGTAGAGGCTTCTTTTGCTCTATAGGAGCATCAATAATCATATCTACACTCTGCCACTGACTTCAAATTTGATTACTTTCATTGGAACCATTTTCAACTTTCCTCTCAAAGGTTTCCTACCACTAATATTACACTGTTATCCCAGTCAATGAGGTAAGGAGAGAAATAATGCATTTCAAACCCAAATAATCAGATAGTTTGAAAAGCAACTATTTTTCCAAAAACTACTTTGAATTCATTGAGGCAGAATTGATTATTTTTTAAAAACACAACAAATTATATATACCCATGATATATATCTATATATAGATATAGATATAGATATAGATATAGATATAGATATAGATATAGATATAGATATAGATATATATAGATATCTTCTAGGTTTATTTAACTTAGTTGATGAAGAAAAATCTTATCTTAGAAGAAAGATCTATGAAATTAAATAGAGAAATATTGAAATTGGCATGATTACCCATTTCTTGAACCCTAGCACTCTAGATGTAGTTTAAGTGAAATCTCTGTGAGTTGAAATCCTGCCTGATCTGTACACCAAGTTGCATGCCAGCCAGAGCTAAAAATTGAAAACCCATCTCAAAACAACAAAAATGTATTGGAACCACATGAATCTTACTAGATGAGAGATTTTTGTTATTAAAACATTTGATCTCTGAAATCTCTACAAATACAAATTGTGGATGTCTAAATATGTTTGAAAGTTTTAACTTGTTTTTTCATGAGGAATGTATCAGAATCATTTTAATGGAGAACTTATTATAAATATTTTATGTGTTTTAGTCAATCTCATAACTGTTTATGTGCTTAAAGGATTCAAATTTACTTTCCTCATTTTATTATCATATTTGAGTGGTTTTAATATTTTGTTAAAAATCTTGTGCAGTTAATATTTACTTATTTGTTTCAGAAACATTTAGTCCCTTCAGCTTGATTTGGTTAAATTTAAAATTTTTGAACCAATAAAACAAAATTGTCACTTTACTGCTCCAATCAAATTATTGGAACTTCTATTCAAAGACTGTGTTCTTAACAAATAGGTTAAATGAATAGATTACAAAGATTAAAATCCTTGTCAGTTTAGGCTATAGTATTTGTCTTCTTCCCTTAGAGATAATTGATGCCTAAGTTGAGACAGTCTCTTTACATGGACAGCTCTGGAACTGCATCAACTCTCTAGTTTTATCTTGCCTGCTGCATATATCCAAATGAGATCTCTGTTATGGCTGTTGGCATTTTTTTTGTCCAAATCATAAAATCAACTAGATAGTAAGAAAGGCATTCACTTCTCAGCACACAGATTCTCTACCTCATGAAATATTTGCTTAACGTTTGGAGTTCAAGTTGAGTTTATTTTGAGTTCTTCTGAAACTCAGCTCGGGTGTCTAAATCCCATCTGTTGCATTTCTCAACACACCCGGGTCAGATCAAGTGCCTCATGCATCTGGCAACCAGGAGGCAGTAAAGCTTGGTGGACAAGAGAAAGGGTATTTTGCAATGGGGTGGGGGTGAGTGGAGAAACTTTTATTAATCCCTTTGTTTGAAATGGCCTAATTGATAGCCATGTGATTTTATTCTAGACTAATATACATTTTTGTTACTATTTTAGATTTAGCTCTAATTCATTTTCATCTAATCCTTGGTCATTACATACTTCACAATGCCTGTGGAAAGTGACTGTTATTGTTTCCACAGAAGCTTCAATAATACTTGCTTTCAGAGGATTGTTTTCTTTCTTCTGAACAAATCACATGGCTAAGTTATTAATTACCTCTGGAGATTACATGTCCCATTTCTTATTACTGCCTCTGAAATCTTTATTGTTGAAAACATGCACAGCTGGGATTTAAAGGTTTTATTCATGAATTAAACAGAGCAAGTAGAGAATGGTTTTTTCATGGGCAAACTGAAACTCCTTAGTATTTGTCAGATGAAATTCTGTAGCCTGCAGATTGCTCAGATAATTTGCCAGAGTTGCTCTGTGTGTCCAGTTGATAGAATACTTTCCTAGCATGTCCAAGGTCCTATGTTTGATCTCAGCACCACTTAACCCAGACAAGATGGTGAATGACTATCACCACAGTACTGTAAGAAGCAGAACCATCAGAATTTCAAGACTGTCTTCTGCCACCTACCAAGTGTTCCACTCACTGGTCTTCTCTGCCACAGTCTCTGGCTCACTAAGCCAAAACATATCAAAGACCATTGTTTCAGTTATGTCTGTACAGGATTTAAAGCAGAAAAAGTGATAGGACCTTTGTATTGAAACTGCTATGCCTTGGATGCTCATCTATACAGAGTGCTGGTCAGATTGTAATGACAAAGGGTCTGCTAGCAGTAACCAAGTTTAATAACCCTGGCCCTGGGAACAGACCAAAGCTTTTTTAGATTTTGGTTTTTGTCATCGAAACTGCTAATTTCAGATGTTTGCTATATTGATGTGAAGTAGAATATTATATAAGATATGATTTGTTTTGCTTTGTGGTCCCAATGTAGTCACATGAATCTTTTTTAAAACCTCCAATTCAAAGTATCTGAGGGAATAATTTAATATTGTCAATGGTTCTTGCTACATTTTTTCAGATTCATTTGTAGCTCATAGAGGTATCTGCTCACTTCAAACCCTGCACATTGAGAATTGTAGTATTTATAAGTTTTGTTAAATATAATAGAGTGAGTTTAAACAGTATGCCTCCAGGAGTAACAATCTGTGTCTGCACCCAGAATGCTAGGAGATATGGGAAGGCAGAGAAGTGGAATTGAAACTGTCCATCTCTCTACAGCTTAATGTTGAAATCCAGTGTCTTCCTACATGAATAGCATCTCCACACCCCTAGGAAATAATTTCCTACAAACAAAAAAATGCCTGCAAGGCACTACACAACTCTACTTGTTGCCTAAAGACATGCCTAAGAAAAGATGTATCATCAGGGGCTGAAACTCCAGCTTAGTGACAGGACTGTTAAGTATCTAGCCTGTGCCACAGACCTGGGTTCAGACTCCAGCTCTGAGAAAAAAAAATTCAATTTTGAATCAATGTTTATGATACACAGAAAAAAAAGACTTAATTTTTCAAAAATCCCTTTATTCTTTTTTTTTTGGATTTTTCTGGAGATGAGATATCGCTGCTGTTTGCTGTCTCACACTTTCCTACTTGTTTCCCACGTAGCTGTGAGTACACAAGTGTTCTCTCTGATTGCCTAGGTATTTCTTATTAAGTCTATTTAAAAGGCCCCAGGCTCTGTGTACTCATCAATCTTCAACTATTAGGTAAAAAATATTCCCCTTCTGCTCCTGGTTGGTTCCTTACTTAGATCTTTAAAAACAAATAAACTGGTTTACATAAACTGCTGAAGAGCCCATTTTTTTGATACTCGTCTTTTAAAAATGTGGTCTTCTTTAATACAAAATGTTAATACCTTGTTTCTGCTTGATCAACGAGATGATATGAAAGGATTTGTTATCTTAAAGGGATATATTTCTGTTCTAGGGATGGAAACTTCTTAATATATTCTTCAATGACATATTTTCTCAAATCACTTTTCCAGACGTTCAAAACCATTCATGAATCTCATTAGCCGAGCATCTCCTAAAGACCAAAATTCAAAACTCTTTACAGTGGAAGAAGGAGTTTAAATCTGTGGATTTTGGAGGAACACATTCACTCCATAGCTATAGCACTGTTTGCTTAAAATAAAAGCCATGATGAAGGAGATGGGGCTCCATTAGTCTAGTATTTGCCTAGAATATACACAGCTGTGGTTGTGACTCCTATCACTCAGTTCCTAACATTTAATTCCTATTCATTCAATGTCAGTTCTTACTCCTGTAATCACATCACTGGAAAGGTGGAGTAAAAAGGATGAAATGTCCAAGGTCATCCTCAGGCAATATAAAGACTTTAAGGCCATCTCAGTCTCTACAATACTTCTACTTCATATGAAAGTCATTCTCCTTCAACTTATTTCAAATTTTATATAAGGTATGTATCAAACACTCGATGAGTAACACACTAAGTGAAGGTGCATTCCCAGCAGCCGAGATGAACTGGTTTTAGTCACACAACTGCACACATTCACACACACACACACACACACACACACACACACACTACAAATAAGTATATAAAACATTTGAAAATAATGCACGTGAAATGCAATTCCTTTCTGTTACTGCTTTCACCTTCATAGTTAAGTAACATGCTAGAAGGATCTTAATCCATTTTTCTATTTATGTTTACTAGCTAGGAAGTTTCTTTGCCATTCTTGAGCTGTTAGTATTTTACACAGGTGAGAGTAGGGATCCTGGAGTCAGCCTTCTCTTGTGTATCATGGAGCCAACACTCTGCAGTTGCTCAGGAATCTACCAATGATGAAAAGTCTTTCTCCTGTAGAGTGTATTTAGGTTTCTAACTGCATGACTTCTGGCAACTTACGCTCCTGCACCAAAAATCCAAGAGGCCATTCTCTCTTCCTCTCCCTTTTCTTGGCTCCCTAAATTTCCCCTCTTCTCTTCTTCTCTACCTAATTTCTTTTGTATTTTATATTGCTGTTTTACTGATGGAGGAAGGTCATTGGTTAATAAACAAACTGCCTTGGCCCATTTGATAGGCCATCCCTTAGGCGGGTGGAGTAGTCAGAACAGAATGCTGGAAGGAAGTGAGGTAAGACGCCTCCGACAGACACTTTAGCTCTACAGGGAAGACGCGATGAAGCTCCGACCCAGGATGGACGTAGTAGGCTAGAATCTTCCTGGTAAGCGCACCTCGTGGTGCTACACACATTTATAGAAATGGGCCAAGCAGTGTTTATATTAATACAGTTTGTGTGTTGTTATTTTGGGGCATAAGCTAGCCAGGTGGCCGGGAGCTGGGTGGCAGGAAGCGGCCTACAGCTCCCTCAACATCTTACATTTCCAAAAATATTTCCCCATACTACTTTCCTTTCTGATAATTATGTGGTTACTTTCATCTCAGAATGTAGATATTTATAAAGGTTGTGGAAGAAAACTGTAAACAGTTCCTGCAATGTTTGCCTCAAAGAAAGATCTATGGCAAGGATACTAAGAGATGACTTTCTGGTTGCAATAGATTCAGGGATAAAGACACAGCATGTAGCTCAGAAAGTTCAAACATAATCTTGCCACTGCATTATTCAGACATGTTTATCATACCCATTCAAGGTTTGCCAACCAGGCAGATAATAGCTTTTACAAATACTGGAAAGAACAAACATAGCCTTGTTTGGACATATCTGTGTTAACTAGAGAGAGAATTCTTCACGTTCCAATCTTGAAATGTAGGCAGAATAAGATATGTGTGTTTTAAGACTTTGCTTTTAACCCAACTGTTAAAGATGCACTTAAAATAAATGTCATCAAGTAATTGCTGCATCGTTATGTCAACAAGCCTATTCACTGGGAGCTGGCTTTTGGGTCCGACAAAATGCATTCATTAATTTGAACCCATTCTTTTTGCTTTAAGATGGTACTTAAAGTTTTTTATTAGTAGATTAATTTTACAAAATAATGGATCTCATTATGTTCTTTGGTACATGTAAAGAATGCATTTATTGGACTGGAAAAACCACTTAGAGTCACATGTATCCACTATAAGGCTTTAAAGATGTTAAAAAATGTACCACTTATTTTACTGTCCACAAACATAGTATCTAAAAGTTTGGTAAAGAAAACGTACAAAATACAAATGAAAGAAAAATATTTCTGTAACTAAATATACTTTAAAAATTGTGAAATAGAAGTAGTACTTAATCCAGTAGTCAGAAATTCAAATTTGAGTCAAAACAGGCAAACATGAGGATATGCTGTGAGGCAATTGATATTTAGTGGGTTATGTGCCATCTGAGGAATGTCTGGGTTCTGCGAATATTTTATGTAGCTAACTAAGAAGGAGGAAGAGAAGGAGCAGGAAAAAGAAGAGATTTCTTTATTTATATCTTTTTTGTTTTTGAGCTGTTAGGTCTATACCATTAACAAGATTTTTTTATCTTCCTTAATTGCATTAATCTAGTTAGAAACTTATGGACTATTTCAAACTGACTAAGGAAAACTAGGGATTTCAGACAAACACAACTTCATAAACTTTTGCTGTTTTCTCTGATGATAGGTGAAGCTTTTTTTTTTTTTAGCATTGATATGCACATGTGAACCTTATTTATAATTTCTATGTCACACTATTTGAGAAAGGGCATCAATGTTTTTAAAGTGTATATCCTCATATTCATATTTAATCTTTAAATTTCAATTATATAAATGAAGTTTAGTTTGATCCAAACCTGCTTTTTGGAAAAAAAAAAAGTAAGGTTTAGAATAAGCAGTCTATTAAATAAATTAGCTTTTATGTCATTTTAAAATTATTTTTGAGGTCTTAGACTTAAGAAGAAAGTCCTTTCTTCATGGGGATCATAAACAAAATATATTACAAACTCCCAAACAAAACTGGTTTCTACATTATGTAACTGAGAAAATGCATTAAATGTGGATTTAGTCTGATGCCAACATTATAATGACTTATTATACTTATCTTTTAATATTTGTTATTGAACTATGGGTGGGCTGAAGAGATAACCTAGTAGTTAAGAGCACTAGCTGCTATTGCAGGGTGTCGAGTGTTTTTGGTTCCAGTACATGCATTGCACCTCACAACCATCTGGAAATCCAATTTCAGAGGACTGTAAAACCATCCTCTGGCTTCCAAGGTCATTACTGCTTATGTGACACACACTTGCAGATGCACACACTTACTCAATTACTAAGTAAGTAAATAAATACATAAATAAATAGAACTTCACCGAAAAAGAAAAGAAAGTGTAGTACGTATAAGAATTTGAAAAGAAATTCACTTAATTTTTCAGCTTCCTGATCTGAACTCACTTTCTAGGCTTTCAGTTATTCTTCACACGCAAAAGGATGATATTCAGGAGGAACCTTATATTTAAGAAATGGCAGCATTGATTAAGGATTATAATATTCATGTTGGAAAATAAAAACTTTACCCAGTTTTAAATAATCAACTAAATTCAGGATCGTCAACTCTTTCTAATTACAATCAAAGAATAAGGGAGGCTCACCCAATGACAGAGGAGACAGCCTTTGTCTGAGTAGACCCTCTGTTTTCATGACTGAATAAACAACTCCTTGACCATGCAATCAGCATATTCTTTCAGAAGTAGCAGCAAGTCAAGTCAAGATGATTCCGGTGGATCCTGCTGTCCTCAGTCTTTCTCAGAGCAATGTTCTGTGTGAGCCAACTGAAAAGACATTCTGCATCTATTCTTAACTTGCAAAGCTGAGTCTTCACTGCTCAGCAGCTCTGCAGAGTTAGCAGAAAAATCCTGGTTTCCGTATTATTCTCACTTTTGTTTCTAACAGGCCATATGGGTCTCTGGTCTGTAAGTATCTTAATTCTTTCCATAATGACAAGGAGGACATCTGCTGTTGGACACCATCACTGTGAGATCTTCATATGTTAGAAGCCAGCACAGAACCCATTCAGAAAACAGCGCTCAGCACTCATCTACTGCCAATAATGAAAATGTTGCCTCAAAGATTGTAGAAAATGTTGATGAATCTTATACTTACCAATACAACAGCACAGTTCACAAGCATTTTGTGAGATTTCTTTGCTGAAGGGAGGGTCTGTCCACTCTGTCCCGTTTGTTAGAATGGAATTTAAGGGTAAAAATTTTACGGTATGCAGAAACTGAAAAATATTTTTAGGACTTTGTGTTCTCTCTGTATTTGTTTCCTCTATACAACCTTCTAGGTCGCTCATTTGTACCATCACATTTCAGACTGATTTATTTTCTTCTACTGGTATATGCAAAACAAATCTGGTGTTCAGTCAAGCAAATGTAAGTCATTTATGAAAATATTCTTTTATGAAAATATTGTTATGTGAATAAATCTGAGTCATCCTTTTAGATTTATAAATTATATATAGGTTTTATAAATTTTGTAAATGTAGAAATAAAAGTTTATATTACTATTGTGATCCATGCTTTGAGAATTAAATTTATTTTGTTTTAATTCTGAGTAATACAGAACTATCATTCATTCTGACATTAATTTTGTTTTGGTGTGTTTTGTGTGGGTGCACAATCACATGTATATGGAAGTCAGAAGCTGACAATAGGTTATCTCTTTTTCTTGCTTCTCACCTGATTGTTTGTTACACGGTCTTTCTATAATTTCACTTTACCAATCTTTTTAGGCAGTCTTGCCAAAGGGTCCCAGGTATGTGCCTTCCCAGTACTCAGATTACAGGCACCGACCATAACACCTTGCCTTTTATGTTGGTGAAGGGGATCTAAATTCATGCTTGTATCAGGCAATTTATCTCACTGAGCCATGACTCCAGTCCCCAGGTCATTTTTCTTGGGTGCATACTCAGCCTTGTGTTAGAAGCATGTTCTATATTAGAAGTAAAGAAAAGGATAACATGGCTGCACTTTATAGCCCCAGAGAAGCTAGGTAACAAGGAAAACCCTCACAAGGACAAATGAATCACCCTGGGAAGGGGAGATAGATGCCATATCCTAGGTAAACTGTAGGTGGGGGGGGTAAGAGGGAGGTGGTGGGGATGGGAACATGAGGAATCACGATTGTCAAGTTGGGAAAGGGCTAGAGAAGGAGAGTAATGAAAGAAATATCTTGATAAAGGGGGTCCATTATGAGGTTAGGGAGAAACTTGGTGCCAGGAAAAATCCCAAGAATCCACAAGGATGGATTGCTAAAACTTTTAGCAATAGTGGAGAGGATTCCTGAACTGGTCTTCTCTTATAATCAGATTGATGATTACCTTAATTGTCATCACAGAATTTTTACCCAACAGCCAATAGAAGCAAATGCATGTAGGTGACAGTTGTGTAGGTTGGTCTGTTTATGGGGCCTCCTAGAAGTAGGACTAGAATCTGTTCCTGGTCCATGAGCTGGCTTTTTGGAGCCTTTCCCCTGGGGTGGGATCCTTTTATCAGCCTATATATAGGGAGGAGGAGCTTGGTCCTGCCTCAGCTAGATATGTCAAGTTTTGTTGAATACCCCTGGGAGTCTTATGCTTTCTGAATAGAGATGGTAAAGGAGTAGATGGGGGGTAGACAGAAGGGAGGTAGGGAAGGGAACAGGAGGAATGAAGGAAGGGAGAACTGTGGTTTTTTTGTAAAGTACATTTAAAAAAAAAAAACAAGTATGATCTAGTTTCTTTCTTTTGTTCTTCCCAACAGCCATTAGGAGTCAACACTTCTTCCTTTTCCAGTCAATGCTAAGAAACTTATGTTAGTGGTCAGAGTGTGTTCTGCACATACCAGAATTCACTGTAGGTAGTGGAAATTTTGAAACTTTTGTTTGTGTCATAATACTTTAATCCCAGAATTTAGGAAGCAGGAACAGACAGATTTCTGAGTTCAAAGCCAGTCTGGTCTACAGAGCAAAATCTATGACAGCCAGAGAAAACTTGTCTGGAAAAAAAAAAAGGAGCAAAAATTAACAATTTATCTAATATGAAAGGTAATGTTGTATATAAACCCCTGAGCTAATTTTATCTAATTTATATGGCCAGGATGATGACCTTACCTTCAATAGGTATAGGGTCCTCTTTGCATGTACATTTTTATTATACAGTCTTATAATGAGCTTTCCCATGATGAGGGAAAATTCCTCTGTGATTTGTCTCAAGATTTAATCATGTAATTTGTTTAGACACCAATATTATTCCCTTCTCCAAAATGGAAAGTATTTTTAAAAATAATTTCAAAGTGTGAATCTTCTTGATGGAAATAAAGTTCTTAAGCAGTTAGCAAATTTTCTCAAATGTGATGCCTGATTTCTTAAGACTTGGAATACTCTGAGTGTTCAAAGGATATTAGCTTTAGAAGACACCCAGAAGGGTACGGTAAATGGAATTTTAAAAAGTTTGGAAAATTGAGACAGTTAAGTAAACTTAGAATATTCCCATTTTAATTTGCCCTCAGCAGATACACTGGGCCAATCATGGTGAGAGTCTTTGCACCCCAGCTGCAGAACTTCACCATCTCACAGGAAGGATGAACTGTAGACGCTTTTTACAGAGCTGTTGAAGCAAGAGATTGGGGGATTTGTGCTACAGTTGCATAATGCATTTCAATATGCATATATAAGCCCAATCTCATTTCATGATATTCTGCCTTAAACATGATTGCTTTCATAAAGGTTTATTCAGAGATTCTTGAAAGTTAGGTTAGATTAATTAGATGAAAGTTAGATTAGGTTAGAATTGCACAAAGAGAAAACTTGAACCAGTTTCTTTTCTCCGAGACTCCTGCCATGAAACAGTTCCCTTATGACTGTACCTTTGTTAAGTATTGCATCTTCTTTTAATTTATCTTGGGAATCCATTGTTGTTGCCCTAGATAAATAAGTATAGGTATATATGCTATAAATATGTAAAAATTATGTACAAAATTATATGAAAATATATAATGTAAATTGGTCCTGAATTATGTTTACACGAAGATATTTAATCACTTTTGTCTTCTTTCTCCTCTCTCTACAATTTCATATTTTGCTACTCTCTCATTTTCTATCCTTTGTCTTTCTGTCTATATATATTAACTCACCTTTCACCTGCCCCAACAATTTAGTGGTAGGAAAATGAGTCATATTTAGGTCCATAGCAAGTAAGTGAGGGAAAAATATGCCTGGGATAACTTAGCTTGTATTCTCATCGTATGACCAACTAAACTTTAAAAAGTATGACGAGTTTTGCTTTGTTCTTGAAGGTCAAATTGTTAAAGATGTGATAAATTACTTTGGTAAAACATGCATTAAATAGTTTATTTCTTGCCTCTTTACACAAATCTTGCAATTTTGGTAAAAGCAGAAACATTAGAGCTTAGTCTTATACACTACAGAAGTTGAAAAACATAGGGTGTTTCTCATTGTGAATATTGATAAATTATAGAAAACATTAACCTATTATTTGAGAAATGTTTATTATGATATTTACATGAGAATTACATTTAAAATCAACTATAAAATATGTTCAGACTATATGGTCATATTTCTTCATATACCTGTTGCTAGGGGAAAATTACAGCATTTTTAATTTATATGTGTATCAAGTAGTAGTAGCAAGTTCCACATTGAATTGAACCATAGTCTTAAAACGAACAAAGAAAACAGTATTCCTTTTTGGTTTAAATTTTTCTGCTTTAATATTTGTACCCTGCTGACAACTTAATGCAGCCCCTAGCATTATGAGCATCATAGCCAGGATGAAAACATACTACTGTTACACAGATTACCTGTCACTCTGTTAGAGTCAAGTGACATTTCACAGAGATTTCTATGTGGAAATCCTAAAGTCTTACTGGCATGTATAACATTATAGGTTCATTCTGAGCCATGATATATCAGAATTTTTTTATATCATTTAGCTTGAAAAGTGGCACTCTTTAAATGATAGATGGGACCTATACCTGATTTTGAAATGAAGAAAGACCCATAGTAATGACAAGAAGAATAATTATTAGAATTCAAATTTGTTTACATGTTATAAGATTGCTTAATTTCCATCTTGAAGACATAAAAATAATTAAAGAAGAAGTATTTGTATGAAAGAGAGAAAAACACTTCATTACAATCAACAGGTGCATAGAATTAGCTTTTCCATTGTTAACTAATTCAATTGGAAAGCTATCTGACTTAAGGCATGCAGAAAACAGTGATTTTATTGTGATTCTATGAATCATTTTTTTGTTAGTCATATTTCTTATTTCTTTGTTTACATTATCATTATTAAAATACTTTCACCTCTCTAAAAACTACAGAACACAGTGTTATTATCCTCATTGCCATTGATTTGTTTCAATGGTTGTGTATTTCCAAGGACAATGTGACACACAAGTAAAAGTCTCCTTGAGTAAGAAGTATCTGTTTGTGTGTGTGGTGTAGTAAGAGGTAGTCATTGAACATTCATTTTGCTTTGAAGAGTTATTTGAGAAGATGATGAGCTTGCTGCATAAAAAAGATGTCATTATGGGTTAACATTTCATGCTTTCCCTTATGGTGATCACAAAGAAACTCTATAGCCCAGGTAACTCATGAATGGCATTATCTTAGAAAACAAATACTTATCAAGGATATTGTGAAAACTAGAATGCTAAATAATCAACTAATGGTTTAATTAAATTACTAAAGACCTAGAATTTGTTAATCTGTAGTAGATGCCAAACACTGCCCCTTCTTAACAAGATATGTTATTATGAGTTTAACAAATTGTACATGATGTTATTAATCCATTTTAAGAGAGTGGTATCTATTAATACCACCCAAACACGAGTGCTTCTTTTTGTATAGAAATTATTTACTTTTCATTCTTTTCTTAATTGTTGTAGTAATGACAATAGTCCTTTTTTAAAGACTGAGAGACTAAAATGTACACATAAGACTGGCAGAACCAGTCACTGATAGCAAGACCAATTGCCTTCATTCTATTTGCTTTTGATATATAAACAGAACTAGATAGATACAGAATTCTGAGCATTTTCTTTGATTACAATGGATGTTTTTGACTATACAAACAAATACTAGAATGTAATTTAAAAAAGTTCCCCCAAAGGATGAAAAGTATCAAAGAAATCTTTTCTATGCTACATCAAATTTATGACATAATTTTTAATGTTTATATTGTTTCAGTCTTATTAAATGGATTCGTAAAGCAAAAGTTAGAAAAAAACAATTCTATGATAAAAATCTGAGAAAACTCATTACTTAGTCAATATTAAATTTTCCTAATGTGTTAGTATGATCTTTATGACAATCAGATTTCTATGTGGCTATATGCTATAACTAACTCCTCAGTACTCATTGCTTAAGGCATTTTGCTGTACTGAATTTTAATTCCTTCAGATTATGAGTGTTATTTAGCAGTGGTGCAATTTCCTTTTTATTTGTTTAGTCTGTGCATGTATTTCTTACAGTCTGAATCACGGCTCCACACATTTACCAAATCTACAGTCCTTTGTGCTTAAGAGTCAATGGGTCAAGGAAGCAAAAAGAGAGTAGAGTCTAATACATGAATTCTTACTCGGTTCTCTTTTAGCCAGTTTCCTGACTTTGAAAAAGATAGCGCTTCACTTCTTTACTGCTCTATTTAGCTTTCCGCAGGGTAAAAGTGTGCAAAAACATGGAACATTGCATTATGAACTTAAATACTTCTACAGCTAATGGGTGGTTTTGTTACAAACGCATTCATTGAACCACATTTTGACCTATGGTCTGAGATTTTGCCTTTCGAAAATCTCAGTTTAGATGAGGGATTCTCACCTCATCTGAATTTCTCATTTTCCCTACCTACAAAACAGGACCACTTTTTGAAATTTCCAATGATAAAAGTATCCAAGTCTCATTTAGACTGTGGAAATAAACTCTGGGTGTAGGTTCAGACACAAATATTTTTCACATTGCGTGGGTGATTTGAATGTGATGTGAAAACTGAGAACAACTTTAGGTCAAGATTCCTCGTTTCTGCCAAAGCTCTATGACCACCTTAGAAGAAAAAGTGAATTTTGTAAAGTCATGTGTTTTATTGCAAAATGAGACATCCTGCTCTCTGGATAGATGATATGGAAACAGATAATTGTCCAGACAGTGAATTTACATTAGTGCTAAGGGTCTCACTGCCAGAAGCAAATTGAGAACCTTGACAAATGTAATTGAATATCACCACTTGTACCAGAGGGAGATTGGGAATGCATTTAAAAATGGATACAATGTGGTTCAAAGAATGAAATATGATGCATACAAAAGACAAAGGTCAAATCCACATTTAATTAATCCTCAGGAAAGACATATGTAATTAGCAGCTGTGTGGCAAAAATATCCCTGCCTGTGTGCTTGTAAAGGTGAAATCTCGCTGCTCAAGTGAGGGGCTACAACCTCAGGGGAATTTTGCATTTCCCTGCTCAAGTTAAGCAATGCTTTGAACTGATTGGACAGAGTGTCATTAGGATACTGGAAATATAATTACCATATCTTGTCCTACACTCTTTGGCTAACCCCATGTTTTCTTCTTGACCTGTATTACTCTCTGATGAACCATGGGAAATATATCCTATGTTTAGATTTAAGTATAAAAGCAAACACTGTTAATTAAATTCCTCCCTTTATGCAAGGTGATTAGAATGATATTCAATGTAAAATGCACTGTCTGCATATAAATTATTATGCAAGTAAGCAAATGAAAGTAAGCTATTAAAATAAAAATTTATGATAGTGCAAGTAAGAATGGTTCAGTTTTACTCTGAGAATATCTAAGAGATCATTCTGATTTCCATGTACTGTAAGGGACTTTAAATCTACACAAAAGCTTAACTGTGTAAATTATTCTGAGCTATTGTGTCATGAATATTTTAATGATGTTTATACCATATTGGTACCACCAATCAAAACCTTTGATTTTGATTTCAAGGGAAACCATTGTATTGTTCAAGAAGTAAATTCATTATATACCGCCAAATGTAATATGCTTGGCCCAGAATAGAGAAAAATTCTGGCAAGAGATGTGGTAATGTGAACTTACTAGGTGAGGAGGAACATTTTTGTTCTAAAATGTTGTCAAACAATTCAAAGATACTCTTAGCCAATAACTTATTTTAATAATGTGTGTATGTGTGTGTTGTATATGTATATGTGCACGTGTATGCCAGTTTGTGAGAACGTATACTCATCTGTCCCGGACTGTGCAGATGCTAGATGCTGCCATGATATGATGAAATGATATTGGGTTGGTTTCCTAATTGCTATCCATGTTTTTCTTTTCTTTTTCCTTCCTTTCTTTCTTTACTCTCTTCATCTCTTATTTTCACAAGACTATCGAGTCAAGGAATATTTCATAACATCTTAAATGTTTCTTCTAGTTCTAGGGTTATAGACAAGAGCCACTATGCCAAGCTCATACATGGGTATTGAGGACCTCATGCCTGTGTGGCAAAACTTTTAAGCAGTAAGTTGTCATCTATCTAGTGTGGTCTATTGATAATTTCTTGATAAATTTCATTAGAATTTTACTTTGTTTTGTTTCAGTTCCTCATTTTTAATGTATATAAGGGTGAACTATGCCCTCCAGGGGAATTTACAGGCTCTAAATTGGTATGCTTTATGACATCTAAAATATTGTTTTGCACCTGTTTTACATTATAAATTTTAAGCAAAATATATTCTTCATTGTGTTTAACAATGTGGTTGAATCAATGGAGAAAGAAGCAACCACTCATAAAGAACAGCCCACATCCCATCCATTAAGTTTACTTCCAAAAACTTAGGCATAATGAATCACTGTCGACCACAGGCCACTTCGTCTCATTCTGTGGTCATTGTGGCTGCTGGTGGCTGAAACGTTTGTATATCCAATTAGCTGTGGAAAGCAAATAGCAAGCAGAATTCTGAATGTTGTCCATATCCTTTGTAAGTTGTTTGCAGAACTGAGAAATGGAGGGAAAAAAAAGCAAATAGGATTTTATAACTCTTTGGCTTATTAAAACCCCAAAGTTTGGCTTCATAGAAATTTTTTTTTCTTAAATCCCTTTATTTTGCTCCTCCAACTTAGAAGATACAATCTAGGAGGACATTTATGAGAAACCTTAAACTATATTGTGAGAAAACCTCCATAACTATATTTTAAATTTGTTTGACAAAGCCTTAGGCCATTCAAAAAGTCAGATAAATGATGTGGAATTTCTTTAGCTGTTTTCAAGCCCAGAGCAATGAGAATAAAACAAAACTTGCTGCCTTGAGTTGATTGTAGCAGCAGAAGATGGGAACACAAGACAAACTCTAACCAGTTATTAGTAAAGAGAAGCAAAGGGGATTCAGAGGTCATCCTATCTTAAGAATGAGGAGCATGCACATGTATTCTGAAAAGGAATATTTAATAGATGTTAATTAACTCATGTTAGAGGTTAAAGGCAAACAGACAATCATAATGATACAATGCCCAGAATTAATGTTTTCTTTGGTACAACTATTCAGAGTATTTGGATTTGAATTTAGTGTTTAAACCAGGGATGTATAAATAATAGGGGTTGAGAAACAAGACCTAATTTTATCTGATTATGGACGAAAATAATGCTAATTGTAGACTGTACATAGCTTTAGGGCCCAATGTTGTTTCAGACTAATAAATAAGGGAAAACATTTTCTAGGAGATCCAGTCACACATAGAAATCTCTAAGTACATTCAAAATGTGTAACTATGTGCAGAAATGCAAAATAGTAGCCCTGAAAAGAGAAAGATGTAAATGCCTGCTGTCCAGCTACAAAGTAAGATGAGCCTGGAGAGGAAATCTTTTGTAAGCTTTAGTTAACATAAATAATTCACTGTCTTTATCACTGTTTTTTAAAACTGTGCAAGATTTAAAAAGTACATGAAGCTTAGGCCTTGGACATAGACAGTACCAATCTGAAAGGTGAGGAAAGTTCAGATTGCAAAGCAGACAGGATAAGCTGAGGTGAAAAGTATTTCCAAAAGCGGGAACTTCTCAGACAAAACTCCCCTTCATGCCCTTTGCTCTTTGTCATTTAATTTCCCCTAAAGCTCACACAGGTTCTGCATCTCCCACAAATAAAGACAACAATGGCATCCGTACCTGTTATAGCAGTGCTTTGTTAATGGTCTAGAACCCATGCACTAACATATCACCTGCTAACTCTGTTCTACCTTTTACTGTGAATTTGTTTCCTCTGTGGCACTCAGCTCTCTTCCCCTTACTTGTGTACTACATGATGTTATGCTCTCAAGGATTAATGCAGACTTTAAGAGAAAAGGGATGTTGGTGCTTCTTTACTTTCCCAGAATCTACTTCAGGTCAAGGCATAAAGAAATTGCTTAAAATGAATGAAAAGCAGAAGGAAGAGTAAGATGGAATTGGGAAGCACATTCTCAAACAACATATGACCACCTCATGAAAGTTAACTTTTTCCATTGCAATAATATTTTAAGTGTCAATATTAATTCTATTTGTCTCTTGTTATTGAATGGTAAACAAAATAAAAAAAATCAGAACAGACAGAATCATGGTTTACTGCAAGCCTGATCTATTTCTCCCTGGTTAGAGTTCCTTTCATTTGTGCACTCTCTGATAATGTTTAACCACTTCAACAAGTATCACACAAATAGTAAAATGTAAGCAATGATGACATAGAAATATTTTCTGGTTCAAAATGTCATACTTTACAAACAATATATATATATATATTCCACTTCCAGATGAATAGGTATTTCTTGCTGATTTCATCTAAGAGAGGTAGAGTTCCTTCTTCAAGAATGTAGGCTCTGGTAAGTTGTCCAATCTCCAGTGGATGGCCCATAACCATCAGTATATATGCATCACATATTGGATATATGTATATCCAACTGAAGTTGGAGTTGAAAGAGGTGAGGTAATACTATCAAAATATATTCTACACACACACACACACACATACACACAATTCTCAAGGAATTATTAAAATATACTGTTGACTGAGGTTTCTGTCCTGTCACAGTCATTCAGTCTCAAAGAAATGAAGAGGTCTACATTAATTATAAACTCGTTGGCCTAGTAGCTCAGGCTTCTTTTTAACTCTTATAACATATTGGCCCATTATTTTTGTCTGTGTTAGGCACATGGCTTGGTACTTTTTATGGTGAAACATTCACATCTTGCTTGCTCTGTGTCTGGCTTCCTCTGTGACTGGGTGACTACTGAAGACTGAAATGTCCCTCTTCCTAGAATTCTTGTTGCCTTGTCTCTACTTCCTGTCTGGTTGCCTCACCTATACTTCCTGTTTGACTACTGGCCAATCAGCATTTATTTAAAATACAAGTAGCAGGGTAAAGACCATTGCCCCACAGTATTCCCACCTTTTTTTTTTTTTAAACAAGAACTCTGAATTGTCTCAGTCTGTGGGTGCCCCCCTCACAGTCCTGAGTTCCTTGCTCGTGCTCTCTCTCCTTCTGCTCCTGATTTGGACCTTGAGATTTCAGTCCGGTGCTCCAATGTGGGTCTCTGTCTCTGTCTCCTTTCATTGCCTGTTGAAGGTTAATATTCAGGAGGATGCCTATATGTTTTTCTTTGGGTTCTTTTTCTTATTTAGCTTCTCTAAGAACCCGAATTATAGGCTCAATGGGGATGTCCAATCGGGAACTCACCAAGGCCACCTGGCCTGGGTCTGAAAAAGCCTGGGTTAAAACCGGTCTCGCTGAACATAGCAGACAATGAGGACTACTGAGACCCCAAGAACAATGGAATGGGTTTTTGATCCTATTGCACCTATTGGTTTTGTGGGAGCCTAGGCAGTTTGGATGCTCACCTTACTAGACCTGGATGGAGGTGGGTGGTCCTTGGACTTCCCACAGGTCAGGGAACCCTGATTGCTTTTTGGGCTGACGAGGGAGGGGGGACTTGATTGGGGGAGGGGGAGGGAAAGGGGATGCGGCGGTGGGGAAGAGACAGAAATCTTTAATTAATTAATATAGAAATAAATAAATTAAAAAGTTAAAAAAAACCTGAATTGAATCTCCTTTGTTTAACTTTTCTACTGACCATTATCCATACATAACAACTTACAACCAACATTCTAAACAAAGACAAATACCCATAATCCATTTTTTGGGAATGTGGGCATTGTCTTTCAGGGTACTTCTTGCTGATTCTAGGTGCTGATCTTATGGGGACCTAAATAAAATTTAGAATATGATCAAGTCCTAAGTAGAGTATCTTGTGAGGCTTGATAATCTCAGGTAGCAGTCTTTGAACTGTTCTGGATGTAGAACTCAGACATCTGGGCCATTTCTCCTAATTGGAGATTTCTCAGGAAGTCCTCTTTCATCAACCTGATTTTTCTTAATGTAGAATGAATCCACAGTCCCTCATTTCCTGTGAAAACAAAAGCAAAACTTCTTTTCCAGAGTAACATATCTTTTGACTTAAATTTTGAAGTCAAGACATTTCAAAATACATATGTTGGATTAATCCAGCAGCACTTATAATCAAATGTCTTTTAGCTACTTTTGCTTCTTCCTCAATCATCAAACAATTAAAGACAACAAAATAATAATACAAGGTTTCATTGTGTATCTTTCATTGTCCTGGAATTCACTCTGTGAAGCAGGTTGTCTTTGACCTCACAAAGATCTGCCAGCCTCTGACTCCCAAGGCCTGAGATTAAAGGTGTATGCTACTACACCTTGAACTCACAGAGAGGTTGATCAATGGAATCTAATTGAAACCTGGATATTAATCTACACGTTTAGGAACACATTATTTCTGATGAAGAAACTAAAATTATACAATGGAAAAAAGTAAGCATCTTCAACAAGTTGTGCTGGCATAACTGGATGTCAACATGTAGAAAAATGAAAATAGATCTATATCTACCACCATTCACAAAACTCAACTCCAAATGGATTAAAGATCTCAATATAAATCTGACCACACTGAACCTGATAGAATAGAAAATGGGAAGTAGCCTTCAAAGCATCGGCACAGGAGAGCACTTCCTAATTATAACTGCAGTAGCACAGACACTGAGAGCAACAGTTAATAAATGGGACCTCCTGAAACTGTAAAGCAAAGGACACAGTCAATAATACAAAAAGGCAACCTGCTGAATGGGAAAAAAATCTTTGCCAACCCCACATCAGACAGAGGCATGATCTCCAAAATATAAAAAGAACTCAAAAAATTAGACATTAATAATTTAAATAACCCAATTAAAATATGGGATACTGAACTAAACAGAATTCTCAACAGAAAAATTTCAAATGGCTAAAAGATACTTAATGAAGTGTTCAACTTCCATAGCTATCAGGGAAATGCAAATCAAAACAACTCTGAGATACTATCTTATACCTGTCAGAATGGCTAAGATCAAAAACACTAATAATGGCTTATACTGAAAAGGATGTGGAGAAAGGGGAACACTCATCCAGTGCTGGTAGGAATGCAAACTTGTGCAATCACTTTGGAAATTATTATGGTAGTTTCTCAGAAAATTGGGAATCAACCTACCTCAGGATCCAGCAATACCACTCTTGGGAATATTCCCAAAAGACGCTCAATCATACTTCAAATTCACTTTTACAATATGTTCATAGCATCATTATTTGTAATAGCCAGAACCTGGAAACAACCTAGATGCCCCTCAACTGAAGAATGGATAAAGAAAGTGTGAAACATTTACATATTAGAGTACCATTCAGTGGTAAAAATCATGACATCTTAAATTTTGCATGCAAATGGATGGAATTAGAAAACCCTAACCTGAGTGAAGTAACCCAGATCCCCCCAAAATGAATATGGTATGTACTCTCTCATAGGTGGATACTAGTTAAAAGCAAAGGACATTGAGCCTATATAGTTCATGATCATAGAAAAGCTAAGTAATAAAGTGAACCCAAAGAAAAAGATATATAGATACACCTAGAAATTGAAAATCAACAAGGTCTCCTGACAAAATTGGGAGCATGGGGATGGTGGGTAGAAGGAAGGGGAGAAGGGGAGGGTTGAGGAGAATTTAAGGGAATGGCATAGTCGAGATGGAAGAAAGACAGATATGATTGCTAGGAAAGAGATACCTTGATTGAGGGAGCCATTATGGGGTTAGCAAGAAACCTGGCTCTAGAAAATTTACCAGGATCAACAAGGATGACCCCAGATAAGATCCTAAGCAATAGGGTACTGAACTGGCCTTGCTCTGTAGTCAGACTGATGATTATCTTAAATATCACCATAGAATCTTCATCAAACAACAGATGAAAACAGAGGCAGAGACCCACACTGGAGCACTGGACTGAGCTCCCAAGGTCCAGTTGTAGAGTGAGAGGAATGAGAATATGAACAAAGAGGTCAAGACCATAAAGGGTGTATCCATTGAAACAGTTTACCTGAGCTAATGGGAACTCACCAACTCCAGCTGGACTGGGAACGAACAAGCATAGGACCAAAGCAATTTCTCTGAATGTGATTGACAGTTACATGGCTGGGACACACTGAGGGGCCACCGGAAGTGGCACTGGCATTTATCTCTACTGCATGAATTGGCTTTGTGGGATCGTATTCTCTTTGAATGTATACCTTGCTCAGCCTAGATGTAGTAGGGAGGGGGCCTTGGACCATCCACAAAGCAAAGTAAGTGCCTTACCCTCTTTAGGATTAGAGGGTGGTGGGGTGCGAGCCTGTGTGTAGGGAATGGGAGGAGAAGAGGGAGAGGGAATTTGGATTGTTATTTTTTATATCAAATAAATAAAAACTCTTAAAAATAAAAACAAAAAATAATAAAATATAAGTGACAGTATATAGACAATTGTCCCATAGCAATATACTTTAAATAATGCTTTGTGTCATAAACTTGTATCTTGCCTTTTCCCAAATCTTTCCTTTAATTCTTCAGTCACCTATTACATGGTTACTCATACATGAAAAATAGACATACCCAAATATATGAAAGATATTTGCTATTAAAATATTTTATAGATTTACTGATTATACTTTTGAGGATATCCTGGGCTATATATCTTTAACATATAATTAAAATTTGCTACATAGGATTATTTGAAATTGCTCATGATTGTAAACTTCACATTTTTCCTCCATTCTCAAACTTTTCCAGTACTGTATATGACAATTGGCAAGGGAGACACTTGCCTTTCATTCAGTAAATAATGAAAATAGATTTTCTCACAATCTCAATCAAAATGCAAATACTGAAGGAAATAATTTATTGTTCTATTTATGGTTTGAGAGTGGTCTATGAGATATTGGTGTTTTATTGGACTCTCCTTATGAATTGACTATCAATGCTTCAAAAATTAATTGTTGTTTCGATGGCTGATTGAATAGCTATAATTAAGTATAAATTTTTTAACTTCAGTTAAAAATATCAATAAAATGATAAGTTTAAACTGGAAAGTACTTTGAAAAGTCAAATGTTATAACACTGATATTCTTATGAAACACAAGTAGATTGAAAAATAACTATGACAAAGATAATGGAGGCTCTCTTAAAAACAGACATCCTGCCCAGCCCAGCCTGTTCGCGCTCTAGGACCGAATCCGAATCGGCAGGGCAAAGGGAGGGTGCTAGCTCCTTTGTCCCCACTAGCCTGCCTGCAGCAAGCTAGGTAGGTCCTTTGTTTACGAGACACCTAGCAGCAAGGAGTTCCGGTCCAGGCACCAGGAGAGACATCTCTGGGGTGAGTGAGTTTCTGAC
>NW_026067953.1:1073696-1082363 GCF_014885135.2 Alexandromys fortis | reverse complement strand
GGCGGGGAGGAGGCGGAAATCTTTTTTTTCAATAAAAAATTATATTTTAATAAAAAAAAATTGTCTTATTAGGTAAAGTAAAAGTATATTTAATAAAAGCAATTTTCTATACAAAAAAAAAAAAAAAAAAAAAAACAGACATCCTATTTTGCCTTGATTTGCATATTATAACCTGATTTTGATTTAAATGGCAAATGTGTCCCTGCATATGTTACTCATAAATAAACGGAGCATTTCAGAAACAGTGAAAAGGAATTGTCACATTTTTCCGTCCTGGTCATTCTTTAATGATGTTGAATTTAAAACATGAAATCATTTATAAGAATAAAGATAATAGATCTTTGGTAAAACTATTTTTCTTATAATCGTATCTGTTCAAAATACTGTGCCAACCTTGTGGTAAAACCACAGAGAGAGCAATCCAATAGCTGTATAATAGCAGCAACATCAATGCGAATAATTCTATTGTTAGATTTCATATTAGTGATTATTCTCTAATAATAGATGAGAAGAACGGAGAGAAGAGGCATTCATTTCTGTAGGAAATGTGTGCGTGGAAATTACCTGAACTTCAGTAAGAATGGCTGTGCCTTGAGCTTATAGCAGGAATTTTTTTGTTTGTTCATTTGTTTTCTTGTCTATTTTTTTAATGAACCCTTTGAAGGTAAATTGTAGATTGTAGAAAATTGGGAAAGCAGTCTTCTGTCATGAAATTGGAGGCTGACTTAGACTCTTACATTTCTTTAAAGCATTGATACATTTAGGTAATTATATCTGGTGTCCAGGAATCTTTAGGTAGTAGGTAACAAACTCAAAAAGTAGTGAACAATAATAGCTAAATGGATCCCAATATTGACTTAAGTATTGTCTTAGAGAAAGAGATCCACTTAGTACTTAACTGTGGTGTGTTGAGATGCACATTATATAAAATTTGGCAATGCACATATTTCAGCAAGGACAGTCACTCCTTCCAATAAACAAACATTTGCTTTGTGTAAAGCTTCTTGTTTACAAACTATCTTCAGTTATCCCAATGATCTTTCTATGTGACATTTCTATTTATTTTTCCAGGCCTACAAGTAAACCTAGCTATTGCTGGACAATTAGTAATTTAATATTAACAGGCAGATTTGACAAAAAAAGTACATCAGGTTATCAAATATCTCATTACAAATCCATGTTCTTAATGACTAGACCTTCAGGTCAGGGTATTGTTAATTAATTAAATAAAGAATTGCAATATAAATACAACACGATCTAAAATTTCAAATCATTGCATTAGAAATCAAAGGTGAAGGAAAAGGAGAAAAAAGAATTATTTACATACATTGAGGTATCTTATTCTGTAAGATTTTTTTTTCAGATTTTAGTAAGAGCGATTGGAGAGATTCCGTTTTGCAGAAATAATCAAAAAGTAAAAGTGAAAAAAATAAAACTTTCTGTAGGGTGCTTTAGGGGTAAAGAATAAATATATCCAGATGGCCTTATGTAACTGACAGAAGGAAGAGTTGACTTTAGAATCTTATCTTTAACATTCCCAGTGGATTAAACAGCTAACAGAATAAATAAGTAAATTTTGTGTGGAATAAGGGAAAAAAATCAAATCACTGGCTGCTCCGAACTGATCATAAATAGCCAATTACGATAAACTCATTGTTCTTGTTCATATTACATCTTTCCCATATATATGTGCTAAAAGAAAGAAGAAAGAAATGTATGGCTTGCTCTTAAGAGTAAAAATAGCCATTTTGCTTATAAGTACAATTTATAATATACATGGAAATATTCTGTATATATATATAACCTTTTAATGCTACAGGAAAAATTATGATAAATCATTTGGCACTTTCTATAGACAGTCAAAGCATGGATTGTTTTTAGTAGGAATATTACAAATAAGATATTCACATATATGGGACTATTTCCAGAAGCTATAAATAATATATTGTGTTCAATGAAAGATTGTTAGAATATTACATAATATGCATATTATCTCATAACTATATTGTTAAAGTCAAAGACATTTTAAAATAAAATGGTCTGATATACTGATATGCCAAAAGAGTTATTAAAAAGAAAAAATATATGGTTAAAACTACTGGTATTTTGTTCCTTGTTTTAAAGTAAGTAGAGATACGGGAAGTAGAAATGATGAAGACACAGCTGTCTTTTCTTTGGTATCAGGCACAACTCACTGGCTATTTTCTCCACATCTGTTTTTCTGGCAGTCTTTGAAGCTGTCATGTACACAGCTAGCAGAAGCTTTGAACTCAAGAAATCCAGACCTTCTTCCTTTTTATATTAGAGTTAGTAATTCTGTAAACCACACATGGCAGACTATACAATTAATTACCTAATCTTATCATGTGTGTCTGTATGTCTGTCTGTCTGTCTGTATGTATGTATGTATGTATGTATGTATGTGAAGAACAGAGGGTGAATATAGTCTTCAAAACCTCTGTTGAAAAGTGAGTAGAGAAATGGCTCGGCAGTTAACAGCACTCAATTACTTAATTTCTCTTATTCACACGAAGGCTAACAGCCATCTGAAATCACAGTTCAAGGGTATCCTTGTCTGGTTTGTAAGGGCATTCACACACATTATGTATAGACATACATGCAGGCAAACACTCATGCACATAAGCAAAAATAAATCCTTCAAAAACAGCAAAACAAAACCCCAGTATATTTTAAAACTAAAGGTACATAGAAGAAACAAGGATTTGGTGGGGGTTGGGGCTGTCCTCAGAGAACTTGTATACCATGTCACTGAGAAACAATTTTTTCTGTATGAAGCTAGAAATGAATATATTAAATAATTCTGCCTATAAACCATATAGTTTCATGAGAAAACAATTAAAACACCAACGCCCTACCCTGTCATTTGTAGTCTTTTGAGTATGTCTCCTACGGTGCAATTCAGGATCATGGCTTGCCCTTCATTTTGTGTTACAGAGTCCATTGTTATTCCCCATTATTCTGTGGTGTGAACTTCATTCATAACTTCAGATAGGTAAGTATTATCAATTATATCTTAGTTAATCTATTGTCTACACTGCTTCCACATTAATCTCCTAGACCATCTCTTTATTCAGAACCTTTTTTGTAATGTCAAGATGATAGAAACACTTCAATATATCAATAAAGCCAACACATTCACAGCTCCTGAACATGAGTCTTAATTAAACTGTCATTACTGTCCAAAGACTTGAGATTGAGAACACAAGAACACACGTTATTGTGTTTTAGTGGGATTCACTGTGAATTCAGTTATGTGGTTCCCCAATTTGAAGAACATCTGCCCTTCCTGTGTTCTATTTTGTATTCTCCTTGTAAATGATAAGCCTTCTGCAAGTTCTTCTTCATATGCATGCACTGTAAAATTTATTTCTCCTCCCCACCATAAGCAATAGAAAATGTCTCAACATTTGTTCCTGCCGGGCGATGGTGGCACAGCCTTTAATCCCAGCACTCAGGAGGCAGAGGCAGGCGGATCTCTGTGAGTTCGAGACCAGCCTGGTCTACAGAGCTAGTTCCAGGACAGGCTCCAAAACCACAGAGAAACTCTGTCTCGATAAACCAAAAAAGAAAAAAAAATTGTTCCTTCATGATCCTTTACAAGACTGCCTCTTATACAACATCATTTTTGTTTCAGATGTTCAATAGAACATAGGAAACATGACATAATCAGAGACTAATACATATGGTTGAAAGAGCAAAGTTAATAACCATAGAGATTTATTTATATTTCCTGGATATATTTATTCAAGTTTTGTTCCTATTTTCTTAAACTGGATAACTGTTGATTAATGCCACACATGAAATCTAGAAAATAAGTTTCAATAGATGTGATAAACACATATTTTAGCTCACCTACTGGGCTGTATTATGTATCAAGCCAACCCCCAGTGACCCTTCCTCAATGTTGGAGTTATATATTCCCATTTCTGCAGCTGGCTTTCTACGTGCATGTGCAGAAACAGTCTCAAGTCCTTATGCTTGCATTTCAAGCACTTTACCAGTTGAACTCCATCTCCATATTCCTGAGGTATTATTTTAGTTTTACAAGAGTGAACACACAATCTGTTGATACTTTTATTTTGGGGTTTTGACTCATCTGTTTATTTTGGTGAGTAAAGAATCACGCAATGCAATTGGAAAAAAATTCTTGATAGAAAGACAAGAGAGGAAAATCCACAAATATTAATATGTTCTTAATAATAACTGTGTCTGTCAATCAGTATAGAAAAAGTCCCAAAGCCGGGCGGTGGTGGTGCACGCCTTTAATCCCAGCACTCAGGAGGCAGAGGCAGGTGGATCTCTGTGAGTTTGAGACCAGCCTAGTCTACAAGAGCTAGTTCCAGGACAGGCTCCAAAACCATAGAGAAACCCTGTCTCAAAAAACCAAAAAAAAAAAAAAAGACCCAAGACTCACAAAAATAAAAAAAAAAATCAGTAATTAGTCTTGAAAGAAAAATAGAGATAAAAACTCTTAATTTTCTAGTATTTTAGAATAAGAAAGACAAAATGATTAATTTGTTTAGTTTTCAATTACAGAGATTTGCAAGCTTTCTTAGAAACAAAGGCACACATCATTTTTAATAAAATTAGGAGCTTAACACCAAAGGAAAGTTAAATCAGTTCCCATATTTAGGGAATAGCACAGCTTTTCCTTTATGCGTTGACATGCACTATAAAAGACTCATTTTTCTTTGCATATATTTTCTTCAATCACATTATTTCTGTAATAGATAACCCAAGAGGGAATGTGTCTGCATCTTGCCACTGCAATCATGAACAGAGATACTTCACACTAATGTTGGCAAGTGTGATATGAAATATTGGACATCTGTGTAATGTAAAGAGATTAAGCTAACAATCGTATTTCTGATACAGAGGTGTGGATTCCAAAGACATGGAGTAATAGGTAATGATGACATAGCAATTCAAACACAACAATAAGAGTACACTGAAAAGTTAACTAATTCTCACACAAATATTTCTTTACAAATAACATTCAGTGCTTATGTGCCTGTTTTCATTATTTTTAAGAAAATAACATAGTAAGCATTAAACCTTTTAATGGGTTTAACTTTTTTGAAATACCTTAGAAATGATATAACTTTAGGTTTTCTATTGGTCACGCAACACATTTTTGTGAATATCAATTGATATGTTTAACATATGGATAATCATCTTCCATCCTTTAGAAATATTGCTCTCTCAATAATAGTATTCATGCTTATAAACCTATGTCATCTCAGGTATTTCTTCATCCTCCCTTAAACTCATTCTCAATATTTTCACTGTAGCGGGTGCTATTCCAATTGTATTCTACACCTTGCCTTAGATGTCTTTCTTAGACCTCTATGCCTCACTTCTTCCTCCTAGACTGATCTTTGGAGGTTCCTCAAATTCCACACCTTTTCTATTCTAAATGAACTGGTAACTTTTCTTTTAGCAGCTGGATCAACTAGCTACATACAATAACTTTGTTTCAAATCAGATTTACCAATGTGGACACTTTGGCATAAACACCTAATTTCTAGTACAGGACCCATTTTAACCTCTGCCTCTACAAAGGCTGCGTTTACAAATACCTATGGCTTATTACCCAGGGTTGCAATTCAGTAACTCTAGTAACAATTCTATTTAATTCTACATGCCAGTTAGTAGTAAGCTGTATGTCACCTTGAAAATTTTCTATTACTGCAGGTTCAAACCAGGCAGTGATTTAGACAACCAGATGTGATATTTCTTCCTGAAGGCACAGCTCATACTCACTTTAATAATACATTGTTTTCCCAAATGAAACTGCTGTGGTGCAACATCTGGTTTCTGAAGAAAAGCCAACATAATTTACTCAAATCCCTGGTGTGATTTACAAAAGCACGAAAGAAGGTGGAACATTCTGACACGTAGAATACCAACGGGCTCTGTCTACATTGGCATGGTTTTCTAAATGGCTCATTTAAAGCAATCAGGGAGTCTTTTATTTGGTACCACCCTAATAGCCCAAATGTTTAAATTTCTAAATGAAAACCTTTTTTTCTTCAGCTTAAAACATTTTCCAGAAAAAAAAAAAATGCCGTGGCCATTGAAAGCAAAGACAATACTTTCCTTTGAACAGTTGAGATGGTAAAATATTTCACAAATGCTGCACACACTATGATGAAAATATAAGCATCTGATAATGCTGTGGCTTAAAGTTTAAGTATTAGAAAAAAATCATGGGTAAGTAGACAAGTTCTGGAATTTAGGGAAGACCCTGAATCTTTTTTTTTCTCAAAGAGGCGCTAAGTCTGGTTTATTTCTAAGATATTGTATAACAGAAATAATCTATATCTACCAACATGGTAAGTCTCAAACACTTAAGTCAATTATAAATCAGTATATATAATATATATACAGTGCCTATCAGATAAAAATGTTGACACAACACCCTTAACAGCCTATAAACACATACTACATGGAATACAAAAACCTGACAAAGACTAAAAGTCTAATAGCAGTTTAAAGGTAACAGTCACCGGTGCTTGTACTAAAATTGGAAAGATAACTGTGACCGGAAATAGTAAGGGTCAAGGCTGACACAACACAACGATCTTTGCAATAAACATTTAGGTGTCTACAGAAGAAAGTAGAAAAATGGCTTTTGCCTTTTTGAGATTATGTAGTGACACGCCTGCATGGCTTGAAACCAAAAGCTATGTCCAGCTCTGCTTCCTGAGCAGGTGTTACCTTGTCCTTGATTGCGGGTCAGGGGATGAGGTGTTCACCTGTTGGCCTACCTGATTGTGTTGGGTATAAAAGCCTCCGTGGTGCTATTCAAGAAAGGGCTTCTTTTACCATGGACTAGAGGTGTGTGTGTGTGTGTGTGTGTGTGTGTGTGTGTGTGTGTGTGTTTAATCCTGAAGATCCTGAATCTTGTGTGCAGTGGGGGAAAGCACGTGCAAAGGACAAAGGTAAATTGAGTGCTGATAGGGAGTAGTATAGCATCAGGATAATTGAGACCAGTTGTCACATGTCTGCATAAATTGACAAATGGCCAAACAAATATAATTGCAATACATCTTTTTTAATGCATGTTATTTTTGTTTTATTGAGAATATGAACTCAAGTTCCAAAGTAATTATCAATAAATTCATATTTATTAAAGACATATTATACAATGCTATAAGCACTGCTAATTAAAAAAAAGAGGGTACTTGGGTTTTGGTGGTAAAAATAACTTACTCTAATCAGGACTTTTGCTTTTTATTTATTTATTTTTAAACTAAAATGGTATGTGGAGACACAGGTGGCTCCCACCAGGCTCCCACCAAGTTTTCTGCTTGTTGACTTCATCATAACAAAATCAGGGCTCTCATAATCAGCCAAATATAGTAGAGCTAAGTTTTTGCAACAAACAAAATGAATAATTTCCTGCAAAAATAAACAGGAACTATTATTTTAGATTCAAATGTGATACAAAAATAAATCAATGGAAAGAAGGTACATGTGGCACAATAAACTTTAAAATTAGTATATATAAAACTGATATAAAGAATCCTTGATGCCACCATGGATAATTACGTAGTCCCTGATATGGACATACCAACCAAGAGATATTTCTCAGTTTGTTCACATAAGGTGTTTGTGTGTGTGTGTGTGTGTGTGTGTGTGTGTGTATGTGTGAAATTTTAAGGTCACTAAGTGTATGACACTCATAATTGTATTAGTATGTCAATGTAATATTTGCATCAATTTTATTTTTAGGACTGATTGAATAAATTGAAATTTTTAAAATATATCATTTTAAAATGTTAGAACTGTTATAAATTATGGAAGAGGTCACCACAGGAAATTATCTCAGTTTATTCCTTACATTCACAATAATTGCTGGTTCTTTTGGAGTAGATTAAAACAAAAAAATATCCACTCAGTTCTATTGGACATAGGATAAAAACACATTTGTACTTCTTCATTTTAATTGTCCATATTCACTCATTTTAATGTGTATTTATTTATATGTGAATATTCTACTCAAACCTCAACTAAAATTATGCTTTACATCATAGTTTTCTTATATTTTTAAACAGCATAATTGTTTGCCTTGTATAATATATGTCAGTATTTAGAGACCACACATACAAATGTTCTTGACAGTTACTAAGCATGCAATATAAGTTACATGTTTCAATGAAAAGACAGTTTTCCAAACTTCGCCACCTTCTCCTAGATTACCAAATTCTTACCTGTTCCCCACCCACCCAAGCCCAAGTCTATTTCTTTGGAAGCAAACAAACAGGTAAAACAAGCAAACAAACAAACAAAAATAAGATAAAACAAAAAAAATTAAAACACCAATGATAACCTTTGCTGGAGAGGCTGTGGAGGAAGGGGTACCCTCATCCGTTGCTGGTGGGAATGCAATCTTGTGCAACCACTTTGGAAATCAGTGTTTCAGTTTCTCAGGAAATTCAGGGTCAGCCTACCCCTGGACCCAGCAATAGCACTCTTGGGGATATACCCAAGAGATGCCCTACCATATGACAAAAGCATTTGTTTAACTATGTTCATAGCAGTATTATTTGTAATAGCCAGAACCTGGAAACAACCTAGATGCCCTTCAATGGAAGAATGGATGAAGAAAGTGTGGAATATATACACATTAGAGTACTATGC
>NW_026067953.1:1070069-1071974 GCF_014885135.2 Alexandromys fortis | reverse complement strand
AGAGAGAGAGAGAGAGAGAGAGAGAGAGAGAGAGAGAGAGAGAGAGAGAGAGAGAGGAAAGTATGCCACTTGAGCTGACATTTTCCACGTAAGAACCATAAATGAACAAAATTTCTAGTACTAGGCATGGGAAAAAACTTTCCTGTAATAGTTGTTCAAGGTAGTCTATACGACTCCCAAAGCAGCACAGTGTTGTTCTCGCCTGTGTTTGCCTCTACAATGTTGAAAGTAACCCCTTATTTCTGAAGACACTGCACACTTGGTACACAGGACTGGCATTATTTGAGCTGGATCTTTCTTAAAAGCCTCTTTATTACCATCTAACTTCCATAGTATCAGAAAGAAAAAAAACATAATTTTATGTGAACACCCACAGATCATTTCTTAGATTATTTTACAAAAAAATAACTTGATAGTTGCTGGAGAAACAGCTCATTGCTAAAGTGCCTGTCCTGCTGGGATTATGACTGGAGTTCAAATGCTCAGAACCCATATAAAAATTTAGAAATAGAATTGCAGGTCTGTAGTGTCAAAGTAGCAAAAAGATTGGTGAGTTATTGGTCAGCAAGTCTAGTTAAGTAGATGCGATTCAAGGCCAAAAAGGGAAAGGGACCTCTTGTCAAAAATTAAAAATGGAAAATAAGTGAGGAAAGAGAGCTGCCATCAACCTTGCAATACATATGTACACTCTAATGTACATGTGTACTCACAAACAATGTGTACACACACGCTGCACCACACCAACAGAAATGTAAAGCCTTATTAATTGTTATATGACTATTTCATGAAATATTTGCTTTTTAGGCATATGTTTATATCTTGTTTACTCTGTTTTTATTTTATGAACTGTTATCCTTTTCTTTATGAGACAATATTTACTAAATCATTTATTTGAGGATACTGCTTTCCTGAGATTTGTTTTTAGAAGTTAGTGAGGTAAAGAAATAGCACTCAAGTTTGATGCATGTATGCTGTAGTGATACGGAGAGGAGATATACAAATGAACAAATATAAAATGTATCACAAGAAAGCAAAGAGTGGAATGTGTCTGTGTTCTTCCAGAAAACAGAACACACTGTGTATGTGCATATGATTGAGAAATATTTATTTCTGAAAGCATAACCACTGGGTATGGCAAGATGAAAAATTTTAAGTTGGACCAGCTGGTGAAGTTAATATCACAATCTCGAGTGTGAAGTCTGAAGAACATATACAAACAGTGAAAGTGGAACTAGATTTCTATTCCATCTGAAGTCACAATTCCACTTTCTAGGGAAACTCAATTTTTTAAGGTCATTAACAAATTTGATGACTACAACCACTTCTTAAAGCCTTTTCTCTATTGTGAGCTGATTCTAAAATATAACTGTATCACAAAGCCTTCAACAATGATGTGTAGGGTAGTATTTGAACAAACTGATTATGAAATTTTTGATATCAAAAAATAGCAACAATAGGGTTGGGAAGAAAGGAGAAGTGTAATAAAGGGTAAAATGATGAGAAAAGAAAAGTCCTTCTTCAAATAGGCAAGTCAAAGAACTCTTCTCTCTTAAGCCCATGTACACAAGTTAACTACTCTAAGTGAGGAGCAAGCTATGTAAAACATTTGGATAAGGAACTTAACACAGAAGAGTCAACTCAAAAGGCTCCACAGAAGGACCTCTCTTGTTACATAAATATGAGAGAAGAAAGACAGCTACGTGCACTGAGAAAGATAACCTAAGAGAAATAATAGAAGAAAGCTCATACAATACCAGTTTCTATTATAAGATACGGAGCCACTATAAAGTGTTAAGTAGAGGATGGTTGTAGCTTGCAGGGATAAAATTGTATGGATTCCTTTTCTAAGTCTCTCTCTCTCTCTCTCTCTCTCTCTCTCTCTCTCTCTCTCTCTCCCTCCCTCCC
>NW_026067953.1:1050705-1070064 GCF_014885135.2 Alexandromys fortis | reverse complement strand
CCCCCCCTCTCTCTCTCTCTCTCTCTCTCTCTCTCTCTCTCTCTCTCTCTCTCCCCCACCTCTCTCTCTGTCTCTCTGTCTCTCTCTGTCTCTCTCTGTCTCTCTGTGTGTGTGTGTGTGTGTGTGTTACACTACCAGGGCAAATGAATGCAACCAAAGCATAAAAATAGAGAATTATAGCACACAGTTAAAATTGTTCATTTCTTCTATATTTTCTTCTAAATTGCTGATGAGAAAAAAAAAAAAACAGCAGTTACCATTACAGAAATGAAAGTCCAAGGCAAAATCGTGGTTCCATGCTAAGCAAGAATATAGAATACACATTTGGAACTATTTCCAGAATATCTAAGCAGAGATGCCCCAGAACATGAAAGCAATGAAGACAGGCATGACACAGGTCTCAGAATATTCAGAATTTAAATCCATTGCATTGAGATAATCACTTGTGTTGATATAAAAGGAATTTGATGTACTAAAATACGTCATTAGGCTGAGTTTGGGAAAATGAAAATTTACGGCACTCAAACAGCTCTAACAGTAGCAGCACCAACAGCAAGGTCACCAACAAATCCGAATCTACTTGAGCACCTTTATTTAATTCAGAACTGCAAACAAGTGTATGCCTGGAAGATTAGTTCTGATTGCTTTGCAATTTGCTAAGCTATTCTCCTCCAATAAAAGGGTTTAGGTCACAATGCACTTTCGCAGTCCTTCTGCCTCTATTTGAAAATGTTAATGAGCACTTCTAAATTGAAATTAGTGAGAAAATCTACAACCAATTAAGGCATTTTAACTTAAGTGTGATATTATTTTAAAGTTATTTTAGGATGACAGCTGAATAGCTCTCTTCCTGTCATGATTTTTCTGCTATTGTTTTTCCATTTCATGCTTCAACATTGAGTATTATTTGATTTGACACATGTTTAACAGATAACCATCTATGTTGTTTTCAAGTTTTGTGGATTTCAAATAATGGGCTTGAGGAGAAAGCCTTGGGATAATGGTTCACTTTATAAACAAATACAACTAAATAATTTTTCTTTAAATTTACCCATTCTTTATGTGTCTTATGACAGTGTAAAAATTATTTCATAATCTAATTTTAAGAAGTTTATTATTAATGTTGTTATTATTTTTGCATAATTACAATGTTATTATATTAGTTTATTAATTGTAAAGTTTTACTGATGGAGATTTTGGAGTTTCAACATATAGTATCATATTATCTAACTGGTAGAGACAATTTGATATCATTTCTAATGTTGTTATATGCTATTCCTTCTATTAGTTAATTGTTCTGAGACTTACAATAATGTTCATAAGAGGCTATACGAGGAGGTTTTGCCCTTTTCCTAATTTCAGAAGAAATAATTTTAGCTTCTAACATTTGATAATGATATTAACTCTGGAAGCTTATTCCATTGGATTGAATTTTTCTGTATCTAACTTTCAGATAGTCATTTTTGTGGAAAAATATTAAGCATGCCAGTATAATTGATTGCAACATGAAAGAGGGGAACTTGGCTAGGAGAAAAAAAAAGCATTCCTTCTAGTAAAAGATGAAGCTAGGGAAAATATAAAATTAATTGAGGATAGACTGCCAAATTGCCCTAAAAAATTTAGTAGAATTTAGCTGGGAAGTGATGGTACACACGTTTAATTCCAGCATTCGGGAAGCAGAGACAGGTGGATCTCTGTGAGATCAAATCCAGCCTGCTCTACAAAGCAAGGCCAGGATCCAAAGCTAAAGTGAAACCCTGTTTTTTAAAAACAAAACAAAAGAGAACAAAAATTTAATAGAATTTATTGACAGTGAGATAAATAAAATACAAGACTGGAAAGCTGTGTATAGAAAGAGTTTTGTAGAATGAGGATTTCATTGGATTAGTGACATATAATAAGCATATAGTTGACAAATTCTGCCAGACTAATAGGCATCTAAATGTCACCCAAAGGCAATTTATGACCAGACAAATATGAGAATGAATGTAAGATACTAAACATAAACAAAATGCAACTGACATCAGTAGAAATTTTAAGGATACAGTGTTAGAGGCTGACCTCCCCCAGTATGTTTGAAGAAGTACAAGAGATAGAAGTCAAGTAATAATAGTACAATAGAATATTTTATGCCACCATCATGACAATAATATATCACCAAAATTAACAGAAGTGTTAAAATATCACAATAATTGTGATCCACTGATCAAACCATGCCTATTTCTTTGATAGAAGTGTCAAAAAGAACTAATTATAAGGATTTCTTTCTTCAACCACTCCTTAATCTAATCTTAACAGACTTTCACCTCTCTCAATTAAACCAATCCAACACATGTTTTCAAAAGTCCATTTTATGCTACATGTAGTGAGCTGAAATGCAAAATCTGGACAGGCAATGCCTACTGGACTTAAATTGTCTACCAATCAAATCATTAACTGTACAAGTTGCCGGAAAACGTCTTGATTTCTTATATTCATCATATCACTGTTTTCCCACTGATTCTCTTTTGAATAAATGAATGCAGATTGATTGCTTGTAGATATAGTCATTATATTTTTCAAGACTTCCTTGGAATTTTTTTTTGGCAATTTTGTCAGTCTTTCCCCCCCTCTGATGACTGCTATTTGACTACATGAAATTAGCAAGCCTGTGATTACTTGTCGTTATGTGTTTGGGACAGAGTTAGTCATCATTTAGAATGAGAAGGCTGATTAAATTTGTTAAAATACTGAAAAAATTTATTTATTTTTATCTTCAAAACTAAGCAGCAGATATCAAAAAAGCTACTCTTACTTAGCATCAAATTATTATATCCACCTCTACAAGTTGTAATAAAAAAGGCAAAACATTGGCTACCTCTCCACTATAGAACGGCAGCTTTGCATTTTGGGAACTGATTGTTAGGTATACATAGTGTGGGATATAGATAAGGTTTTGTTTTACTAAACAAATCAGATTAAGAAGGCTTTAATAACACAGGAGCAAAATAAAGTTTAGAATTCTGTTTCTATACTCCAAAGGCATCTGCTCCATCTTGCAGTAGTACACACACACACACACACACACACACAAAACCTTAATGTAAGTAGCTATTGTGCATTGTTACCATCTTCCTCTTGGTTGCCCTCAAGGAAAAGGAAATAGTAAAGCCTCATTAGAGACGACACCATAAAAGAACCAAGTACATCCATCGCTGCTGAACAGGCTCTGGTGAGGATTTCTGCTTGACATGAATGCTCATAGTATATAGAGTGTAAAGAATGAAGAGCCACTAAATATGAGGAACACATATTTTCAAAGCCGGGCAATGGTGGCACATGCCTTTAATCCCAGAATTTGGGAGGCAGAGGCAGCAGATCTCTTTGAGTTTGAGGCTACCCTGGTCTGTAAGAGCTAGTTCCAGGACAGGCTCCAAAGCTACAGAGAAATAAACAAACAAACAAAACATGTTTTCAAATGATCGAATTCTATCAGAACATCAACGAATTAATTCTTGTAGTGTTTCAGTGATAAAGCAACTATTTTCAGTTTTTTTTTAAAAAAAAGAGCTATTCCTGAAGGATTCCTTGATTTAATTTTTCATGCACCTCTTGGAAAATTGGACATATTTGAAAGGAAAGCAAAATTTCTTGTATGCCTTTGAAAATATTTGGGGTGCATGAGCAGTGCATTTATCAGTGCATTTTTGTCTTTGTAAGACTGAATTCATGACTCTTTTAAGATATTTTGTGTTTTCTTTTTATATTTTATTAGGATGCCCCAATATATTGATTGTTTTAGTTCATGCACATTGCAATAACATAGTGTTGACTTATGATACATAAACAGTCTCATTACACTGTTAAAGTTCATATTTTCCATATTTATTGTGAAAAAAGTGTAAAGACGTATTTGTTCTCAAGTCTAGGAGCTGAAATATTAATGCCTAATACACAATTACTGAAAGTATTAATAGAAATTAAACAGTGTTTCTCCATTTTTTCATTATGTGGATATAATCAAGAGTAAAATAATACCATTTTTTATCAGCAAATTTTTTATCCTGGTTGGTGGGATATTGTCAATGCTGTATACCATAGGACTGAATGAAAATAAAATCATGGGTTCTATAGGCATAAACAAACAAGCTTTCTTTGAGTCAGGCAATCTTCAGTCTTCAATCTCAGAGTTAAAAACATATTTAAGTCTTGATCATAAACACTTCAACCGGGTCAAGACAAATCATGTCTTCTTTTTCTTTAAATTCAAGACCAGACAAATCCCTCTGTGTGTAGCTTTCTGTAAATTTTGTTTTGCCCTTGAGGCATGATGTCATAGTGTCAGTCATTATGGTGCAACTTTGATTATGCACAGAATGGTCTTTTTATGTAGTCACTGGCACTTCATTTCATCATGATTTGAGTGTACATGAGTAAGTAGATAATGACAGTGATTTATTATTGTGAAAATAAATCTATGTCTTACATCTACTTGAAGGAAAGTTATTCTAAAGCAGGTAGTACACTTAGAAACATTTATGAGTGGCATGGAATGTTTGTTTTCTTCTACCATTTCCATCAATCATAGAAATATTCTACTTCCTTAACGCATGAAAAAATAACCAGACAGACATATTATTTCTTTGTCATATTCTTCTTTTAATTCTTCTCTCAGGTATTATTTCATGACTGCAGTTTCCCCTACTCCCTTCCCCTATTCCCCCCCCACACCATTGCTCTTCCCTAGAAAAGAGCAGGCCACTCAGGGACATTAACCAAAAGTGACATAACAAACAACAATAAGACAAGGTACATGCTATCACATTAAGCCTGGACCAGGCAACCAAGTAGGAGGGAAAGGGTCCCACATTCAGGCAGTAGAGTCAGAGACAGCCCCCATTTCCACTGTTAGATATCCCACAAAGTCACCAACGTACTCAGCCATAACATGAAGGCAGAGTCCATAGGTCAAATTCCTCTGGACTCCCTGATTTCTTCAAGCCCCAAAGGAGTCCTGGTCAGTTGATCTTGAGGGTCCTTTTTTCGGGATATCCCTGACTCTCTGGTTCTTCTTACCCTTCCTACCCATCCTCCAAAGGACTTCCTGCAAGTAGTGGGAGTCTGTATCTACTCCCACCATTATTTCTTCTTTTTTCCTCTTTGAACAGATAGATGAGATAGAATAGATGAACTTACTGTATTCACACGTCCCCCAATCACATGGTGTATCTATTAACATACTGTCTTCACATATTATCTATTCACATGGTTACCTATTAACATGCTGTATTCACATATTATCTATTCACATGGTGTACGTATTAACATACTGTCTTCACATGTTACCTATTCACATGGTGTATGTATTACTGTCTTCACATATTATCTATTCACATGGGGTACCTATTCACTTACTATAGTCACTTGCAATCTACTAATTTTTTAGACTATGTAGCTTATAACTCAAAATTCTATTGAGTCTATAAATATTTTAAAGCACAAACAAAAAAAATATTTTACACTTGGCTTTTATCAATTCATCAGTGTGTAGGTGGGTGTGTGGATTGTCAGTAAATTCATAAGATTCCTTACCACTTTTCCTTTATCAGAATGGCAAACACCATATTGTTCCATAGTCTTCTATTTTATTTATTTATTTATTAAAAATTTCTGCTGCCTCCCTTTTCTTCCCCCTGCCCCCCACTGCCCACCCCTCATTCCCCTCCCTTTCCCTCTCCTGAGAAGCCAAGGACAATGGCACTGGGTTTTGATACTACTGCATGTACTGGCTTTGTGGGAGCCTAGCCTGTTTGGACACTCACCTTCATAGTCTTTTTTTTTTTTTTTTTTTTTTTTTTTTTTTTTTTTTTTGGAGACAGGGTTTCTCTATAGCTTTTTGGTTCCTGTCCTGGAGCTAGCTCTTGTAGTCCAGGCTGGCCTCGAACTCACAGAGATCCACCTGCCTCTGCCTCCTGAGTGCTGGGATTAAAGGCCTGTGCCACCACCGCCCGGCTATAGTCTTCTTTTTAATACAATGAAAGTACTAGATACTTCTTTAGCTAAAATATGTCTTTATTCTTTATACACTTTCTAGACTAAAACAATGATGAGTACATCAGTTGCTCAGAGATTAAGAGTACTTGCTGATTTTCTAGAGGACCTAGGTTCAATTCCTAGCACCCGGGTCAATGGCACATAACTACCTATAACACTATTTCCACAGGGACCAATAATCTTCCCTGGTTTCTGTGAGCACCTTCACTTACGTGGCATGCCCACAAACATATTCATAGTCTATAAAAGTAATAGATAAGTGAACATAATTTTATAATTATTTTGATATTAAATTAAAGTTCTTGTTATATCAGTCAAAAAACAATAGATTTTATTTAGTAATAGGAAAACCTTCTTCAGGTTTACAACCTTCCTTAATTTTTCCAATATTAAATAATGTTTTCTGAGGTCCCCCTTTATGGTATCATATTATATGCCTACATTATTTTCATATCTCTCATTTTATAAGTCACACACTTACTGAACATTGTGTTTTTTCCTCCAAAGCAGACACAAATCTACTGTAAAAATCCTGTTACTTTTCGAGCAAGCACTCTGAAGGTATAGTGTTTTTTATCTAAGTTGATATTATTTTTGACTCCCTGATTTCTATGTTCTGTTCTGTAAAACAGTCTCATAGTTGCATAGAAGATCAAGGCTAGTAAGAACTATGCCATCTTGTGTCAAGACATAAAAGAAGAAAAAAATTTAAGACAGCTCATTGCCAAAATGCTAGGGAAGCTCTCAACTTCCATAGGTTTTCTTCTCTCTGAGTGAGGGAGTAAGCAAGAGCTCTCTAAAAGCACCATCCTGGTTCCTTTTTTGCCACTTCTAAATGAGCAAATTTTAAAATATGTATTTCATTCACAACATGAAATAAGAGAGAAATTTTCCAAATATTCTATATTGGTGGAAATTTCAGTGCTATTTCACTTGTTTATTACATTTAGTTTTTACAAAATCCCAAATAAAATAGTTTCCAAAGAAGGAGGAAGGGAAAGAGAAAACAATGGAAGGAAAGGGAATTGGAGGAAAGGCAGGTTGGAAAAAGGAAGAAGAAAGAAGTGAAAGAGGGAGAAAGGGAAGGGGAGGAAAGAGGTTCGAGTAAGACATTTTAATTGTCAGCATTCTTTGATCCAGGGGTCTACCACCTCCTTTCCTATGCTGAGCTTAGCTGACTAAACACTGCTGCCTACTTTTGATTACCTATTAACTACCTAATATTTAAGAATTATTCTACAGAAATGCATCTAAAATGATGTCAGGAAGGCAGATTTCTAAAAATGTTCTTAAATAAAAATTAGAATCACAAACATAAACAAAAAACAAGGAGCAATGGTAATACACACATATAGAAACAGTCACATAATTGTCCATTTTTTTTAAACTTCAACATTGATCACTGTTGTTGCATGTAAGGAAACTTTAAGTAAACATGTTACAAAGAATTTTAGCTTATATTTCCAGCTATTCAATAAGATGTGGAAATAATGAACAAAACAGGAATGTATTCTATACCATTAGACAGCGAAATTTGATCAATGCTAAAATTAGTTTTCAATAAAAAATATTTCACATGCAATGTACATAAAACAAATGAAAATTCTAAACAAATTCTCTTTTGATATTTTCTGTTCGATCTTATTTCAGAATACATGCTTCTTAAAATATTCCAGTTTTACTTTGAAAATAGCATATACAATTTTTTTCTTCAGCACCAACATTAGATATTTTGCTTTAAATTATGTCAGAAGACGGGTCTTCTAGATTTATTTTATAATTAAACAAAAAGGAAAACATACTCTTCCTCAATTTTTAGCCTTCAAAAGTACTGCTTTGAAGACAATTGCCTTTCTGCATCTCACGAAAGGAGAGGAGATACAGGGCGTATTTCCCTCCCTCTCTCTGCCCCTGTGATAATTTAGCCTTGACCTTGGCTGGCTCATTTGGAGAATAAACATAACTGAACAGTATTCTCATTTGATGAAAAGCAGAAGTCTTTGATAAAGTTTACAAGGGATGAGAAGGGAGGAGAGTTGACATTTTTTACAGAATAATTATGATTAATAAAAACAGACCCTCTGACCTTGTCTGTGTTGGTACTTTCTGGACAGAGTCAAAGTAAGTAGCCATGATCTTCACCTTAAATTTATTGTCTATTGACAGAAGTGTAGCAGATGCTTTCAACACTAACTCATCTCAGTATGAGGAGATTCTTTCCTTTATAAAATGTCAGATTATGAAATGGAAAAATTAAAGCTTAATTATTATTATAAAGTCTCAAGATATATTTGCAGAAATTAGTCAAATGTTCAAGGTAAATTGTGAATCAGTGTTCACAAATGTGAAATAGACAGGGCATGAAACATATATAGGGAGATAGGATGTTTCTTGAGTCTTAAAATACCATGAATCTGGCTTGAAACAGACAGGAGAGTGGAGGTTATGTAGAGGACATGCTGCAACCTTCTTATGTTCTTCAAATCAGAAATTTAGACACTTAGTGAGGGCTCCCTTTTTTTTTACAAGCCATATTAAATCACCTTCTTAGATACTATGGCTAATAATGCCTTGTGAAACTCGGTGGAGTTTTAGTTATTGAATTGCCCTGTAAACTTGGAGGTTGTCTGGGTAAGCTTTAATATTTGAAGTAATGAAGCTCCTTCTATCTATTCTGTTAGGTGTTTTCACATGGCTCCTGCTATTTTCTGTGTCATTGATTTGTAATCTGTCTTCTAAACATTTTTGTGATCAACTAGCTAACCGTGTGCATCACCCCAACAACATGCAAACATCATACAAGATTCTCCCAGAGAATTCCGTAAGGTAAGAGTTCTCAGCTGTGGGTCCTGACCCCTTAGGTGGTTACATATGAGATCATGTGTACCAGATATTTAACTTACAATTTATGATAGTATTAATTTGCAGCTGTGAAGTAGCAATTAAATAATTTTATGTTTGGAGGTCACCACAACATGAGAAACTGTGGTAAAGCATGGCAGCATTAGGAAGGTTGAGAACCACTGCCGTAGGGTATATATACAACTACTATATATATATATATATATATATATATATATATATATATATATACACTTCTGCTTGGTATCTTGATGTTTCTACTCAATTTGGAGCAGTAATCTCATCATCCCCTTCCAAATAACCTTCTGAGCATTTTTGGGTGCATTGTCCAGTTTTACATCTTTTTTCTGTTTTGTCATTAGACCTAAATTTAGTGCGTGTGTGTGTGTGTGTGTGTGTGTGTGTGTGCGTATGATTGCTTGGCCACTGTAGTATGAAAGACAGTGACTAAATAAAATAGGAATAACTGTCTTTCAATGGTATTTTAATCACAAAACTCATGGTTTGATGTCAGCTATGGGTTAGCCATAATTTGCTGCATTTTTCTCATGGAAAAAGCAGACCCTACTGAAGGACATATACAAGAGAGGGACTGACTTGACATTGGTCAACATTCCCAGGAGGTGATAGACACAGATGCATAAACAGAAGAACAGATCTGAGAAAGACAGGATCTTCATCAATTCGCTTCTGACAGGCTTCTAAGAGATAGGGACAAAAGGACTGTGTGCTGTCACAGAAATAAAGGAAAGGAATGGATATATAAAGATCTCCAAGCAGTATGAATTTCAATGTGAGATGTAAGATTAAATTTAAAAGGTATATAAACAGATTGTAGAAGACATAATGTCTCTTTGAGAATGTTATTCTGTACCTTGTATGTAATAATGAGCTTGGGGGAATTTTAAAGGATAGAGTTTGATCAGGTTTTTAAGAAAAGACAACAGGAACTTCTAAAATATTTATTTCTTAGTTTTCAAAACGGAGTTCATTTATCCATATAATGATATCTAATTTTCTTTTTTCTGTTTTTTTTTTTTCCAGGGACAATTCATGATGTTTTATCCCTAGTTCTGGTGGTGCCTCAGGAAAGATGGTGGCATGTATTCTCAAGGTGGCTTCCTACCACTGAAGTGAGTATTGCATCATAGCTCATTGGGCTTCCTCCTTCCAGTTTCTTCTTGAATAACCACATATGTTTCAAAGGAGTTTTCTGGATGTCAGGGTAAAGTTTATGAGCATAATGTACTAGCATTTGCTTTTGCTAAAAGAATCCAACTGGTTCAGATATAAGTCACACCTTAGACTATTTAGTTCCAGGGTTTGGTGAATAATCAAATTCACTTTGTATCAAATTTCAGGGACCCATCTGTTCAAATCAGCTCTAATGTAAACAGCTCTTGCAATCTCTTTGAAAAGCAAAATACCAACAAGTACAGTCTCACCACTTTTATTTTTATTGTGGCTGCCTTAACTAATTCCTTCTTTCTTCACTAGTTGAACTAAGGCTAACAGAAATGGCTACACTCTACCGTTCCTTCTTCTCTAGATCTGTAGGCTACTTTGGAATGGCAGAATCCAGGAGAAATTTAGTGTAATCTCAATTACAGAGGGTCTAAAATTTATTTGAAATAAGACAATATCAATTGGAGGAAAAAAATAAAAAAGGAAAAAGAAAGTCAGTGACTTTTTTCTAAAATATTTGAACATAATCAGTATGATTCAAAATATAAGAAAATATGACCACCAAGACAGATTAGTAAGTGAAGGAGAATGTTATAAATAATAGTTAGAATTTATTTCCTACAACACATGAAGGAAGATTACAACTGACTGCCAAGTTGTTATCTGGCCACCGAAAGCACATTATGATATAAATATCCCCATATGTATATATATAGAGAGGGGGGGCATTTTAATAAAAAAAATAGGGACACAATGCTATGACTCAGCAGTTAAAAATGCTTGCAAAGCAGAACTGATAATTTGGGTTTAAACCTGAAAACCTCTCTGCTGGGAAACTCCTTTAGCGAAGTGGAGCAAAGAAGCAATGGAAATCTCTGTCGGGAAGCTCTCATAGCAGAGTGGAGCAGAGCCCGGCTGTTATGGCTTGCTTTCAGAAAGAAGGATTGCCACATCCTGCAGGGAGATCATCCCACCAGAACACTGCTTCAGGTATAGCCTGACTTTGCAACTGTCAGGATTACTTTCTCCTCACACTTTTAGTTACCGAGGATACTTTCCTTTACGGCTTCAGGTATAATCTGAGTTCCAACAGTCAGTGTCTCTTTCTCTTCTGAACTGTAGGTATCAAGAAAACTTTCCCTCCACAGCTTCAGGTATAGCCTGACTTTGCTACAGTCAGGATACTTTTCTCCTCAGCTGTAGGTATCGATGATTGTCAGAGTTCCTTCTCTGCTGCGCTGTAGGCAGTCAGAATATCTTCCTTTCACAGCTGTATGTATTGCCTTACTTCTGATGGTCAGAGTACCATTCCTTCCAGAGATGTAAAATTTGCAATATGAATTTAAATGATAATGTAACCATTTTAGATTTTATATGTTTCTTCATTTAGATAAAATAACTAATTCAGCTTTAAAACTTTATGTATTGGTATTAGTTCCTTTTCTGTGGTTGTGATAGAATGTTGAGTTTATTTGGGCCCTTGGTTCCGGAAGGATACAGGATCACTTTACTAGCAAATGTTCATTGCAGAGTCACTGGTCTGATTCCAGGCCTCTGGTTTCTGGTACACCATCATACTTATTCTCATCATAACTTCTCGGGGATACCCTGTGCTCACCCCCCTCATGGAGATCCTGAGGCTATTGTTTCACAGGACCAGACTGTTCATGGGATCCAGCAGGTCCAAGATGGTGCCAAGGCTGAGATGAGCCAATCCAAAGATTGGCTATGGGTCTGGGTGGCAGCAGAACTAGTCAGTGTGAGGCACTGGGGACACTTCCCTCAGGCGAGGGGGTTCCTAAACTCATGCCATCATGGTCTGTTTTCCCTTGCCTTTGGTGAGGGATAGAACCATGCCTCCCAAGTGCAGGGTCCCACTCTCCCATGAGGGCTGTGGCCATGTATTTCTCACTTATTTATGAATATTGGTCTACCTATATTAATGCACTACAAATTTCCTCAATTGTACCATACTTACAACATTTCATGTTTTAAATACCTTTTTGCCTTAAGAACACTGGACAAAATAAAAGTAAAATATAAAGCAACTAAACGAAGTAAAAATATACCAATAGATTACCAAATGAGAGCAGCAGATTCTAGAGTGATCCTGTTTTTCCCTGTTTCTACTTCCTGGCCAGTGTTGAATCCTTTGACCTCCAGTTCAATTCTATTGTCCGTGTTTTGTGTTTGAATCATCCACAGTCTTCCAATTTGACAAGAAGAATTAGAGATAAGACACACGATTTCTACTGAAAATGAATTAGTTCAGAGAAATGTTCAGTAAAGTACACTACTAGAGAGAACCCACACACATGTGAAAACATGGGACTGATCTGAAAGCAACAAAGAAGGTTGAATAGTTGAGGAAATTGTTTCTTCTGAAAGTCACTAGTGATATGTGTCAGAGCCTCCCTGATCAATATATTAGTAAAGTGTCATAGCTATATAAGTGTGTATGAACAAAAGTAATGTTGAAAATTTAGCTTTTAATACTTATCTAAAAAGTAAAATCCATCTAAAATAGAAGACTGCTACGGTTTACTGAAAGTCTTTAAATGTAATATATCTTTTTTTTCTGATTTGTTTCTTTTATAAAGTTAACCTTTCAAAAATAATCTATTGAAAGTAAATAATTTCTACAATAATCATTCTTAAATAGTGTCTTATTTATTTATTCCTCATTTATTAATAGTTTGCATTAGTTGAAAGTCTTGCCAAAGATATACAAGAATATCCTAAATTCTTTTTTATCTAGTTGAAATAAATGTTCTTTGTCATTTTTATTGATTGCCAGTGTTGCTATTGTATTATTTTCCTACTACATGTTTTTATATGCATTTGAAAATGTCAATTATTTTAGTCATCAATATAATCTGTTTAACTGAATCCAATATGTGAGCTACATACACATGACTATTGAGCATTAAAATGTGATTAAGGTGTATAAACAGCTAAATGTTTATTTTTATTTAATGCCAACTGAATTCAACTTAAAGCCCAACATATGCCTAATGTCTACTATCTCTTTGGAGATTGCATCTCTAAAATATGAATTTCAATTTTTACACAGTCAGCTTTACTAAAGTGATAACTAAAGCTTTATCACCGACACAGATGGTAGAGGAGAGTGAGATGGCCTTCTCTATGCCATGGATTAATTGATGCATTCTCAAATAAGGGATGACAAGTTTCCCTTTTATGTGTAGATTTAGAGTGAAGAACTTAACTGCCTAGGGAGGGTGTTGAGTTTTCTTGCTGAGACAAATTAATAACATGTTTTGAAGATGATTTAAGGGTGTAGGATTGACAGGCACTGTGTGAAGAAAAAAATAACTTTGTGAAACTCTGCCCATTATGTTGGAATGTAGAATCGTGAGATTTATGAAGAGACCCCTGTCATTTGCCCGTGGAGATGATACTAAATCCCAGTGTTCAGAGAAGCTATTTTTTCTTTTTTACCTTATACTCTCCTGGTGAAGTACAATTAACATCTCCTGGAATGTAGGAGGATTTTTAAGAGCAGGTTTAGAGGAATTTAAAGAACACGTTTTAATTATCTTTCTGTCTTTGGATGAGTTGTTCTTAGAGAACTAGAGTCATAAGTTGCGGAGAGAAATCAAACAGAATTGTTATGCATGCTCCTTGTAAATCATTTGATCACCCTCTCCCTGCTCTCTTCCACACCTGCATCCCCCCATATGGTGGGGAAGAAATAGACACAATAGTCAATTTAAGAACCCTGCATCCCTTGAGCAGTTGCTGGTCCTTTAAGTTACCATGTGCTTAAGTTACCGTTTGGTATTACAAGTCAGTCACTCGCTGGAATTTCATAATTAGAATTCTATGTGGTTTTTGTTTATTTTTGTTGATGTATTGCTTTGTTTCTACATCTTCCAGATCTTCCAGACAGCACATTTAATAAAGACTCGGTTATATCCACTACTTAAATTACAGGGCTTTGCTCTCTGTGTCCCAACATTTTAACACAAATACAGGAAACAACATAAGGGAAACAATTTCTACATGGGACATGGTTTCAAAATCAATAGCACTTCTATTGCCAAGCAGATTGTTTAAACATTAATGAAGAATGGATTAGTTGCTAAAACGAGAGAATTTTAAGCCTCTATCAACAGTAACTCCAGGGCCTTTACAATATTTCTTAGAAACTTTTAAGCTTCTATAATGCTGCCTGGTTCTTCATTGTTCCATGGTTTAAAATGAAGGGCATTTAAATAATTTCAAAGGAAAGCCTGTCTTTTCATCACCGGATACTTTTACTCAATACAGTGAAGATTCACAGACATTTTCTTGGACACTTCTTTTCAATAGAGATTATTTACAAGGAAATTAAATTGCACTTTGAGTGAAAGGAAGGTCAGTGACTCTTTCTCTCTCTTATGCCCCGATTTCATCTGCCATTGTCCTTAAAGTACTTCAACTAGTTCCACAAAACAATGAAAGTGTACACACTGTAAACAATGAACTAATTCTCTGAAGAACTATTTGTGCCCCAAACAACCTTAAAATGAGTTTAGTAGTGTAAATAAAAATAGCCTAAAACGCTAGTGTGTGTATAATGCTCTATTTTAAAAATTTGGATGTATTTTCTTAAATTTGTTTCTGGCAAAGTCCAGGTACCTATATTTAAGGATATATCTATACAGGTTGTACCCCCCACTCTTTGAGAGAGAGAGATAAAGAGAGACACAGAGAGAGAAGAAATAAAATATCATTCATTCAAATACCTTATAGTTTATTTTTATGTAGCCCGATGAGTCTAAGTGTATTCCTCTTAAACTATCAAAGATATATCCCTTCTGATTTCTTCTGATTTCCATTAATTTCTCCATGGAGCAGATATGTAAAGCATTCATTTTTAGAATAGGTGCTATTTCTAATCTTATATAAAAGGAAACACAAGTTTTTTCACCAACAAGCCTTCTTAAATACTGACACAAATAAATTTATTTTTAAAAAGTGCCTTATATGTCAGGTGGAAAAGGGTCTGTTTCTGATGAAACAAAGCCAGGAAAAGGGTATGATCACTATGTTTTATATATTAAAAGTGTTTCAGTGAAAATTGATGCAGAAGGATAAGGAGAGGATCTGAGTCCTTCAGGTATCTAGAAAGAGTGTTGTAGGAAATATACAGGAATAACAAAGGTCCAGAAGTGAGGCCTGTCTGGCATTTACTCAGAACAGCAAGGCAGCCAAAGTGACGGGAAGGAAACTGATCTAAGAAGATGAGATTAGCCATTGAGGTCCAGGAAATGAATGGATTCATCTTCGTTTTTATAGAGATGTTGGCTTTTACTCTGGGTCAAAGAAAAAGATACCACTGAATATTGAGCTTAGTAATCCATAAACTGACTTTCGTTCTAACAAGTGAAACAGGTCTGTGTGCTGTGCTGGTAATTGACTGTTGGGGGATTTAGCAGAGATTGTCACAACAAATTCTAACTTTAGATACAAGTTGTTTGAGTTCATATCAGAGCTTGTAAGAGGGGATCTCAGAAGGAGACTCTGGAACTAATTTGAAAATACAGAGATTTAAATAGCAGATATATTTCATGTGGGATCATATTGAAGGAGTCAGCCTAAAATTTTCCTAATTTGTTATTCATGTGATGTTTCTCTTATGGCATAATAGATTTAATAAGTAAGAACACAGATATCCTAATCTTAATTTCTGGTTGAAGATAAAAACTTTAGACTCACTATCATGGCTTTAAATGACATGATATTAAAACAATTTTTAAAATGTTATTATAGTGAGAATGTATATTCATTTTTCTTGACATGATTTTCTTAAATGATACCTTGTCACACATAACATTTACTTTAATTTTTTTTAAGTAACCTGAAAATGGTTTGAAGCATCCAGTAGAATATCTATTGGATTTGAAAAAAACTCTGCAATCTTATGTAAGGGTTCTAAATAATTTAATATGTTATCATCAACAGAGAATATTAGAGTCACGCCTATATGGATGATGACTGATAATGCCACAATTAAATGGAGTTGTGCAAATTGCATTCCATAACTATAAAGCACTGTACTGGCTGGCTCATTCAAGAAGAAGGCATACTGAATAAGTCAGGACTGCAAGATATTTATTGTTTGTCAGGTGGTTGCAGAAGTAAAGATTATATTCTTAGAAAACCTAAGGCATACAAAAGGGCATTGGCTTAAGTAGTTGCAAACATTGTGCACCTGTGAAAATTGTGACCAATGTTCCACTATTTTCTTTTCTTTTCTTTTCTTTTTTTTTTTTTTTTTTTGGTTTTTCGAGACAGGGTTTNTGCTCATATTCAGAGTGGCTCATCCCACCCTAATTGACCCAGCTGAAATCTATTATGAGCATGCCCACAAGCCATACCAATCTAGACAATTCTTTTTTTTTTTTTTTTGGTTTTTCGAGACAGGGTTTCTCTGTGTTTTTTTGGAGCCTGTCCTGGAACTAGCTCTTGTAGACCAGGCTGGTCTCGAACTCACAGATATCAGCCTGCATCTGCCTCCCAAGTGCTGGGATTAAAGGCATGCGCGACCATCGCCCGGCTCCACTATTTTCATAATCAGAGTGTTGCACTGAACATGAATGGCCAATCATAGTAATCAATAAATAATAATAATCACTTACTATTCATTAGAATAGATTAGAAGTAAACAGCAACTACAATGCAAGGCTTGAATGCTCTAAGAAGCCATGTTCACATAACATATTTTCACTTCCTTATTAATAATTTGAAATACCAAATAATTAAAATGATTAAAACATTTATAATGATTTATAAAGTCTATCACCTAACAATTCAATTCATGATTCTCTTAATTTCATTAGAAACAAGAAACTTGGGGCAAAAACCAGCAACAACTCTGTATTCAAAATTTTCCCAAATGTATTACCATAGAATTTATTCTAATAATATTTAATTTAATTTAAAAATGATAATTAAGCCTATTAATGCTTTTTTAAAGATATCATGTTAAAACTTTGAGTTTGTGGAGTTCAGTTGAAGAGAAGGAGGAAGAAATATATGAGCAAGGATGGTCAAGATCATGATGGGGAAAACCATCAACAAAGTTAATCAGAGATAGTAGGAGCTCACTGACTCTGAACTGACAGATGGGAAACTTGCATGGGACTGAACTAGGCCCTCTGAATCTGGGTGACAGATATTTTGCTTGAGCTGTTGGGGGGAAGCTCTTGATAGTAGGACCAGGACTTATCCTGGGTGCATGAATTGTGTTTTGGAGCCCATTCCCTATGATAGGATACCTTGCTCACAGTTGATACAGGGAGGAGAGCCTTGGTCCTAACTCAACTTGGTATGCCAGACTTTGTTGACTCCCCAAGGGAGGCCTTACCACCTCTAAGGAATGGATGATGTGGGAGTGAAAGCAGAAAGGCAGGGAAATGGGAGGATGGGAGAAGGGGAGGGTGGGAGAACTAGGGTTGGTTTGTAAAAAGCAAAAAAATAAAAATATAAAAATAAAACAACAAAAAACTTTGTCATCAGCATTAAGAACAAAATTCTAAGCCTTTCATCTTAAATATTATGTTGATAATATAAAAACTTTTGATATGTTAATTTTAAATATATTTTAATTAAAGCTGAACAGCTATGAAATTGGTTAATACAAATTATAAAATATATGTCATAGAGTATAAAGAGAAAATCAAGTGCTCATATCCAATTCAAGTGTCCAACTAGTATCTATTTTTGAGTAAATGTTCAAATAAGACTATAAATGTATGTCCTCGTGATACTCATTTTAAACTTTCGTGATATAATAGTCATGTAACAATTTTTGCCATATGTTTATTCCATATATATATATATGCATATGTTTGTGTAAACATATTGATGCTTTCAATACTCTAAGGAGATGGATGCTTCAATCTCATAAAGATTTTTTTCTTGAGTAATTTCTCTGTAATACTCAGGTAGTTAAATATAAGTCACCAGCACTTTTCACCATGTAATTTTATAGTACAGTACTATATACCCTGTTCCATAATATGGAGTGGTTGTTAAACTCACTATTCTAAAACTTTATATTATCCTTCCCAAGGGAAAAAAAAAAGAAATTATGTATCTCAATGAGATGTGTTAATTTAGTAGTAGTAGATTTGATTTTCATGAAGATTTTAAATTCATTAGTGTTCAGGGGCAAAGTGCAACAGTAATCTTCAGAAGGGTTAAGATTATACAAGATGACTACCAAGATGCACTATTAAAGAACAACCCTGCTGTCTATCCTGTAGGTATACTCGTAGATTGACTTAAAGAATGCGGCACATGGTTCTGCATTTGGAAATGGAACAAAGTATTTTGTATTAATTAAAGACAACAACACAGTTTACATGTATCTTTAAAGAATAATAAGTAATGTGAAAGGAAACAGTGTTTGAAAAGAGAAAATTATATTTCAAGGAAAGCCATCTAGTATAATAGAAAAGAAATAGTAACTTCTTTTTGTCTTGTCATTTAAAGACAAATTTCAGTTTAAAATTCTTAAGTGATTCGAGTAGACAGAACACATCTGTGAACACATCTGCCTCTCACTCAATTTATATGTAAATATTGCTACTATCTTCATGTTTATTTTGTGTAGTTTTTCTCCTCACAGTTGAACATAATTTCTGACACAACAATATCTATTTTATTGGTTTTGATCTAGTGTTAATTTCACTAAGACAAACAAAAGGAGATAAAACCTTTAGCAACTATTAAACTAAGATATGTATGCTTCACATATACAATGCTATAAGGGCTGACTTTATATAATACTAACACGCTTCACACACTTTCAAGCTATTCTATGGTGATAAAAGTCATTAACTTTGTTCAGGTTCTTAAAATGGCCTTTTGAAAAAAATGTAATTTCCATCCAAATTATTGTAAGTTATGATGTATCCGTGTCCTATTTTTTTTTCCCCTAGAAGTGTTTGATAGACCCAAGAGTTCTTTCTTCCTGAAGAAAACCTAGCATTCCAGAGAATATTACATTAGAAACCTTGAAAATATTTAGTCTGGTCACATTAGTGAAAAATTCTTTTTCATTATTCAATCTTTACCTAACTATTTACACTTAATATCAATAACACAATTATATAAACATCAATAGATTCTACCATTTTAATCATACCATATTGTTCTTTCCAGTATAGATAGTTTATATTCATCATTTGTATATAGAATTTTTATAATCTTTTTTTAATTTATTTATTTCTTTATTAATTAATTAAAGATTTCTGTCTCTTCCCC
>NW_026067953.1:1046791-1049935 GCF_014885135.2 Alexandromys fortis | reverse complement strand
CTCTCTTGGGTATATTCCCAAGAGTGGTATTGCTGTGTCCAGGGGTAGGTTGATCCCGAATTTCCTGAGAAACCTCCACACTGCTTTCCAGAGTGGTTGCACAAGTCTGCATTCCCACCAGCAATGGATGAGGGTACCCCTTTCTACACAACCTCCCCAGCAAAGGCTATCATTGGTGTTTCTGATTTTCGCCATTCTGACAGGTGTAAGATGGTATCTTAAAGTTGTCTTGATTTGCATTTCCCTGATCGCTAAGGAAGTTGAGCATGATCTTAAGTGTCTTTTGGCCATTTGAACCTCAAGTAAAATAACTACCTAAGAACCTGACGTTAGCGCATTTTATAAATTAGTGATTGATGGGGAGGATCCAACCCATTGTAGGTGGTGACATCCTTAGATTTGTGGACCTGGGCTGTATAAAAAAGTAGGCGGAGGAAGCCAGTAAGCAGCACCCTCCATGGCCACTGCATCACATCAGTTCACGAACCCAGCTTACTGCCTTGTTTGAATTTCTGTCCTGACTTCCTTCAATGATGAACAACATAAAGAAGTGGAAGCCAAACAAATTCTTTCATCCCAACTTGATTTTTGACCATGCTGTTTCAAGAGAGCAATAGAAATCCAAACTAAGACAAACGTACAACTTATATTTTTGCTGAATATTTAAACTAAATTTTAAATTTTACTTTATGTATGTGAGTTTTTGCCGACGCGTATGTGGGTGTACTGCACCCATTACAGTGTCAGAGAAGGGTAGAGAGAGGATTTGATTCATTCACTAAAATTGGAGTTAGACATCTTTGAAAGATACTATATGAGTGCTGGGATTTGTATCAGACTCTGGAAGAGTAGCCACTGCTCTTAACTATTGAGCCATCTCCCCATCTTCATGGCTTCTTATTGTTTTAAGTTTCAGGTTTTTCTTTCATGTACATGGCAATGCTATTGTTATTAAAAATTAGTTATTTTAAGAAAAGTGTTTGGAATGTGATGAGAATTGCATTAAAAGAGAATTGGCAGGGCCATCATAGCTACAAACACCATCACCATCTTCCCTTTCAGCATTTTATTAATGGAGTATAATTTTATAAAATATAAAGCTCAACTTTATACACATACTACTGATTTAAGTGCTGAACATATTTTTTGTGCATGTACATTTTCATTTACTAGTTCATTTTATTCTCCTCTTCTGAATGGTCCTATTCTCTAGTGTGCTTCAAAAATGTTCAGTTCTCCAAACACATTTCTAGGTCTTATTGTTTGCAGGGTGTTTTGATCACAAAGACCCTGAGCGTTCCTTTCATGAAAATATAAGCTAAATACAGTCTGAATTGTCATGAGGTGAGGTGTTCTGCATAGATGCATGAATAGCATGTTCTATCTTTATTCTTGTGAATAAAATCTACTTACTAGATGTTTAATTGGCTGGGAAGATTGAATCGGTGAGTAAAGGGGTTATGACACAAACCTGGAGATCTCAGTTTTAATCCTAAGCAATGATGCACATCTATGGCTCCAGAACTGTGTGCAATGAGGAGACAGATGGATCTCAGGGATGGATATCTACTCTGTCTGAGAAAAACAAGGTATAAAGCAATGGAGGAAGACAGTGTCCACCTATGGAATCCACACATTGAATACCCCTGAATGAGCACCCACACAATACCTCTCAGCACAGACACTGGAAGGAAAACACAGGAAATATTTCAGATAACTGTTGAATTTGCATCATGGAACATTTTATTTCATGGTATTCATATGTAATAAAAGCTAATTTTCCAAGTTTTTTCCCTCAATTAATTTAGTCAATTAAATAACAGTATTTGTTATCATTAATTTTGTGTTTGTTCTATAGAATTTATGGAACATTGTCAAAATTCTGACTCAAAAGGAATTCTTAGAGCTTGTCTTGAACAACTGACCATTTTATAAGTATGAAAACTAAGTATAATATATTTTCATTAACTTTAAAAAATGATATTCAGCCTAATGTAGACTCTCAGCTCTACTGTGGCTAAATGATCCATGGCAAGAATAAGATCCCATTTGTAAGACCCAGCTCTTCCTCCCAAGGTTTTACTTATTCCCATTTTACAGAAGTAGAAAATTACCACCTTGCAAAACTGTATCTAGTTTATATTCAGGTCCCAAGTCATGTTGGCCACTCTCTCAATCTATGTTTTCAGAATAGAAGAGGAAAGACATTTCCAACTCACTGATGTTGGACATGCTGTAAGCAGGCACCAAATACTGACTGGCTTATATGATAAAATTATTCACACACTTTTCAGTGTGCTTCAAAGAAGGCAACTGGCATTCCTTTATACTCCCCTGTCATTATCAGGCACTTCAAGCCTCAGAGAGTGCTACACATGCATTTGCTGAATAAAACTTCTGTTCATATGTCTCCTAAACACAAGGCCCTTAAGAATGTTATTTGGTGGAAAATGCCCTAAATGAATTCAGGAGCTCCAGTATGAAGAACGATGTGATCAAGAAGCAAATCTGTGCTTGAATGGCTTTTCTAATGCTAGGCTTTTCCATTTATGCGCTATATAAGATTTTACTACAATGTTCGAAATTAAACCACATTAAAGCAATCAAAGTACTCTCAGACTTAAGTCTGTAATAACGATGATTGAGGCTTAAAGGTACAGCTGGCTTTGGTTAAGACTTGGCCCTTGAAATTTATTTAGATGAAAATTAAATGAAAAAAACTTTTAATTTTCTGTATTTTAGAATATTAATAAAGGAAGTGATCAGGTGGGAGGGCTGTGCTTTAAAAATGGCTGTAGTATTTTTTTTTCTTTCTTTTTAATTGCGACCCTTTGAACACAACAATGTAAGAAAGCATGGAAGTTTGGCAAGCTGTTTATATGAATCCAATATTCCCCAAATTTGTTCCCCATATGCTAGCACACTTCTCCCTTATTTTGCTCCGGGCTGTTCAGGAAGCTAAATTATATTTAAAGCCATTCTCCCCACCTACATCCCCACTTTTTTTCTTTTCATTCATAGAAAGCATTTCATTTTCCAATTTGCAGTTTTTCCATGAAAAGGGTTTTTGCCTATTCACAAATGGGCCAGGTTTGAATCGAGGTCCTACAAAGAAGTGGGTTATTCATCTTCCCTGAACAATAT
>NW_026067953.1:974185-1046752 GCF_014885135.2 Alexandromys fortis | reverse complement strand
ATATATAAACCTAAATTTTCCAGACGAAAAATAGTCATAGATTAGAATAACGCTACCACACAGGGCACCATAATGAATAAATTTGCTAAAAAAAAGAGTATGAAACCAACCTCAGGGAAAGAAACTTATGTTGAGAGTTGTACTGGATGCACTTGATTAGAGAGAGTTGACAAACGGCCCAACCCAGTTAGTAGACATGGCATGCTCATGAGATCTCATTGAAAGCTTTTATTTTATTTCATAATACACAATATAGCTCCAAATGAAATAAAACTATATATGTTTATGAGGATGATTAATTTCATAAAACTTGCAAATTCCAGTTAGTCAGTCTCAGTCAAAGAACCTGAAGAAGAAAGGGTTTACACTTTGTTAAGTCATAATTGAGGCTAAATCAATAAATGAGTTGCTATTTATCAGAGCAACTCTACCCTTTTTACAGTTAATTTGTTTTTTTTTTTTCCTATTTGTTTCAAAAGCCATTTTTTTTCTTTCACCATCGTATAAAGTTCTTTAGATAGCCTTGCATAGTTATGCATCATCCCTAGCAAGAGAGATGCAGTTTCTTTTCTTCTGAAGACCCTCTAGCAATACTGATTTCTTGGTGGAGATGTTTTCTTTTGTTGGTTTCAGCACTTGCATCATCCAAGCCTCTGTTCCAAGACAGTCTGTCTGTCTCCTGTTTCTCATTTCCTCTATAGCTTAAGTACACATGAACTTAGGAACTTTTATTCAATGGATAGTTTATGTCTCTTGCTTGGGCAAGTTCACCTATCAGCTGCATAAATGATCAAGCATATTAAGTGAAAGTCTCAACAGTGTTTGCTTTTCTTTCCCTGATATTGAGACATAGTGGAGCATACTAAAACAGAGACATTTCCCCCTCATTTGTAATTTGCTACAAAGCTTCCAACATGAACCAGTAACAATCTGTATGTATTATCACTCTAAGAAATAAGAAAGGAATTCCTAAATAGATTAAGATCAAAATCTATGCTGTCACTCAAGGGAAATTGACATAAATTCCAGTTAGTTTCCTACTTAGAATTCCCTACCAGATCTACATACCCATTCTCACCCGTGCACAAACATGCTAAAATATGTCAAAGGATGAATTCCTGTCGCTTCTTTGGAATTACAGGTTTAGGCAACATTTTGATCTTTCAACGAGTCAGTTTCTGATACATTATTTACTTAATTCTTGAGTAACATAGCAACATGTTCTCTCTTTGCCTCTCTTTAGGAGTTTTTCTGTGAAGACTGTGTTTAAACTTCTGTTAAGATTCATATACCAACTTTGCTGATCATTTCCAATATTTGTCCAACAAGTTGTTCAATACATTGCCAACAATTAGGAAATGAAATCACTTGAAATATTTTCAAATATGAAAGCACAACAAAATTGAAATTGCAAAAAAGAATACATTGAGAAATTCTATTGACTTAAATTTTATCTCAGTGTTTGTCATAAAATTTAATAGACTTCTCTTATTTGAAAAAGATGATCATTTCTATACATATGTTCACATTTCTCCATGCATTTTAAATCCCTTTAAAATTGTTTTTAAAATGGCATCATAAGATGGGAATATTTCTCTTATTTTTTTCTTTCATATATTATATCCTGACCATAGTTTCCTCTCCCTCCTCTCCTCCCAGTGGTCCCCTACCTCTTCTTTCCCCAGATCCATTTCTGAAAAGAAGCAATTTCTCCGGGGATATCAATCAAATACAGGTTCACAAGTTACAATAAGACAAGGTACATACTCTCATACCAAGGTTAGATGGGGCACCCAGCGGGAGAAAAGGAGCAGGAAAAACATCCAGAGGCAACTCACACTTCCACTGTCAGGAGTCGCACAAGACCACCTGCCTACACAACCATAACGTGTATTCAGAAGACCAAGTTCAGAACCATGCAGACTGCCTGATTGCCACTTCGGTCTTTGTATGAGCATCCCAGTCCTGCCTAGTGAATTCTGTATGCTGTGTTCTTGTGGTGTCCTCGACCACGCTGGTTCCTCTAATCCTTCCTTCCTTCTTCTGCGGTGTTCTTGAGTCCTGCCTAATGTTTGGCTGTGGATCTCTGCGTCTACTCCCAACTGTTGCTGGATGAACTCTCTCTTATGACAACTGAGGTAGGCTCCAGTCTATGAGTATAACAGAATATCATTAGGAATCATTTAATTGACTTTCTTTTTTTTCCCCCAGTTTTGTTTGGTTCTATCCTAAGTCTCCAGGTTATCAAGCCTCTGGATCCTGGGCATCCAGACAGAGTCAGTCACGGGCTTGCTTTTGTGGGACTGTGGGATAGGCCTCAAACTGTATCAGTCATTGGCTACTCCCACTAGTTCTCTGCCACCATTACCCCAGCACACATTTCAATCAGGACAGAATTTAGGTGGAATTTTATGCTTGGGTTCAGTGCCAGTCTTACTTAATAGTATGACATTTGTTGCTATTATATTTGTTTTTTATTAGGGAGGCTTGAACCTGAGACCTAATATTTGCTTCCCAAGTACAATTCTGCTGAGCTATATTTTAAGGGTTTGTTGGATATTTTTTTTGTTCGTTTACTTTTTGATTTTCATTCTTGTTTTTTTTTTTTTTATTTTGTTTCTTTTTTTTTTGCATCTTCTATTCAAGGATGTATTAATTCTTTCCACTCTGAAAATAAGCCAAGATTCAAAGAATTTCTGCATCTGAAAACTTATAAATAGGGCAGAGGGAAAAGAAGCTTTTCTTTGTCTTGAGCTAAAATAAATTTTAATGCTTTTGTTTATTTCCTCAAATTGCAATGATTTAAAACAAAGATAAATTTAATTACATTTACACATTTCTATGCAATTCAACTAGTAATTTTTGCCAGCATATAAAGAGTAAATAATGAATTTATATGATATGAAGTATTTCTTTGAATGTTCTGAGATGGACATACTAGTTTAAGTCATGTACCATGGCAGAAAATGTTTTTATTTCAGAAAATAAATATTAGCTTCAAGGTCATAGATGTATGGGTAACAGCAGAGCAAAAAACTGGAATAAAATATGATTATGTACCATTGTGCAAAGAAAGTAAGAGAAGAGTTTAGGAGATCCCATTTTCTCATGTAAAAATAATTTTCTTGGATATGTGTGGATATGTTGGGATAATCATTCCATACTATGTAAAGCTGGGTCTCTGTTTTGCTTCCCCTGCCTGAGGCACCTTTTGATTGGTTTAATAAAGAGCTTAATAGCCAATAGCTAAGCAGAAGAGGATAGGCAGGGCTTCTGGGGAGGGATGGGAACTCTGGGAAAGAATCTGTGGTGGGAGATTTGTCAAGCAGATGTGGAGTATGTCAGCAACTGAGGAGAGATAATGAGCCACATTGCAGAAGGTAGATTAAATAAAGGGGCTAATTTAAACATTAAGTCTTAGTTGGGAACAAGCCCAAGGTAAGGCCAAACTTTCATAATTAATAAAAAGTTACCAAGTCATTATTTGGGAGGGGGTTGCCCAAAGAAATAACATCACATTGTAATCTCTTAATTCATATCAAGATAAAAAAATAATCTCCATTTAAAGAATAACAATTGAATAAAGAAAATATTATAGTTTATATGTCAAATTTCCATGTGTTTCAACTACCTGGTCCAGATCTGGTAGTGGTGATGGGGAAATTATGGAAAGCTGGTATTGGGGTGGAGCTCACTATAGAATGTAGGTCACTGTGTGGTTGGTCTGGAAATTCGTAGTCCACCCCACTTCTTGTTCCATGTCTGCTTTTTTATTCACCCGTATGTGAGCCACTTTCATTATCACAGGCAAAGCTGCTTTAGCATGCTTCAGCTTCATTATGGAGTATATCTACCTAAACTAGACGCTAGAGTAAACCCTTCCTCCTTTAAGTTGTTTCTATCAATATTCACAATAAATGAAAACATTCACAACATAGAAAAGTGAATAAAGAGTTGCTTATTATAAGTTAGGAAGAACTCTCTCTCAGTTAAATCAAGGAGATCTATAGCTGTTCAGAAAAAAAGACTATAGATAAAAAGTAAATATCTTTAAAATTCGCAGTGAACACACCAAAGGCATGCTCTTTCTCTGCAAAACAAAATTAATAATATTAGAGTCAATATTAGAAGTATACCTTAGACAACCACATAGAAAATGCTCTAACAAGACAAGAATAATTGTCATCAGCAGGAACATTAGTGATAATTATAATAGATTATAATTTCATCACCATGAAATATTTTTATAAAACATATTGCTTTTTGAATTTCATTCAGTAATTTAAGTATATCATTGGGTCATAAATAACATATAAGCCTCTTGTATGTTTCCTCCCATACTATTCTATTTCTTTCAGTGTTCTAGCTCTGATCACTTGCTGTATGAACACATTTTCCATACTGAGATATTTAAGTATTTGCCAACTGAGGATTATAACTCTCATTCTAAATCTTCTTGCAGGCTTCAGTGAGAGATTGTTAAAATAAGTCAGAAAATTCAGAATATCATTGGCCCTAATGAGTTATAGTCTGAATTTTGGCAGGATCTGTGCAGAATTTCTTATTACATTAGTCTAAGAAGAGCTGCTTAAAAAAATGCTACTTTTAATTTTTTATTTAGCCAATTATTTGAGTTTACTCAATGAAATAGAACAATAAAAAACCACAAGATCATTTATTAGATACAGAAAAGACCTTTGACAAAATATAGCCTTCTTCATGAAAATGGTACTGAAGACACAGGAATGTTCTCAAAATAATAAAAGCATCTAAAGAAATGATCTTGTGCTATTTAAATCTTGTGATTTGTAGAGTGCATTACCTTTATCAAATATGTATTCTGTTATGTCTCTGCATCTCTGCTATGAAATCATGCTTTGATGTGTCATGTATTCATTCCATTTGCTATTATTTTGCTGATTATTTTTGCAAGTCTGTTCATAAGGGAAATTAGACTGAAATTCTCTTTATTTGTTGAAAAATGACATAAGGGCATATCAGAGTAGCTGTGATATTCATTTCTTCTATTATGTCTTTAAATTCCAAGAGTCCATCTTCCATCTTTTCTATTCTGTTGGGAAGATTTAGAAACTGCAGAGTTTCTAAATTTTTCATTGCCAAATTCACCTCATTTGGGTTTTCTGTGGTTATTCTAATTCCACTTTCAGGTTTGAACTATCTTATTTACTTTTTCCACTGTTTGTTTGTGATTTTTCTAAGGGATTTCTTCATTTCTCCTTAAGAGTCTCTATTATATTCTCACAAGCTAATTTAAGGTCTTTTTCCTCTTGGCTAGACTATGTTGTAATATGCAAAGCCGGTAGTGTTCGAGTTGCAGGGCTCTAATGGAAATATTATCCTGACTGTTATTTATGATGTTTTTATACTGGTTTCTAGGCAACTGGGTTCTGAAAGCATGCAATTCTAGGTGCTAATATCTGGTCTTGTCTTTTTTGGGTAGTGATTAGTTGTCGGGTTCTTAGAAGAGTCTGGAGACTGTGTTGCCTGGGAGGAAATTCTTCTGCAATCCTGATATGTGCGGCCACTGGGAGTTTAGGTAAAATGAGTTAATAGGTATTGGGAGCTGGCACTTACGAATGGGAAAGGGCTAGGATGGGAAGGAACTGAGGGGTCCCACATGAGGGCAGAAAGCCCCCAGGATATGCTTAGTACCTTTGGAATGGGGGCAGAACATGTGGAGAGGCTACAACATGTAGTCTGCTACAGAAGTGAGGATGAAACTGAATAATTGGATATGGAAGAAATGAGGGAGAGTGAGGATCTGCAGCTTGCCTGTCTGCTTTGCTGACCTATTTACTTCTCTGTCTGGCTTGGCAAGTGAATGCCAGCCAATCCAGAAAGGGAAGCAAGTGATAATGTAACGGGGTCGGTGGAGAGAATCTTGAAGGGGGATATTTATGTGATTCACTGGCAATGTGGTCAATGGTGAAGGGAGGTTGTAGTAGACCCAGGAATGAGACTGGGGTATTGAATTTAGAGGATAAGAGGGAGAGGTGAATATATAGTTAGCCTACTTGTTGTTCTGGCCTGAGAGACTGGAATGTTCCAAGCAAATGCCTCCTGGTGTTAGTGATGGGGGAAAAAGTCATGAGTCTGGAGAAGGGAGGTTGGAGGATATTATCCAGTGGACATGGAGTCAGAGAGGAAGGAGAGACCATAGTAAGTATTCTGTTACAGAGCTGATGATGAGACAGTGGGATTGGATTTGTAGGAAAAGATGGATTTGTGGAGATCTGCAGTTAGCATACCTATTTCCCTGGCTGCAGTGGAATATATTAAATTTAAACACAAAATGATGTGAAGAAAGTTTATAAAATTAAATCATCAGATTTTTTTATATTTACATGTAAGATTACAATAACATGATGTAAATTTTATGTAAGTCATGGTTTATAACATTAGATGAATTAAATAAATCCATGTAATTGTTTGCAAGGCCTATACTGTTCTCTTGGAATATTTCCAAAGGTAGCTTTTCCTTCCAAATAATAAATTCCCACACTGAAATTAAATCTGTCTATTTATCTATATTGTTCCACATAAGTTTTTCTTTTATTCTTTTTATGTAGGAAGAAGTAATATACATAAACATACATGAATATATATATATACATATTTTGTTAGATATGTTATATAAAAGTTTGCTTAAAGGCTCATTGTCATGTAGTAGTAACTACAACGAATTTGGAAACAGAAGATTTATGTCTTTATTTGATAATAACTCCTTCAAGGAGATTTTCTGTATGCAGTGATTTTGTTTTCTGGCTTCTCCTTTCCCTTTCCTTCTTCGTCTGATAACTTAAGTCAGCTTACTAAAAGGCTTCAGCTCTGTCACTTGTTGCATTTGCTTTCTTTCTTACCATCTCTCCAGGGAGCACATTTTCTCAACTTTGAATCAATCTGCATCTGTAAAAAAGGCAGATTTATTTATAAATACATAAGACTGGTGTTGCTCTATGCTAGAGATAAGATGGACCAGAACAACACACAGTTGGTTTCTGTATATCAGGCATCTATGATACCATGAGTTTTTGAAGAGGTAAAGTTTAAATACATTAAACTTAAACTTCATAATTTTAAAAATTATGTAGAGATTAGACTCACCAAGATGTGTTTCAGTTAGCTGTTATTGAAATATTTGAAAAACATCATCACCTATGTCTAGAAATGCTTGATATACAGAACATTTACAGGGTCAAGTCTGTGAGCAAACAGGTCTGCATTCGTATATATAAAAGTTCTAGGAAAAGTACCTAATAGACTTTTAAACAAGAGTTTTAGGAATTTAGTAACTAAATAATAGTTGATCTTTAATATCAGTCACCAATAAGTCCAAACTTTTCTTAATCTGGTTGTCATTGTCAAAACTTAAAATATTTCATTTTTAAATTGATCGTAGCGTTTTCTTCTGAATATTCCCAATGATGGTAAAACTGAATCACGTAAAATCAGTTTTGTCCCTAACTGCGAGTCCAGATATGATCTAAGTGGGTGTGAAATTTGGCCCAATTCCATTTTGCTTAATCTTCCCTAAAGAACTTACTTCTGGCAGCAAAACCACCTCGTTATAATTTTTTTTTCCAACTGCAAGATAGACCTGTGGCATGCTTCACTAACGTCCTTTCCAGATAAGTCCTATTTGACACACTGGTGAAAAGTTAAATTACGGTATGCTTTAAGTCTGCAATGGGAATACTTTGGAATGTGTGGGAAAGTTCTTTTAGATTTGAAACAACAACTCATCAATTACTAATTAGATAAATGATGCATTTACTCTGGGCACATCCACAAAAAGTTCATGTAACATTATCAGACTTCTCTGTGAGTCGAGAAGTGAATGATAGGTTTTCCAAACTCTATACAGAAACTAAAGTTTCCCCTAAACTCATCTAGGTAAACACCCTCTCTTGAAGTCTGAGGAGATGGCTCAGCTAAAATGCTTGCTGTATAAGCATGACGACCTGATTTTGATCTCCAAAACTCAAATTAAAAAAAAAAAAAAAACATAGTGGTTCAGGCTTGCAACTTTAGAATTAGAAAGAGACAGGCAGATTCTTGCAGCAAACTAACCAGCATACCTGAGATACTCAACTAATTCCGATGATAGATTCTGTCACTAAAAAACAGTTGGATTATCATGAGGCACGACGATTAACACTGAGCTCTGACCTCAACACAATCATTCACGTGCATGTATGCCCAGAGGATGCTATATCCTACAATAAGATGCCTTCTTATACATGTTTGTTGCTGCTCTATTTACAGTAGTTCCCAGGTAAACAGCATAGAAGCTCATCAGCACGGTAATGGATAAAGAATGTATGGCAATTTAAACAATGGGGTATTACTGAGTGATTAAGAAAAATGAAATTAGAACAATTTCAGGTAAAGAGATGAACCTGGACACAATTTTTCTGAGTTTGTTCTGCTCATTAAGACACAGAAAGACAAATNATTTGTTATCTTTGAATCTTCAGATATATGTGTTCCATTTGGAATACTCAAATAGGTCAGGTAAAGAAAAATAGAAAAATGTTGTATAAATGCTTTCAAGAATTGATTGAATGTAAAGTTTTACATTGGGTGATAGACAGGAGGACAGAATAGAAGGGGTAATATGGAAAAGAATAGTTCTAAAAAACATTTTGAAAAATCCATATTGAAATTAACTATAGAAGTACTGTACTAAAAATATATACAAATATGGAATAAAGTAATTCTCAAGTGTCCAATAAGGATACAGCAATGCCCATATTAGAAACCACAGCAAGAGATAGTGAAAAATACAGTGTCATTAATGGTCTGTATCTTCTGCAGTTGTGGGCAAGTGTGATGTCTAATCTTGGTTATCAACTTGGCAACATATAGAATCAATTAAATCCCATCAGTATACCTGTAAGTAATTTTGTGATTGAACTAAGTGGGAAAACTCACTCTCAATGTGGACCACCCATTTTGGTGATAACCCACATTAAAGGATGTGAAAGACGTAACCTTTTACTCTTTTCCTGTTTGCCCTAAGTCACTCTGGCAAGTTCATCTACCCTGGTATTGAGATATTCCTTTGCTGGTAATAGAATCCACTTATTCAAGATGCCAACACAGAATGAAAATTAGCTGAGACTAAAGCCTCCTGAACTGAAATCTACCAGATTCTTGACCTTTCTGCTGGAAGATAGCCATTATTGGACTAATTATAATAAAACCTATAGGCTACTCCAATGAATCCCACAGTCATGTCTACTTTTCCAGAGGTCGAGATTATATAGATCTCCAGGTATTATAGACTGTTGCCAATACTCTTAGTTACCCTTCAGAATCTGAAGTTAAGGTACTAAAGATGAAAATGCAACATATTTCAGTTATAAAGGAACACAGACTCTTATAAAGTTATAAAGTTATAAAGTTATAAAGGAAAATGACTCTTAATGGCATTTTCTGTGCTCCCAGATCATTGCTTCATCCAGTCATCATCATTATAGTTTCTCCTTGCAGTCGATGGGAACAATTGCAGACACCCACAGCTGAACAGTGAGTAGAGACTGAGAGACCTTGGAAATCTCTGTCCTAAATAGGATATATCCAGAAAATACCTTCATTGAAGACTTAGGGAACCCTTTGGAACAGGAGATCCAAAGAGTATAAGAGGGAGGAGAGATAAGGAAGACCAAGGAAACTAAGCCCTTACAAACACAGCAGGGCTGACAAGTACCAACTCATTGAGACTGGCATCAAACTTAGGACCCACATGAGTCTGTGCCAGGTGGGATCCCAGTGCTGAGAGATGCAAACATAGATACCCATCTCTAACCCAGAAGTTGTGCCTAATTGAAAACAACTTGCAAATGAAATAAAAATAAACATTTTCAATGGAGTCTTAATGATGATACAAGCCACTCTTAAGAACCATGACCTGAAATAGTTGGTCAATATAAAACAAACCCAGAAACATAGTTAGATGTTCTTTTTTTTTTTTTTTTTTTTTTTTTTTTTTTTTTTTTTTTTTTTTTTTTTTTTTTTATGTTGTTTTTTTTTTTTTTTTTTTTTTTTTTTTTTTTTTTTTTTTTTTGTTAGGGACTTTGTTTTTGGAGGAGTGTTTCCTTTATGCCTCATCCTCCCCAGTATACGCTGTCATCAGTGTTTTTGATCTTGGCCATTCTGACAGGTGTAAGATGGAATCTCAGAGTTTTTTTTTTTTTTGATTTGCATTTCTCTGATGGCTAAGGATGTTGAATATCTCCTTAAGTGTGTCTTTCAACCATTGGGATTTGTCTGTTGAGAATTCTCTGTTTAGGTGTGTACTCCATTTTATATTGGATTATCTGTTCTTCTGATGTCAGTTTATTGAGTTCTATGTATATTTTTGTTGAGAGAGAGAGAGGAGTCAGTTTACCACATTGCGCACCAAACTGTGCGTGTGGGGGGGTCTTTGTTTGTCCCAGCCTCCTAGCTAGCTTACACGTGAAATAACCACACAGAAATTGTATTAATTAAAACACTGCTTGGCTGTTAGCTTTAGTCTCCTATTTGCTAATTCTCACATCTTGATTTAACCCATTTCTATTAATCTGTATATCAACACGAGGTCGTGGATTCAGTGTGTCTAACATGGCAGCTCCATGGCAGTGCTCCCTCTCTGACTCTCTTTTTTTCTCCCAGAATTTTATTCTGTCTTCTCTACCTAAGTTCTGCCCTATCAGGCCAAGCAGTTTCTTTATTAATTAACCAATGAAAGCAACACACAAACAAAAGAACCTCACACACCATACTTTTGGGATCAGTCTTCTGACTGACATGTCTTTTGTATATGTCTTATGACTGAAGGTTATGTGTTTTTAGATGATTCATGGTTGTACTAATATCTGGGTCTCTGTATTTATTGCAATTTTCATACTTTTTATTTGGCTCCATTTTTCTGTTTGCTTTGTCATATTCTGTTTTGCTTGTTTTTATCCTTTATAATTATTATTATTTTGATGCTTGTTTGTTTGTTTTTAACAAGCGATAGAAAGAGTGTGAAATCAGATGGAAGAGTACTTAAGGAGAACCTTGGAGAAGTTTGTTTACGGGAGAAAAGGAGAGTAATTGAAATGTATTATATAAAAAAATCTATTTTCAATAAAATTAGAAAAAAAGAGACATTTAAGTGAGGCCAGAAGATACTTGAATAAAAGTAAATCATTAAATGCAATTTATTCTGTAGGAAAAGTATAAAATTATGATGTTTAGGAATCGCTCTGAAAATACAAAGCAATAAAGAACTCATAGAATTATTTTATCCTTTCTTGCTTTTTTGGCCTTTCCCACTATTCCTTTATCTTTAATTATAATAATCATTTGAACTAATTTGTATCAGCGCACCCGTTGTGGAAATATGAGTTTTTAAAGCAAAACCTGTCATGCTAAGTTCAGAATGAATTTAATGTGGCTATAAATTTAGCATTATTTACTTAACACAACAACAAATCAGAGACTCAATTTTAAGTTGAAGGCAGTTTCTGTGATGATATGCACCTTTAATTCAAGCATTGAGAATTGATTCTGAGGCACGAGGACTTCAAGAATCTTGGCACATGGTGAGATTCCATAAACAACAAAAATGTGTTCTAGGGTATATATGTTTCTTTTTCTATGTCCTTCTTTTTTTTTAAACCATACTCATAAACATGTGTGAAGCATTATTCCTAATAAACTCCAATTCTGCCCAAAAGTTAATCAGGTGCTTTTTTTTTTTTTAGCAGAGTAAGTTATAAAGGGCATTTATCAATAGAAGCAGTTAATTTTCTAAGTCACAAAACATAAGGATAAGTGGCAAATATCTGGGAAATGTGTCAATGGGAATAGCTGACCTATTTCCATAGCTTATTGGTATCCCACAGTCTATGTTAGTGGACATGGATTGAAGCCCACAGTTTGCCCAGAAGGTAGAACTGAATATAGCATGACACCTTAAACTCGTGGGTTAGAACCTAATTTGAAACATTAGTTGATTTTTCTTCTACCAGGGCAAAAATCTGAGTGTTTTCTGTGGTCAGGTATGACAGCACCACTAATCATTAAAGAAGAAAAAAATAGGGAAATTGAGATCACTTAGCATAAAACTTCTGAATTATTTTAATTTGAAGGTCCTTTAAAAGCTAGGAGAATAATTGGGAGTGAAGTTTAAGTGAGTGACAATGGATGAGAGAGTAGGTCTGAAGCATAGGTGACAGTGAGATATGACACTAAAGATATTTGAAAATCTCATATGAAAACCTACTATTTCATAATATTTATATATATTCATATATAGCAACTTAAACTACTTTACATAATATGTATTGATTCATGTATATTAAGAGATAAAGCTTTTCCCAGGAGTCATAAATTACCAAATAAAAAGTCCACTGGCTGATGAAGAATACTGGCCTCAAGTTGTTAGTCAAGAGTGTTCCAGAGACTTCCATGATATAGGCTATTGCTATTACTCTTGTTTGTCAACAGAACTTGACAGTGAAACCTTATTTCTGATTATGGCACATACTTCTTTTCCTTTATGCAATGTGGAGAAATAAGTCTGACCAGAAGTTTCCTCTTTAAGCTTTATGATATCATAAGATGCTTTGAAGACTTCTGTGGAACAAAATAACCCACCTTCTTACCTAGCTGTGAACTATAATAATGACCATCATGGTTCAATGTGCTCAAGGGTGCAATGGGGACACATATGTTATAGCATGATCTTTGCCTACTTGATTGAATTTAAGGCCCACTCTACAGAAGGAAATATATGACTAGTATTATAAATCTTCCCAAGAATTCTTGGCTAGAGCTCATAGGTCCTATACATTAACCTGCTGTTATTATCTTGCTAAATAGAAATTAATTAACGCTCTGAATTGATAGTCCTCTAGATTTATATGTTTATACTCATACATTAGTGAATCTCTCTGACCTCACCAGAAAATGTTTTTCATGCAGTGGATAGTGACTAATGTAGAAATTCACATGTGATCAAAGCATAGAGAATGATTTCTCAGGAGTGCTCAAAGCAGAAACGTATACAACCCATTCCCCACCCCAAGGCTTAGGGACACAACATGATTACTGCACTCACCACCTCACAGCAGCTTTGACTGCTTACACATGATCTGCACAACATCAAGACAGCATTTTAGCAAAGAAATTTGAATGGTTCAGGAGTCCCCACATGTATGTAGCTGAGGTGCCTTTGTCAGTTGAGGACTCCTAAGAGAAGAATAGGGTGTGGTTCCTGGTAGCTCAACCAAACTTCAGTGGATGACCCTGTCACAGTGAGTATTTTTTTTTTTAAATAAGTGAGGAGGCAAAAGTGGGAGAATGGAAGGGAGTGGGAACTGAGGTAGGTATATGAAATGAAAAGTAATATTAATAAAACAATGAAAAAGTAATAATAATGGAATGGAGAAGTAGGTTTATAAAGAGTTAGGTCAAGGAGTAGAGTGGGTGAATTTTATTAAAATGCACTGAATGCACACATGACTCCAAGAATGATTGAATCACCAAATTAAGCTACTTCTGAAGGAAGAAAGTGTTTAAAATGCTTTCTTTTCCTGCTTGACTCTGAGATATATTAAAAATCATGAAAATGGACAGAACATTAATAAGTTATTGACAATATTTAAAGAATCATAATGATATTAATTTTTATGGTAAACATTTAATGTGTTGTTTTTCCAGAATGAGCTTCATCATTGCCAAGCTATACAGTAGAGGCTCAGGAAGAGATGAAAATCGGGCATACATTTTAAAGGAAACCATGGCAACAATATAACAATGAAATGAGGAAAATTATAAAGAAAAGACCAGCTATTGAAATTCATAAAATAGGCAAAATATTATTTTGAGAATATGTGTAGGCTGAAACTCATGTATTTCATACTGAAAAAGATCAGTGTGAAGCCAAAGGCTTAAATCTTGAGTCAAGTTAATGAAAATAAATATTTAAAGAAGTAATCTCAAAAGAAAATATTTCTATCTCCTAGAGATAGTGACACACCAAAGTAAGAGTCAAGGTTTTAGCATTAAAGCAGTACCCTTTAAAGTTACAAATTTAGTTACCGTCAAATAAAGAGAAAAATTATTTTGACAGAAATTATAGCAAGTTATACTTTTTGATATGTATAAAAATAAAATACTAATAATTTTATATACACATATAAACTATGGTGATTATCCAGCAACAAACTACTTTATAACAAACCCAGAGGTTGAATGGATAATAAATTAAAGAAGATACAGTTGTCATACTTTGATCTCACAAAAAGATCTGTTAATAAACAACTTTAAGAAAGTTGGGATAAAAGATACAGAACAAAATGAGAAATGTATTTTCTAGGATAATTATGCTTGGCTAAGTGAGGAAGCTATAAATTTGTTATGATTGAGATTTAATTTGTATTTATTTACCACTATAAAAAGCACTGAACATATTCAAATGATAAATTATAAGATTTTGCTGAAGAAAACATGACCAGGAAGGTCATGGGTGAAGATTACAATGAAGTTCCCTAGTGGAAACACATCTGTTAACCCCTTGAACTGAGAAGAGAGAGCCAGGAGGATCTAGTCTTGTAGCTATCTATTAAAGAACAGGGGATGCCAAAGCAATAACAAAGAAAGGAATGAAAAGTTTGATATGAAGGATTGAATTGGGGATAATCTGTACATAGTTTCAATAAAAATGAAAATTTTATGATAAATATAAACTATATTAAAATATATCTTTTATGGCAATTGTTGACTAGTGGAGGGGAATCTATTATTTTGCACACAAATGAGTAAATAAAATTTGTAGACAAATGACCATTACTTTAGCCGATCTCCTTATCAAAAACAATGTTAGATAATTTGCACATGATCTAAAACCCATGAAGCTAAATTTCTTACATCTTAACAGTTTGGTATGATCATTTAGTGTGGAGAAGTATTGATGGTGCTTCAGTCATAGTACCTTAAAGGCATGAAACAAGACAAATTGTTAGGTAATGTAACATGATCCCTAGATATCCAGTTCAGTAATTAATGGAGGAAGAGATTAAACAATTCCAGGACCCAGAGTTAATAGACACAATATCCCATATTCTGTCAAGAAAATGTTTACTTCCAAACAGCAGACTTTTCTCCTCTCCTCTCATTTTTTTCATTGGGTTATCCTCCATATCATGCTCTCTACCATCTTCTGACATTTTTTTCTTTCTCAATCTCTCCCTCAAAATACAGTCTTTCATGCTATGATATCCTTGAGTTGGTAAATTTTGAGTTCAATGAAACTTCAGTCATCAATGCTGTAGTATCTATCTCCAACTGGATCAGTTTGGAAATAACACAGATAGTTGATTCCTCGACTATGAGGGAAATGATAAGTCTTAGACAGTCATTGCTTAGAGATAATTTTGTACCTTTAGCTGAGGAGGTTAGAAAGATGTTTAAGAAGAAATAAAAAGATCCATGGTCCAGACAAAGAGCTGAGAAGACCGAATAATATTTTTTTACTCATTATCTCTTAATTTAAAGTGACCAGTTCTACTAAACTAAATGTATACCCCTCTGACATACTATTTCATCTACAATGCCTTATTTTATTATTATCATTTGATTGTTATCTTATTTTATTATTTATTTTGTTTTTCATAATTATGTCTCTAAACTTTACATGTTTCAGCAAAGGATTTACTTGGATTCTGAATAAGTTATGTTTCAGACAAGATTTAAATTTATATTTTTGCTGAAACTTAACATATACTTTATTGGTACCTGGTACTTGAAGAGTTTTATGGTTTCCTGTAGCAATTTGAAATTAGCACTATGAAGACCAGAGGAGATAGCTCAGTACTTAAGAACAATTACTGATCTTTCAGAGGACCTGCATTAGTTCCTAGTACTCACACTGGGTAGCTCCTAACCACCTATAAATATAGTTCCAAGGGAATTTGAATCCTTTGGGTTTTAGGGACACTTGTACTCATGTACTCATGTTCTACTAGGGACCCTTGTACTCTGGGGCATAAAAACATGTATATGTGTAATTAAAATTTATAAGGACTAGACACTGTAGACCTAACCTAATTGTCTGAAATTAAAATGATAATTCAGCAAAGCCAACAAATTCTTATCACAAAACATTCAGGAAATATGGGACACAATAAAAAGACCAAACCTGAGAATACTAGGAATAGAAGAAGGGGAAGAATCACAGCTCAAAGGCCCAGAAAATATATTTAACAAAATTATGGAAGAAAACTTTCCCAACTTAAAGATAGATATTCCTTTGAATATCCAAGAAGCATACAGAACACCAAACAGACTGGATCAAAGAAAATCATCCCCTCGCCATATAATAATCAAACACAAAATATACAGGTTAAAGAAACAATATTAAGAGCTGCAAAGGAAAAAGGCCAAGTAACTTATAAAGGTAAACCGACCAGACTTAAACCTGACTTCTCTATGGAAACCTTGAAAGCCAGAAGGTCCTGGATATAGGTTCTTCAAAAACTAAGAGACCATGGATGCAAACCCAAACTTCTATACACAGCCAAGCTAGTATTCACTATCAATGGAGAAAACAAGACATTCCAGGATAAGAACAAATTTAAACAATACGTAGCCACAAATCCAGCGCTACAGAAAGTAATAGAAGGAAAATCGCAACCCAAGGAATCCAACATTGCCAACACTGACTACAATAACTCAGGAATCTAGCGAACCTTCACCAGTACAACTCAAAGAAGGGACACACACAAACTCTACTACCGAAAACAGTAAGAATAACCGGAGTAAACAACCACTGGTCACTAATATCACTTAATATTAATGGTCTCAATTCACCTATAAAAAGGCACAGGCTAAGGGATTGGATACGAAAACAGGATCCAACATTCTGCTGTTTGCAAGAAACACATCTCAACCACAAAGACAGGCATCTACTCAGAGTAAAAGGTTGGGAAAAGGTCTTTCAAGCAAATGGTCCTAACAAAAAAGCAGGTGTGGCCATACTAATTTCCAACAAAACTGACTTCAAACTAAAATCAATCAGAAGAGATCGAGATGGACACTTTATACTCATAACAGGAACAATTCATCAGGATGACATCTCAATCCTGAATATCTATGCCCCTAATATAAAAGCACCCACTTATGTAAAAGAAATATTTCTAAAACTCAAGGCAGACATAAAACCACACACACTAATAGTAGGAGACTTCAACACACCTCTCTCTCCAATGGACAGGTCAATCAGACAGAAACCTAATAGAGAATTAAGAGAATTATTGGAGGTAATGAAGCAAATGGACTTAACAGACATCTACAGAACACTCCACCCAAATAGGAAAGAATATACCTTCTTCTCTGCAGCTCATGGAACCTTCTCAAAAATTGACCATATACTCGGAAACAAAGGAAACCTCCACAGATACAAAAGAATATCAGTGTCCACCTGTGTCTTATCAGATCACCACGGATTAAAGTTAGATGGCAACAACTATGCTACCCCCAGAAAGCCGACAAACTCATGGAAACTGAACAGTCAACTACTGAACCACACCTGGGTCAAGGAAGAAATTAAGAAAGAAATTAAAGTCTTCCTTGAATTTAATGAAAATAAAGAGACAACATACTCAAACCTATGGGACACGATGAAAGCAGTGCTAAGAGGAAAGTTCATAGCACTAAGTGCCCACTTAAAGAAAACAGAGAAAGCATACATTGGGGACTTAATGGCACACCTGAAAGCTTTAGAAAAAAAAGAAGCAGAGGTGCCCAGAAGGAGTAGAAGACTGGAAATAATCAAACTGAGGGCAGAAATCAACAAAATAGAAACACAGAAAACAGTCCAAAGAATCAATGAAACAAAAAGTTGGTTCTTGGAGAAAATCAACAAGATCGACAAACCCCTATCCAAACTAACTAAACAACAGAGAGAGAACACGCAAATAAATAAAATCAGAAATGAAAGGGGGGACATAACCACAGACACAGAGGAAATCCAGAGAATCATTAGATCTTACTATAAAAGCCTGTATGCCACAAAACTGGAAAATGCAAAAGAAATGGACATTTTTTTAGATAAGTACCATATACCAAAGCTAAACCAAGACCAGGTGAATGATCTAAATAGACCTGTTAGTCGCGAAGAACTAGAAACTGTTATCAAAAATCTCCCTTCCAAAAAAAGCCCAGGACCAGATGGGTTCAACGCAGAATTCTACCAGAACTTCCAAGAAGAGCTAATACCTATACTCCTTAACGTATTTCACAATATAGAAACAGAAAAGTCATTGCCAAATTCCTTTTATGAAGCTACAGTTACCCTGATACCAAAACCACACAAAGACCCAACCAAGAAAGAGAATTACAGGCCTATCTCACTCATGAATATCGACGCAAAAATTCTCAATAAAATACTGGCAAACCGAATTCAAGAACACATCAGAAAAATTATCCATTATGATCAAGTAGGCTTCATCCCAGAGATGCAGGGCTGGTTCAACATACGCAAATCTATCAATGTAATCCACCATATAAATAGACTGAAAGAAAAAAACCATATGATCATTTCATTAGATGCGGAAAAAGCATTCGACAAAATTCAACACCCCTTTATGATAAAGGTCTTGGAGAGAATAGGGATACAAGGGTCATACCTAAATATAATAAAAGCTATCTACAGCAAACCGACAGCTAACATTAAATTAAATGGAGAAAAACTCAAAGCCATCCCACTAAAATCAGGAACAAGACAAGGATGTCCACTCTCTCCATACCTCTTCAATATAGTGCTTGAAGTTCTAGCAATAGCAATAAGACAACATAAGGGGATCAAGGGGATTCGTATTGGAAAGGAAGAAGTTAAGCTTTCGTTATTTGCAGATGACATGATAGTATACATAAGCGACCCCAAAAATTCTACCAAAGAACTCCTACAGCTGATAAACACCTTTAGTAGCGTGGCTGGATACAAGATCAACTCCAAAAAATCAGTTGCCTTCCTATACACTAAGGATAAGGAAACAGAGAGGGAAATCACAGAAGCATCACCTTTCACGATAGCCACAAAGAGCATAAAATATCTTGGGGTAACCCTGACCAAGGAAGTGAAAGATCTATTTGACAAGAACTTCAAGTCTTTGAAGAAAGAAATAGAAGAGGACACCAGAAAATGGAAGGATCTCCCTTGCTCTTGGATTGGGAGGATCAACATAGTAAAAATGGCAATTCTACCAAAAGCAATCTATAGATTCAATGCAATCCCCATCAAAATCCCATCAAAATTCTTCACAGATCTGGAGAAGACAATAATCAACTTTATATGGAAAAACAAAAAACCCAGGATAGCCAAAACAATCTTATACAATAAAGGAACGTCTGGAGGCATTACCATCCCTGACTTCAAACTCTATTACAGAGCTACAGTATTGAAAACAGCTTGGTATTGGCATAAAAACAGAGAAGTCGACCAATGGAATCGAATAGAAGACCCTGACTTTAACCCACAAACATATGAACACCTGATTTTCGATAAAGGAGCTAAAAGTATACAATGGAAAAAAGAGAGCATCTTCAACAAATTGTGCTGGCAAAACTGGATGTCAATCTGTAGAAGAATGAAAATAGACCCATATCTATCACCATGCACAAAACTCAAGTCCAAGTGGGTGAAAGACCTCAATATCAGTCCAAACACACTGAACCTGATTGAAGAGAAAGTGGGAAGTACTCTACAACACGTGGGCACAGGAGACCACTTCCTACGTATAACCCCAGCAGCACAGACAGTAAGGGCCTCATTGAATAAATGGGACCTCCTGAGACTGAGAAGCTTCTGTAAAGCAAAGGACACTGTCGCTAAGACAGAAAGGCAACCCACTGACTGGGAGAAGATCTTCACCAACCCCGCAACTGACAAAGGTCTGATCTCCAAAATATATAAAGAACTCAAGAAACTAGACTGTAAAAGGCTAATCAACCCAATTATAAAATGGGGCACTGAGCTGAACAGAGATCTCTCAACAGAAGAAGTTCAAATGGCCAAAAGACACCTAAGGTCATGCTCAACTTCCTTAGCGATCAGGGAAATGCAAATCAAGACAACTTTAAGATACCATCTTACACCTGTCAGAATGGCTAAAATCAAAAACACCAATGATAGCCTTTGCTGGAGAGGTTGTGGAGAAAGGGGTACACTCATCCATTGCTGGTGGGAATGCAAACTTGTGCAACCACTCTGGAAAGCAGTGTGGAGGTTTCTCAGAAAATTCGGGATCAACCTACCCATGGACCCAGCAATACCACTCTTGGGAATATACCCAAGAGAGGCCTTATCATACAACAAAAGTATATGCTCTACTATGTTCATAGCAGCATTGTTTGTAATAGCCAGAACCTGGAAACAACCTAGATGCCCTTCAATTGAAGAATGGATGAAGAAAGTATGGAATATATACATATTAGAGTACTACTCAGCAGTAAAAAACAAGGACTTCTTGAAGTTTGCAGGCAAATGGATGGAAATAGAAAACACTATCCTGAGTGAGGTAAGCCAGACCCAAAAAGAGGAACATGGGATGTACTCACTCATATTTGGTTTCTAGCCATAAATAAAGGACATTGAGCCTATAATTCGGGTTCTTAGAGAAGCTAAATAAGAAGGAGAACCCAAAGAAAATCATATAGGCTTCCTCCTGAATATTAACCTTCATCAGGCGATGAAAGGAGACAAAGACAGAGACCCACAATGGAACACCGGACTGAAATCTCAAGGTTCAAATCAGAAGCAGAAGGAGAGAGAGCACAAGCAAGGAACTCAGGACCGCGAGGGGTGCACCCATACACTGAGACAAGGGGGATGTTCTATCAGGAGCTCACCAAGGCCAGCTGACCTGGGTCTGAAAAAGCCTGGGTCAAAACTGGTCTCGCTGAACATAGCGGACAATGAGGACTACTGAGACCTCAAGAACAATGGCAATGGGTTTTTGATCCTACCTATTGGTTTTGTGGGAGCCTAAGCAGTTTCGTGGATGCTAACCTTACTAGACCTGGATGGAGGTGGGTGGTTCTTGGACTTCCTACAGGGCAGGGAACCTGATTGCTCTTTGGGCTCACGAGGGAGGGGGACTGGATTGGGGGAGGGGGAGGGAAAGGGGAGGCGGCGGTGGGGAAGAGACAGAAATCTTTAATAAATAAATAAATAGAAAAATAAGAGTGCAATATTATAAAAGAGAAGACAATATACAGGTGTGATGTTGGATTCCTCTCTATATGTTGAATACTATTGGTTAATAAAGAAACTGTCTTTATTATATCTTGGCCTGTGATAAGGCAAAAGAATAGAGCTAAGTGGGGAAAACTAAACTTAATTCTAGGAGAAGGAAGGCGGAGTTAAGCGAAGCCATGGAGCTGCCACTGGAGAGAGACACTCCAAAACCTTGCCTAGGCCCTAAGCCTCATAGAAAAATAAAAAAATAATGGAAATGAGTTAAATTAAGATGTAAAAGGTAGCCAATTAGAAATTAGAGCTAATTGGCCAAGCAGTGATTTAATTAAAACAGTTTCTGTGTGGTTATTTTAGGAGTCTGGGTGGCTATTTCTTATAAGGGAGAAAAAAGAAATAGATTTCCAACATTGTTTGAGATTGACAACATCATAGAATGCAAGGTTAGTAGAGCCACACAAGGAAAGAAGGCCATTGGAGAGTTTAAAGTTCCAGAGCTGAGGTAATGAAGATCCTTAATGATCAACTGAATTTTTTATGAGTTTGCCCATGATCATGCTTATAATCCTTACCTCAAAGACACAAAATATTATGATTTCTAAAATGCTATGTTTAGTGGCCAGAAGAACAAGATGAGACAGGAAGAATATAATTGAATTCTGGAATACATCTAAAGATTTTTGCAGTTATTGGAAGATAGTTACTGCCTTTTGATGCTTCGTGTATTGAGCACTAACTTCCATAGTTAGAAGGCTAAAGGCTCAAGCATTGGTTTGTAATCCAAATTTCTTTGGGTTGGGCTTTAGGACAGAAATTGAGGTTTATTGTAATCTGCGAAAAGTCTAAAATCAACCCAAGTAACAGAATGAACTTTGAGCTGAATTCTGAGAATTACAAAGGTATGGTGGTGATTGAAAAAAACCATAAGTCAGGGGACTCCCAACACTCAGTTGATGGTTTTATACATTCAGTACAAACTAATAATCATTGCCAAACTTACTGTGGCTCTCGAGGTAAAAAGTATCCTTTTGGATCTCTGAAAAACAATTTAAAAAATAAAAATACACTCTTCTCCTTTTCTCTTACCTCCACTCTCTGTTCTTGTGATCTCCCCTGCAAAAAGAACAAAAATTTAAAATTATAGCCTAAAATTCAAAAAAAAAAGGATAAAAGAAAAAAATTGAGCGAATAAAAGAAAAGAAAGGAAAGAAAAAAAGAAAAGAAAAGTTCAGCGTGTAAGTAGTAGTGTGACCCAGTGAGTCTCACGTATAATCCTTAGTCCATACATCTTTACTTGTAAGTATTCTTTGCAATGAATCATTTGTCTGGCTTGAGGTCTCTGGCTTCAGCTACTCTATTGATAATAGGCCCTAACTGGGATTCCTCCTGGATATCCTGAAGTTCTCTTGTGTCATGGGAATCCTGTAGCTTTGGATCTACAGATCTGGCACTGTTACATATTCTAGCCCTTCACAGATGAAATGGATTCTGGGGTGACCTAACTCATAGTCATTGTTCTGGGCCTGAGTGGTAGCTGGGTTGGTCCACCTGCCAGTTTTCCTTCATTGTCACCATCAGGGTGAGCTTCCTGTGTTGTTCCAGCTCCTTAGAGCAGGAGATGCTGACTCCTACCCCATCAGCCATGTGTGCCAAGGGTGAGGAAGAGCTGCGCCCCCCCCCCACTTGACACATAAGGCAGGCAAAAAGAAAGTTGGTCCTGCTCCTCCCCGGCTGCAGGAAGCAAGACAGCAGGCCCTGTACCTTGCCTGGGGAGCACATTAGAGCTTAGACAAGATAACAGAAGAGCTGCCCTTGTCCATCACCAAGTGTAGCAATTATGACTTTCCTGGGCAATACAGTAGAGCTGGCCCTAGGGATGTGAGTGTCAGAAGGTTGGATGCAAGCATGTGAGAGTAGGGAAACTGGCCCTGCTCCTTGCTGCCTGCTGCACTGGTTGAAAACAAAATTTTATCTCCATCCTTTCCATGCATGCTTCACACCTCTAGACTCATATTTCAATTTTCAGGTGCTTTGTAATTCTGTTTATGCATAATTTACAATGCAGTTAGTGCGACCTGAAGCTGAAAGTAGGCATGAATCCTATTCATGTTATTATTAGAAATTTACATGGAAATCAGAATAAATTGTTCATAGGACAAATAAATTGAAACTTTCCCTTACCATTGTCTGATGTAAAACATACCAACCTTTATATTTAGTATGACTTGTTATTCACATTTCATGCTGCATAAATACAATGAAATAAATTTCATACTATTTAGAGTCAAGTGATTAAAATTTGACAATAAACTAACTTGTGTCTTTATGTGAGGTAAACATCAAGATTTTGTAAAAGTGGAAAGAAAGTTATTGGAAAATTGATTTCTAATTATATTAACAACAAAATTTCTGAAATATTGGTTGTGTTATAGACCTACATAACCTACATGGCACTTTTTGATGTCATGATAATTGGGGCACGATCAACAAAACTCGTTTTAAATTTCAAAGATAAAGATTCTACATAGGATGATCTTTATGGATCTGCAATATAGTTTAGAATTGCATGAAGTTCAGATTATGTAGAAAAATAGTTATTTTTGAAGTTTTAGAAACAGCTTGGAAGAGATTAAAGTTTTATCTAAAATGAGTTTGTGTTCCAAAGGCAAAAGGTAAAATATAAAATAAAGGTATCCATGTTTGTGAACAGAAGCACTTTATTTGCTGTCTACCCTCTTTTATAATATAAATTCCTTAGTGTCCCCTCATAATCATACAGCAGTAATTTTTAAATCATATTCTAGTTTCCAAAATAGAATGTATTTGAACAAAATTTCACTGCTTCAGATTGCAAAATAATGCTTTAGAATGCAAACATGTAACTTTAGTACTCTGAAGAGAATCCTGTGTCAAAAAGACAAGATCAACAGCAGAAAAACTAGATAGATATAGAAAAATAACTTCAATTTATGTTCACAACTATAGGATTAAAGGCATTTATATTGAAAAAGTATGAGACTATTACAGGATAAATTTAATTCACCTCATAAAATATTAAGAAACATTTCTTAAGCATGTTTTATGAGGTGAATTAACTTTCTTTGTGATCAAAGTAACAATACTAAAATTTCACATGAAAAGATCCCATCAATGTATCATATCACACTTTAATATTTATAAGTTTTATTACTCTGACCTCATATATATGAGAAAGAAAGATATCAGTGTCTGTGTGACTATGCTTAAAGACACGTAATAGGGATATGAATCAAACTGTGTATTAACATCCCTCTCACACTCTTCAGAGCTACCTGCTCTTACCTAAGGGCAAAATAATTTTTTTAGGGTAACAAATAATAGAGTAACCACTATTTCAGAATGGAATATGGAAGGCTGGGAATGTGGAGTGCAGGGGTAATATCTCAGCCTTTATTTGCTGTGCACAATAAATCAGTGTGCTTTATTTCTCTGATGATTTTCTTTCACTGGCCACTGGATATAACTAACCTATGCGAATCCATTAGGGAAATTTGAGCAAGTCCTTCTCGGTAGACTAAAGACACATGTGCCTTAAGGGGAAGTAGGGCTTTACCTTTAGGCAAGTTCTTCATCTATAGGTAGGTATAGGTGTTGGGAAACAAAAGTGCTGGATTTTTGCCAGTGATTTTTTTTAAAGTAGTATGAATTAACATGCCATTAATGTTCTTGTGCTTGTCTGTAAGTAACATCCTGTTCAGAGTAAAACTGGGGAAGTAATGTATTAGGATGATCGGGATATCAAACCTGTTTGTCAGAACTGGGACTTCTGTAATGGAAGAAAAGACATATACTTTAGAAACTAAGGTTTTCCCATATATTGTTCCACTAACTTTAAAGCAGTCAATAAAAAGAAGTAATTTTGACCATCACAAAACACTTTGTAATAAAATTAATTTGAAAAGACATAAAATACTCTCACCTGAAATGTCAGACTTGCAAAACAGGAAAGTGATAAAATAGTTGTCGCAAAGATTGTGACAAAAGTGCCATTAAAAGCAAAAATAGAATTGTGCAATCAAGATCAGCACTGAAAGAATAATTGGTATTTCTAAAAAAAAGGGCAGATGTGTTATTTATAACTTATATATACTCAAATGTTACAAGTATCAGACATCAAATATAATTGTGTGTGTGTGTGTGTGTGTGTGTGTGTGTGTGTGTGTGTGTAGCCCTGGAACTTGATCCATAAACAAGAACAAGGCTGGCCAAGTAGTCAGAGATCCTTCTACCTCTGCATACTGAGTAGTATGATTAATGGTTTCTGCCACCAATGCCATATAATTTCAACATCATTTTGTCCGTTAGTGATAATACCTGCCCTCCTCAAAAAAAAGGTATTCTATCTCATAGTTAAAAGAAAAAATAGAACCACAGCAAATTCCCTACATAGTGGTTCTTTAAGCTTCCAGTCTTGATAAAAAGAAAACATATGATTGCAAAATTCAGCTAGTGTCTGTTTTCAGCCTTAGCAGACAACTACTAAATCAGAAACCCTAGGAAGAGACCCCAGTTGTGGGTGTTTCAGGCAATTGTATCGCTGAATGTTTTAATCACTGTGGAAATTGACATGACAGCTTTGATTTGGAAGGCCTGAACTTCATATACTAAGCTATTAATGTCTGCTGTATAATGAAAGGAATGTAAATATATAATAGATTAATTTTCAAGGATTTACAAAGGATACATTTTCTAGAAATTTGGAAAAAACACTGCACGTGGTAGAAAAAAGACCTAAGATTTTACTGTCAAAAAGAGTTGATACTGACAGAGACCCACACTGGAGCACTGGACTGAGCTCCCAAGGTCCCAATGAGGAGCAGATGGAGGGAGGACCACGAGGGGTGCACCCACCCACTGAGACAGTGGGGCTGATCTATTGGGAGCTCACTAAGGCCAGCTGGACTGGGACTGAAAAAGCATGGGATAAAACCGGACTCTCTGATCATGGCGAACAATGAGGGCTGATGAGAAGCCAAGGACAATGGCACGGAGTTTTGATCCTACTGCATGTTCTGGCTTGGTGGGAGCCTAGGCAGTTTGGACGTTCACCTTCCTAGACATGGACGGAGGGAGGAGGACTTTGGACTTTCCACAGGGCAGGGAACCATGACTGCTCTTTGTACTGGAGAGGGAAGGGGAGAAGAGTGGGGGGAGGGGGAGAAGGGTGGGAGGAGGGGGAGGGAAATGGGAGGCTGNGGGGGGAAATGGGAGGCTGGGAGGAGGCGGAAACTTTTTTTTTCCCTTTTCTCAAAAAAAAAAAAAAATAAAAAAAAAAGAGTTGATACTTTTTTTTGAGATAAATAAACACTGTGGTTTGGTGTTTGGATAAGGCACTAGATTAATCCCCCTCGCTTAGATATAATTGAATGGAAAGTCGTAGAAACCTGTGTGGTTTGTACTAGATGCTCTTCAAAGATGTTTTTGTTCCAAATTATAGAATTTTATTTTCTGGAGAATAGAGTCTGTTGAATGGCCAGTAATAGCTAGAAGGAATATGTACATGAAGAGTTCACCATCTTTAGAAATTTATTTCAATGGCAGAGAATTTACCCAGCAAGCACACAATCCTGACTTTTATACTTAACAATAAAAAATAAATAAATATTTACCACTCAGAGAAAAGGGAATGGGGTGAATGATAGAAACATCGAAGTATATCAGTGGTGATAGCACATGCCTTTAATCCCAGCATTTGGGAAGTAAAGACAGACAGATCTTTGTGAGTTCCTGATCATTCTGGTCTACAGAGTGAGTTCCAGAACATACTCCAAAGCTCTCAGAAAAACCTTGTCTCACAAAAAAAAGAAAAAAAAATCAAAAAAAAAATCAAAATATTGCATTGAAACACATATCGAGCATATTGAGATTTATACACTATGCTCTGCTGAGAAAATACTTTTATAAATCTCAGAAGACTCTCAAAAAGCAAAGCTGAATGCAGTTCTTTTTCTTTCCTGTTTTTTTTTTTTTAAATTAACTTTTCTTGAGGACATATTTTGACTTCCAGGTAAGCATTTACACTAGATTCCTGAGAGTGAACTAGTAGGTCTCTGGTTCTTGTGTGTTCTGCTCTTGTGCTCCTTTCCTTTTACTTTTTTTTTTGTCTTGTTCAACTTTGATGTGACAGTATGTTAATTTTGTTTTACCTTAATATATTTCATTATTATTTTCTAAGTAGAAACAGAAATGGAGACCAGCAAGAGGGGAGTTGGGGAGGACCTGGGAAGAGTGTTAGGGAGGGAGAACCATAAGCAAGATATATTATATGAGAAACAAATCTATTTTCAATAAAATGAAAAGAAATGTTGTTTTAATTTAGCATCCAGACTAGTGTATTTCAGTAAGATATTGTCATAAATCCTATTTTTCAGGTTTTCCTCTTCTACTACTCCCCCTCCTCGCACACATATCCATCAGTTCATATGCTGCTGATTGCTCCCTCCCCACCACTGATTCTCTCCCATATCTCATGGCTTTCTACCCTCTTTTCCAATTTTTAACCACCATATCTTCCCTTATCACTACTTCTCCATACCTCATTCTCTGCTGTCTAGTTTTATGACCTATTTATACCTACACCTACATTTCATATATAAAAAATGAAAACAATTAAAATCTTCAAACCACACTTGAAACAATATTTAGTATTTCTTTGTCTAGGTCTAGGATAATCTTCAACATAATAATTTCTAGTGTCATTCATTTTACCTTAAATGCCATGGTACCATTTTTCATCATAGCTCAATAAAAATATTTTGTATATATGTCACATAATTTTCTTATCTTTTTATTGGTCTATAGACATCTAGTTTGGTGTCAATTCTTAGTTGTAGCAACTTAGGGTAACAAATGTGGATGAGCAAGTGTCTCTGTGGAATGATTTAGAATTCCTTGGGTATATATAAAGAGAGTTATAGCTGTGTTACATGGTAGATCTAGTTTTAGAGACATCATGTAAGAGGAACAATGAGGTGTCATGAATTATATAATCAATCTATGAATATAGCAGAATATCATTAGAAATCATTTCACTGATTCTTTATTTTGGCAGTCATGTTTGGTTCTCTCATAGGTGTCTAGGCTACCCAGGTACTGGGTTCTAGCCATCTAGGAAGGGTAAGATATGGGTTCCAACTTGTGCTATGGGCATCCAGGTAGACCAGTCATTGGCTAGCCACTCCCACAAGCTCAGAGTCACCATTGTCCTAGCACATCTTTCAAGAAGGGCAGGTTGTGGGTCAAAGGTTTTTTGACTGGGCTGGTGTATAAGTACCATCACTGGATGCCTTGCCCTGTTACAGAGGATTGCTGATTCAGGCCTTGTATTCTCCACTGCTAGGAGTCTTCCTAGATTCCAGGATGTTAGGCTAGGCAGGCTCACATCCAAAACTCATATCAATATCTTTGAACTATTTAAAATTAATGCTTCATAAATTGAGAATTTAAAAAGCCATTTTATTTTATTTATTTGATTGTGTGTACCCTGATTTCCCTGAACCACAAGCTGAAAATATTTTCTTTTATTCCATTTTACATTATCAATACCTTTATCATATATATATATATATGAATATATATATATATAGAATATATATATATTCTATAGTTTTTCTTCCTTTTGTATGTATATTTAGTGTTAGTGGTACCTTTGTAGAACACATATGATGGGATATTTTCCTTTACATTGCATGGAACAGTTTGAAAGACATTAAGTTAGATAACTGTGGAATTTTGCATCGAACCTATAAAATCCTGGCCTTATTGGGGTGTGACTTTTGATCACTATTTCATTCTCATTGTGTATTATAAATCTAGTTCTGTTTATAAAGTCTTTAGTTAGTTTTGTAAATTCATTTTTGTTTCATCACTTATCCTTTTTTCCTGATTTTCGAGAATTGATAAATAAAAATTTTGAATATTCTTCCTAATTTTGCTCTGGCTTTCATTGGAATCTGTTATAAGAACACCCCTTAATCTCTAATTTTATGACTTATGTCTTATTTCTCTTGATATCTGGGTAAGGTTTTTTTCACCACTGCTTATTTTTCCTGAGTAACAACTATTTGATTGTTTCTATATATTGTTTTCTAGGAGGAAATTAACTTTTGTACCAGCCTTGTTTATGTATTGTCTATTGCCTTTTACCCTAATGTATTAATATTTTCTACAACTTTTAGATGCATGATTTAATTGTTTTATTTATGATCTTTGACTCTTTTTTAATTAATTTATTTTTTATTGAAAATTTTCACCTCCTTCCCTCCTCTCACTTCCCTCTTCTCCCCCTTCCCCTCCCTCTCCAGTCCAAGGAGAAGTCAGGGTTCCCTAACCTATGGAAAGCCCAAGGTCCTCCCTGCTGCCCCCAGGTCCAGGAAAGTGAGCATCCAAACAGACTAGGCTCCCACAAAGCCCATCCATGCAGTAGAATCAAAACCCAGCACCATTGTTCTTGACTTTGCCTTCAGCCTCCACTGTCAGCCACGTTCAGAGAGTCTGGTTTGACCACACGCTCCATCAGTTCCAGTCCAACTGGCCTTGGTGATCTCCCATTAGATTTGTCCCGCTGTCTCAGTGGGTGGACAAACCACTAGTGGTCCTGACTTCCTTGCTCATGTTCTCCCTCCTTCTGCTCTTCATATGGACCTCGGGTGCTCAGTCCAGTGTTCCAATGTGGGTCTCTGTCTCTGTCTCCATCCATCGCCAGATGAAGGTTCTATGGTGATATGCAAGATATTCATCAGTGTGGCTATAGGATAAGGCCAGTTCAGTCACCCTCTCCTTTGCTGCCCAAGGAACAAGCTGGGTACATCTCCTTGGACACCTGGGAACCCCTCCAGAGTCAAGTCTCTTGCCAACCTTAAAATGGCTCCCTTAATTAAGATATGTACTTCCTTGCTCCCTCATCCACCCCTCCTCCATCCCAACCATCCCATTCCCTCAAGATCTCCCCATCCTTCCATTCTCCCTTCTCTCCCCCCATCTCCCCTTATCCCCACCCCAACCCCACCCCCATGCTCCCAACCCCTATCCGGCAATCTTGTCCACTTCCAATATCCAGGAGGATAACTATATGTTATTCTTTGGGTTCACCTTCTTATTTAGCTTCTCTAGAATCACAAATTATAGGCTCAGTATCCTTTATTTATGGCTAGTATCCACTTATGAGTGAGTACATACCATATTCATCTTTTTGCGTCTGGGTTACCTCACTCAGGATAGTGTTTTCTATTTCCATCCATTTGCATGCAAAATTCAAGATGTCATTGTGTTTTACCACTGAGTAGAACTCTAAAGTGTATATGTGCCACACCTTCTTTATTCCTTCTTCTATTGAGGGGCACAAGTTCTGGCTTGATAGAGGAAGGTCATTGGTAATAAACTGCCTTGGCTTATTTTGATAGGCCATCCCTTAGGTGGGTGTAGAAGGCAGAACAGAATGCTGGGAGGAAGAGGAAGTGAGCTCAGACTCGATAGCTCTCCTCTCTGGGGCAGACACCTCAGAGAGACGCCAGGCTCCTCTCTCCCAAGCAGCTCCCACCCAGGAGGGACGTAGGCTAGAATCTTCCTGGTAAGCGCACCTTGGGGTGCTACACACATTATTAGAAATGGGGTAGTCCAGGTGCGAGAGTCAGCCAAGAAGAGGCTAGATATAATGGGCCAAGCAGTGTTTAAAAGAATACAATTTGGGTGTTGTTATTTCTGGTGTAAAGCTAGCCATGCAGGAGCCGGGTGGGACGAAAAGCAGGCCCGCAGCCCCTACTACACTGGCTATTACAAATAATGTTGCTATGAACATAGTTGAACAAATGCTTTTGTAGTATGATTGGGCATCTCTTGGGGATATTCCCAAGAGTGGAATTGCTGGGTCCTGAGGTAGGTTGTCTCCTAGTTTCTGAGAAACTGCCACACTGCTTTCCAAAGTGGTTGCACAAGTTTGCATTCCCGCCAACAATGGATGAGTGTTCCTTTTACTCCACATCCTCTCCAGCATAGGATATCATTGGTGTTTTTTATTTTAGCCATTCTGACAGGTATAAGATGGTATCTCAGAGTGTTTTGATTTGCCTTTCCCTGACCACTAAGGAAGTTGAGCATGACCTTAAGTGTCTTTTGGCCACTTGAACTTCATCTGTTGATAATTCTCTGTTCAGTTCAGTACCCCATTTTTTATTTATTAATCTGACCACACTGAATCTGATAGAAGAGAAAGTTGGAAGTAGTCTACAACACATGGGCACAGGAGACCACTTCCTACGTAGAACCCCAGTAGCACAGACAATAAGAGTAACAGTAAATAAATGGGACCTCCTGAAACTGAGAAGCTTCTGTGGGGCAAAGGACACTGTCATTAAGACAAAAAGGCACCCTACTGAGTGGGAGAAGATCTTCACCAACCCCACATCAGACAAAGGTCTGATCTGCAAAATATATAAAGAACTCAAGAAATTATACATTAAAACTCTGATCTTTGAGTCTTTAACAAAAGCACATATAGCTAAAATCTTTGTATTTAAAAGTACCTTTGTTGTGCTCTAGAGGGACAGGAAAACACTGGTCGTGTGACTGTCTGTGGGGTACTATATTAGTAATTTAGTTGATATGGTAATACTGAGTTTTCTATGGTAAGCACCAATCTCTAACCAGGGAGATGCAGGTTTGTATAACAGTGGATAAATTATGTTGAGCTCTAGGGGCAAGCAAATGAACATATTTGTTTATCTCTGTTTTTAAAAGTGGATATAATGTATAAGCTGCTTCAAATTATTGCCGCCTTAACATCCAAGCAATAATAAATCTGAATCATAACCTTGAATCATGAGCTCCAATAAGACTTTCTCTCTTATTATAGTTTTTGTCAGGATATTTTATTGCAATAACAGAAATTAAACTATATTGGCCTACAATATGGCTAACTTTGGAGACATGTATATGAGCTTTTGAGAAAATATTTATCCTCTATTTGTTGAGTATAAGATTCTATAAAAATATATTACAGCTGATGGATTTATGATATCTTAGTCCTTAATTCTTTACTAAATTTAGTATGCATGACATACCTAAAGATTACAGTGCGGTATCTAACTCACATACTTTTGTGTCAGTTTCAGTTTCATGGCTTACATATTTTAGTGTTTGCTTCATGAAACTGAAGCCTAAAGATTCAGTTTAAATAAGTTTATCATTGTTATAATGATGACATGATATTGTTATTAACCTATAGTGCTTTTTGTTTCTTATGACTAGTTTGGGTTGAAAGGCTACTTAATCATATAACAAAACAATTATGAGAGCTTTATCTACAGCTTCTCTTACTAGGAATACTGCTTTCCATCGCTTCTATTTGTGGGTGTTTTTACCACTGCGTTCTATTTCTTGGAGACAAAAGGTAGTTTATTTTTTAAAAAAAAACAATTAACCCGTTTGCTATTTGTTTTGATTGATGACACAAGTCTATTTGAAATTAAGGCTATCATTAAGAAGGGTATGCTATTTCCTCTACTTTCTTCATTTTTATCCAGTTTTCATTGTTTTATTTATTTCTAGTTATTTTCTTACCTCCACCATTAGTCAGAATTTGGTGTCTTACTGTGGAATAAAGGAGTGTTTTTGAGCTCTCCTATATTCATATACCACTCTCATTAGTATGTTCTTTCCTAGACTCATATGAATAAAATTGCCTCTTTTCTTCCTCTATGTATTTATTGTTTGACACTGCAGTCCTGTCTTAGTTGTATAAAGTAAATTAATTTGTATGAAATGTTCTTATTCATTAATCAGTTTTAAGAGATAGTATTGCTGTATGTAGCAATCATGTTTGTAAGTTGTTTATTCTCAAAGCTGGATATTAATTAATCTATCTCTTCTGGCTTTTGCATTTGCTGATAATATATATATATCTGATGGTAACTTGATGCATCTATTTTTGCATATGAGTCAACATTTTCCCTTAAATCTTTTTATTTTTATGTTTTTTCATATTGATGATAGTGTTGTGACAATGTTCTCTTACCCTTTCTATTTGGGATTCTAAATCCCTCTTATTCTTGGATGGCCATAACTTTCTTTATACCTGGGTGTTTGTCTTCCTGTCTTAATACATTTTACTAACTTACTGATGACTTTAAGCTTATTTCAGATCTTCTTTCTATGTAATGGTTTATTAAGCTTGGTTTCCTGAGGATATCTAGAATTTTAAAAAAGTTTTGGTACTGCTCATTTCTTTCATATAGGATAGATTATTATTGTTGCATTTTCCTTGTCTTCTCTCCCTGACGTTTGTCTCCTTGGTCTTGTGAAGAAATGGTGCATTCAACCATGTCTTTGATTGATTTGTTTTGAGATTTTTGTTTGTTTCTCATTTGGAGTCTCAATTACTTTGTTGAGTTTGTCCTTGTGTTTCTAGTTTTGTCCTTCAAAGTTACTAAATAATTAATCTTTTCTGGAAACTTTCTTTTCTAAGCTATCACTTCATTCTCTGTTTTAAATTTTCTAAATGGCTATTGAACTTTTTTCAAAATAATTCACTGTACCATATTTCTGTTATTTTATCTACTTAGTTATGTTTGAGATGATATGAATCCATGGGATTTTCATAGAGTTTGGAAGAGAGAATTAGGAAGAGACAGTAAGTATAGTAAGCTAGAATGAAAAGGAAAGTATAAGATTAGAATTAGGGGAAGCAGTAGAGAATCTACAATAGTAGAAAATCAGGAAATCCAAAGAGGGTGATTCCATTGTGAAATAAGTTAAAACACAGCTGGATTAATAAAATACAGAATTATAAATACAGTGTAAATAAAAAAGTAGATGAAATAATCAGGCCTTTTTCCTCCTTTCTACCACATTCTAGCTGGGAAGTTATTCCTCCTATGAATCTTTCTGTTTTAGCAGTCTTCACAGGCGTGGTGGACAGATGTTAGTCTCAGTAGTTCAACCAAGTAAAGTCAATGTGTTCTTCATAAGAAAAACTTGTTGTGACCCAAATGTATCCTTGGCCATAAATCCCCAGTCCAACATTTCTTCTATATGCCTGCAACTTAAAACCTAGCATCTTGATCTTAGAGAATCAGTATTTCTTTCCTTTTAAAAAAAATAATCAGTTAATTTACTTACTAATATTTGTTACACTTGTTTATATCTATGCATGTATACCTGTGTGCGTGCATGCATGAACATAAGTGTGTATGTATGTGCCACAACCCGTGTAGGGAGATCAGAAGTCAATTCACAAGAATTGGTCTTATCTTTGAACCATGTAGACCTCAGTAATTGAATCCAGCTTGCTACATTTACATTAATGGTATTTATCATACAAACTGTCTTACACCCTGGATCAGGCTGTCTATATGGGACATGTTGTAATTAAGGATCTGGGGTCATGTGGAATACCTCCTGACTATGTTTACCTCTTTCTTTGCTCATCAAGATACAGCTCTAAGTTTTGTTTGTGAGCCCATGTGGCCTGTTAGAGAAATGGACACTAATGCCTCTTTTGTTTGTTCTTTCCATGGTATTTCTACAGACATTCTGCATCCAGCCTCTCATTTGGTATCTACAGACTCTGGTCTTTGCACTGCTGAGTGCCTATAATTTTTCTCCTTGGCAGTTAAAGTTGGCCCACAAAAATACACTTCTGTGTTTTTGTTGTTGTAATTCCAGACTGTGTAGCCAACCAAAGAGGGTGTTGAAGTGAAGTTTGAAACAAAAAGCAAAAGGCAGGGGTGTGGGTTTATTGCCAAACTCATCTGTGCCTTGGACTAAGATTGTCCACTATTTCTACACAGAAGATAATTCTAGAGCCAATTGCTTTATTCATCATTCTTGGCCAATGTGGCCTGGTTGATAGGCACTTACTCAGGGCAGCAACAGGTGCTGAAAATTTCAGTAGGTGTCTCTTTTAAGGGGTTGTAATTTAACCTGAATGCCAGCTCCTAATAGATGGACATCTGGGTAGCAATCAGTTAATTACCTTGTTTTATTTGCTTTCTGCAGAAACTGGGTGTGGCCAGTCCCTGTGTGACTCGACACCCACCTAATTTTAAACAAAAATGGAGCAAGTGAGGCAGAAATTTGGAATGATGTGAATTTCCTAATGTCAAATAATTTTACACAGAGACAGAGTTAAGGTTCAGAGATTACGACGTAGGATGAAGAAAGGAAATGTGGAAAGCAGATAATTAACAGCAGCGTGTTTGGCTCTCAATTCTGTGGTTTCACATTGCTAGCAACTTAGAGACTTAAAAGTCACAGGCCTATTGTCTCAATGATCTGCAGCAGGCATCTTCAATATTATCTCTTTGGACTGAAATCAAGATGTTGATGGGACTGAATTCCTTCCTAAAAGATTTTTTGTTTTCCTTTTTGAGAGTAGAGGCTTATACACGGCCATTGTCTCATCCCTAAACTAAATATCTCCTGGCAATTCTAAGCATTCTTATGAAGCTCTGTGTCTCTCTCTTTGTCTATTTCTACCTCCATTGCTCTTTGAGTGTGTAGATCTGAGTAAAGCTGGGTAATATTATACCACATGGTCCCCACTGATATTACCAATCACAAGAATGGACCACAAGATACACAATGAAATCCACCTTAACAGTTTTTTTTTTTTTTTTCTTTCAGAGAGAAGGTGGTGAGAGGGAAATGCACTGGTTTGTCTGAAAGCAAAGAGAAGATGAATCCAGCCTATTCATTTTTAAAGATCATTTAGCGCATGTGCATAGGGTGTTAAGTAGCCACATCATGGATAGATTATGTGACCATGATCAACATAGATTACATAGGCTATAAGACCCTATGGTGACTAGGCAGTTTGCCTGAATGCTGATGGCACAGGTGTGGCTGTGGGACTGGGAAGTGCTAATGCCTGGGGTGACTGCATGAATACTGATGGCTGTGGGGCTCAAGATGTGACGGAAATAACAACTCCCATCCTTATTTCTGTTTTAAACATACTCTTTGTTATTCAGACCAGCAGATTGACTCTTGACTCATAACAGGAATTCAAGCCTGAGACGCTATGAAGGAGCGTTAGTGTGAGATTCACCAGTAAGCATCCCTGCTTAAACTGCCTGCACTTTGAATTTGTTTTGCACCTTTGAACACTATATGTCCAAAGTTGTCATCTTAACTCTAATATATATGGAAGTAATTTGTTTCAAACATGAAATAATAGTGTCTCTTCGTGTTTTTTTTTTATGTTTGAATCAAGTCTAATATTTTGGCTCAAACAAATATAAAGGAGAAATGGAAGCATTTCATAAAAAACAAAAAGAGAACATATCTTCAACATCTTCTAATGATATAAATGTATTAGTATGAATACCTTACCTTAAGTTCAGTAAGGAGTAACAAAGCTGTTAGTGCTTTAGAGATTACACAGTTCCCACCCTTGTTTCCCCAGGCTGTGGAAAACATTCAAGCGAAAACAGACAGCTCAGGGTCTTGTCCTGGAAACCACCATTCTAAGTAGCATTTCTTTGACTTTAGCATGGATCTCCGATTCTTAAACATCTGTGCTCTGTACTCCTTCCTAGAACTTTTCTCAACCCCAGCTCTATATCTGTCAAAGTGTATGCTTTCTAAACATTCAGATTATAGAAGAAAAAAAATTCAGGTAGCACCTCATTTATTTTTCCCCATCTCTAAGTTAGCATACTTGCGAGTGGGAATGACAGTCAAGTTCTCCCCCAACATAACTCAAGGTTTGATCAATAAAGAAATTAAAGGTATAGAGAGCTAGCAGGATCACACCAGGGCATTATACCTTCACTGTGGTCCTGTGAGCTCAGTGAGAATTTCTAACAGTTTCTGAGGCTTCTGGGAGTCTCCAGTAGGTGTGACAAAGCTACTTGCACATTAAAAAAAAATCAAATGGGTCTGAAAGATTGAAAATCAGAATGGTTTGTTGATTGGTTAAGATATTGGCTTCAGAGTTGTTGGAAACAGAAACACAAAAAAACAAAGCTGATACAGGAGAGCTCAAATACTGTGATGTTGGTGGTGAGAGATGAATGGGAAGATCTAGTTGTTATTTTTCCCATTTCCTGTTAGGAGAGCATAGCAGCCAAGCAGAGAGCACTTTCTCAAAGGAAATCCGGGCCTGGTGAAGATGAGGGCGTAGACAGTAAAAGAAGGATGTACTTTAATATTGATATATATAAGAAAGTGCACAGAGAATCATTTGCTAGTTTTATTATTAAATCTTAATTTCTTAGGTTTTTGTACTTTCAAATTACTATTTTGTTTACACAAAACTTTGGCAATATATACATAATAGTTTGTGTAATTTTAGTTTGTTATTTGTTTTTATAATATGCTATGAATTGATATATGGTGTGTATTATATAAAACACATGTGTATGTTACAGAATATTTACTTTTACCCCAAATACGAAATATAAAGAAGATGATAAATATCCTTCCAAATTGTTTGAGCTTGAACTTGCTTATAACTGTCAGCACATAAATACTGTAGAAATGCCGGTTAGTGTGTGAAGGACTTGCCCTTAAAATAAAACAAAAACAAATGCTAGAAACACTCAGACCATATCTCTAATTATGCTGCAAATTATCAGTCTTACTTTGTCTTTGAGTTACAAGTCAGTTTACTTACTTGACCTTAAGTCTTATGTGTTTCATATAGGGATAATAATGTCAACTATCTCTTGTGATTGAGTTATATGGTACATATTCAGCATACAATGGATCTTCAAGAATATGGGCAATGAGGCCACCTGGCTAGCTTAGACCTAAAATAATCGCACAGAAACGGTATTAATTAAATCACTGCTTGGCCAATGAGCTCTAGCTTCTTATTGGTTAACTCCTACATCTTAATTTAACCCATTTCTATTAATCTGTATATCACCACAAGGCCATGGCCTACCAGCAGAGTATCAGCATGTCTACCTACTGTAGCTTCGTGGTGTCTCTCTGACTCCATCTTCCTCCTCCCGTGCTATAGGCCAAGCCAGTTCTTTATTCATTAACCAATAAAAGCAACACATAGACAGAAGAACCTCCCACACCACATAATAATACTGAACATTATGGACCATAAATAGTAGTATGTTTTAGGGTATAAGGATCAATTGCAGAATACCTCTTGAAGGGCTAGGCCTAAAATAAACAAACTATTGTGCTATGAGAGGCACTGCACTGATGGTAATTGATGCTGTGGAAAACTGTGAGCAGGAAACCTAAGGCTCATTGCAACATGCTGATTTTGAGTGATGAACATTAAAAATGCTGAGCTCTCTAATCTGGAATAAGCACAATTTGACCTCCAATTTTATTGCCATCTTTGTTACAGATGCTCAAAATATCTCCTCCATAGCAGCCACACAAAGCAATGTTAATGTTCCTCTGTTCCCAGTTAAGCTGGAATAGACAGTGTTCCTTAAGAGCCAACAATTTCCATGTTTTGTAAGTTGTGTCCAAATATATTCAGATCCAGTACTTCAAATTGGAAAGCAGAAAAAAGAAAATGAGTTTGCATGGAGAATAAAAATGGAACCTTCTTCTTTTCTTATCAGTGTTTTTTTTTTAAATTGCACAGCTCAATTTAATGAGAAAACCCTTATTTTGATTAAAACGTTCAAAACCATTTAAGCATATCACCCATTGAACTCAAAATACGAGTTTCAAAGAAAGATTGTTAAACATCCTTGTGATACTAATTATCTCCTTGAATATAATTATACTTTTTTTTTGCCTAAGAAATTCCTTCATCTTGAAATGTTTTGGATGTCATGACCTTTACTTACCTCTTGCCGTTATCTGACAAACATCTAAAGATATCTACATTTTTGGTTGGTCCAACATCTTCTCTGCAATATCGCATCATTAAAAAGTCAGGGAATGAAGGGTGTTGAAGAGAATCTTAGGAACATAATGATATATCACGCTTAATCCACAATCTCTTTTCCAAATTACTTTCAAATTCTGTGAATTACCTTTTGTAGGTTTCAGGTTAAGAATTCAAGAGATTTATGAAATATCTTTCAGGCCACAAAAAGTCAATATAGGAAAATAATATATTCTTCAGTTTTATCAATCAAAATGAAAGAACAGAACTTTATTCTGTAGTATATCATGATAATTTTAAATTCATCTCACTTCACTTAATTTCTTTGCAATTTTCACTCAGGAGATTTCTGTACAGGTAGTATTATTTTTCTACAAATTATGCTCTTAAAATATTCTTCTATTGATCTCCTTGCATAAAGTTTATCTAATTATAAGCTAAGGCAATTATTTCTTGGAAATTAAAAAAAATTTATGTCTAAATATAAAGGGATCTAGTTTTTTTCTCATAATTTACTGATAATCTACAATGTTATTCACCTCTAAAATTGTAAATCTATTTCTATTTTTTTATTGGATAAGATTCATTAACTAAACAAAGCCAGATGGGCACTGTTACTGATATAACCTAATGAATGGAAAAACGGGCTCTTGGATAGTGATTTCTAGCACATCTGAGCTTTGCCATTAAAATAATCTTACCTTCAGCGGTGGTGCAAAAATAGAAAGAGATTTCAGCTCCTCGAAGGGAATTTGCAATTTAAGTATATTATACAATATGACTTCAATAAACATCATTGAAAACATGATTTTTCTTACAAGAATAAGAAACATTTTAAGAACACCTATCAGCACCTCTCAAAGAGTCTGAACACATTAAAATTTTTCAGATATTTTTGAGACAGCCAACATATAATTTCTTTCTGCACTCAAAATTTATCTTTATTACTGGCTTTTCTGTGTTTATATGATACCAATCCCATCTGACTGACAGTTGGGTGCTGGGAAGAGCTCATCACTTTGCATACACAAAGATTTTAATGGATAAATTTCCCAGTGTGTGCAAATCACTATTCACTGACTCTTTAAGGGCACAGATAGTTGTACATTTTAAATCCAGACCTTAAAATTTTGCCATTGTCTATCTTTTCTTTAATTAATGAATTTTTGACTGTTCTAGCTTGATATACTATCCCATTAATAATAATGTTTCTCATTGTTGTAACAAAAGATCTGACACAACTAACATAAAGGGAGAAAACCTTATCGCTCACAGCATGAAGATGCATTTGAAGATGGTAGAGAAGGCGAGGCTGTGGGAGCATGGTACAGATGCTCTCCTTGTGCCTACAGTAACTGGAAAGAGAGAGAGATGAGTATAGTGTTTCTTAGTTACAGCATGAAAGTTGGTAACAAGGAATAAATTCTTTAAAATATATTAGTGGAAATGGCTGGTATGGAAAACTTCCATTTGAGTTATTGTGGTAGTTCAAGTGACTCTGCCAACAGGATAGGCTTCATTATTGCCCATGGTTACCAGTCAGAAGTTGAAGGTAAGTCTCTACTACTGAAGATCCCACACACTTCAGACACACGGCGTTAGGAATTTTCTTGCTGGAAATAATCTGAATGTCTCAAGGCTGACAAGCTTTCATACTACCAGAAGGCGTTATACAAACTACCGAGGCAAAAAAACAATCAACAGTGCTGTGCATCTGTTATGTCTTTGAGCCACAACAATTTCCAGACTGATAAAATATCGCTAAAGAGGCATAGTCGCACTCAAATCTGGTGACAACCAATAGGTGTCCAATTGAAATTAAGGTCTGTTCAACAGGAGGAAAATTATGACTGCTAATATAAACCTAGCTAACACCTAGGTCTAACGAGGTCATGGATTTTACAGTGAATCCATTATTATCACATTATCAATATAATCATCTCCTACCTGCATTTTACATACTTTTCATATACCCATAGAGTAGTTAGCTCACTCTTCAACAAAGAAGTTGTTCTTTGCAATAGAGATAATTACAGAAAACTGTAACTAGTCATAACACAAATGGCAACTAATCATGGGGACCACAGCACCATCAGCTATATCTACAGTGCAATTACTGAACTTAACTTTCAGGAAACATCAGAGAAGAGAGCACAGTAATATTGTAATAGTCAAAAGGACTATACAGTCGGCAGTGAGATTGTATCTCAGAAATAATGAGAAAACCACAACAATGATAATTCAATGTTTTGTTTAACTAAAGAAAACTCAAACAGTGACAAGCTGTCATGGAAGGGGGAGATTTCACAATGTCCAATCTCTGTTTCAATAAGTATACATGGCGGGGGGAACCTTGGTCCTGCCTCAACATGATGTGACAGGCTTTGTTGACTCCTCATGGAAGTCCTTACCCTCTCTGAGGAGTAAATGAAGGACAGGGTCGGGGAAGTGAGAGGTGATGAGGGAGGGGAAATAAATACGTAAAATACAGATTCTTTTAAACCTTAAGAAAAATTAAATTAGAAGAACTGAAAAGAAAAAGAAATTGAGGAGGAAACTAGAGTATGGATCGAACTCCTTGCTCATGAATCAGAAGAATCAATGCTGCAAAAATGGACATCTATATATATATATATATATATATATATATATACATATAATCCCTAAAAATACACCAGTCAAATAACTCTCCTCAACAACCTCAAAGCTTATAATGAGACACAATGGCAAAGTAAAGCAAAGCAATTCTGAAAAGAATACAATACATGATTCCAAACCATATTGCACAGACATAGTAATAACAGTAAGATGATACTTGCACAGAGATACATGAATCATAGGCCCACTAGAACTACACCTAGCCGTGTTTTTGCGAAGACAACAAAAATAAACATTCAGAGAAGCCAAAATATAAAAGTCTATGGGAGATTAAAAAAAAAAACAGTAAACTTACTAGTTCTTTTTTTATTAAAAAAGAAATCTCTTAGTATTTCTGTATTGCTTACCTAACAAGGGGAACCTGTTATTACCTTAGAGCTGAACATTTCCCACAGCCTATGTTATTTAAACTTGCAGTACATTTAATCAAGTTTGATAGGCTCCATAACAAAAGAGGGATTCCAGATAGTATTAACCCTCATTCTTTTATTCCCTTGACAGGAAAACAGGGAAGAGGTACAGACATGAGCCCTCAGCATGAAGAATTTCAGCGTGATACACTGACCTCCAGAGCACACTCATTCCACGTCAAAGTGTTCGTGTTAATACAAAGGTTACCATTCTTAATTTCATGAGCTCTTGTTTTGACAGCCAAGAAGAATCTGTCTGTTTTCTTAAACATTCTATCCTCTTTCCTGAACATGGTTCACTTTAACACTTACGGCAGTGAGTCAATTTATACAGTTCCTAAAAGGAATTATGCCATCATGACCAACAGAGCCCTCATGACAGCATTTGAGGTATTAATAATAACATCAGACTTTATAATGATATCATCAATGGCTTCAAAATTTCCTTCTAAGTTTTCCTTTATTATAGATGCCTCTTTGTGAAGTCTCTGTGAAATCAACTGATACTGTAACTAACAATACTATGTAAAAGCAACTATTGTGAGAAAAGAATGGCATTGTCTTCATTGCACAGTCTGAACATATAAATTTCTGTTGAATAGAATATACATAACTTGGAAACAATGCTTTGATTATAGCGTACTTAAATTTGAAAAACTGATGGAAATATTTTTATATTGTTTAACACAATCTAATTGCTATCTAAAACAGGAAGCATCACTAACAAATTTCTAGATTATTTCCTTGGGGCATATAATAAAATAAGCCAGGTTCCAAGGCTCAGGACTAGATGGTGGTTACAATTGATTTTTAATGTCACCTTCCTTTCCTAGTGTGTCCCTTTCTGCCTCAGAGGCTAAGAATCATGAAAGCCACAGTAAGTGTGAAAATGTTTAAGCTGAAATTTTCTTAGAATGATAGGCCGCAAATAGCCATAAAGACACACAAAAAAAGATAAGGAATACTTAGAAAGAAATTGCATGAATTTTTTAAATTTGGCATAAAATCAATCATTATGTCTAAATTTTGCTTAGTGCCTATGGTTCAAGAAGGGGTCTCTAAGCTTTCTGCTCTTGCTGCATGCTACCAGGGGCTGCCTTGCTTAGCAACCACGATGGACTCTGATTACTATGGAACTGGATACACAAAATAATCAATATAATCTATTTATATTCATGGTATTTCATTAAAGCAATAGAAAATTAATAAATAAAGAAGTTAGTAACAAAATAAAAGACTTCTTCACACTGTGAGAAGCTTTCTAACTACATGCCAATGTTTTCACTCCAACCTTATATTATCAACACTGAGTTAAGTCGGTGCAAATTTGGCTTTCTTTTGCTTTCTGTGTCAGTATCCTTTCAGCCATTTCTACCACATCGCTTTTACACCTTTATAGAGTTTGTGCTGTGATTTTTTTTCCCTTTGAGAGATGTGAACAACCTCTTATTAATTTCAGATAAGACACAGATAAGAGAACAAAGACATAATTATAATGCTAACCAAGAACAAACTGGTAAAACAAGTTCATAGGGCATAGGCTACTCAAACACAGTTACATCACCAAAAGTTCCATCCTGAAATGAATAACTACTCAGGAAAAGTGCCTCTCCCTGTGTTTCAAGCTTGACTTGCAAGAAGCTCCAACAAAGAGCTTCCAATACCTATAAATTATTTACCACATATATAACCAGGCGATGGAGCTTACAAATTCATTACTTTCTTAGGTTCTTAGTCTTATGAGCCTTTGCTTTCTGAATTCTGTGAAATTTCTACTTCTGTTCAGAACAGAATATTTCAATGGAAATAATGATAAGACTATTCTGGAAAGGCCATTGCCTAGAGACATTTTCAGTTACAGTAGCTCCTTAACAAAATGCAAGCCTCTGAGAAAGAACTAGAATTCTGATGAGGAGGATTTTTTGTTTGTTTGTTTGTTTGCTTTTTTCTTTACTGTTTTCCTAATGATAAGAGGCATGTCAATTTCATGGATGGGAACATTCTCTTTTACCATAGGAAATAAATTCCAGAGCACCACAAGGAAAAAGGTTATCAGGAAAAGGCCAGTAAATCTTAGGTATCAAAGTAAGAAGGAGTATACCTCTCTAATTTATCACTCGGTGAATAGATATCAGCAAAACCCACTCACATAGTCATGGACACAACTTCTCTACTGAATGTTTGAGATACTCTAACTTGGCTTCCTGGTTTTGTAACTTAAAATAGGTCTACATCATTCAAGGACTTTTCCATATAAGAATTTTCATATTTTATAAATTATAAAATATTTTATTTTATTAGCACACAACTCTAGAAATGAGATATGATTTTGACAGGCTTGTAAAAGTAATCAATTTTAAAAGGCAGTTATGACAGTTTAAAATATATGCAAATCTGTTACAATCAAAATATTGTGTTCATAGGCACTATCTCCAAAACACTAGTGGAGTTTTACATTTTATCTTTACTGTCTCCTTTATCACCAATTTTTTCAACTTTGTAGCATCACTGTGTAAGTCTGTTTGCCCTCTCGTTATTCTCTGTAGCAATAATAAAAGGATTATATTTATTTCATGAATTGTACCACTTGAAAAGGAATGTAGAATATAAATCATGTGATTCTATCTTGCCATGCAGTAAATCATTTTAGTACTTATATATTTTATGGCTCTGTATTTGATAAACATCTATAATGAGTGTTGAAACCTATAGCCAACTGTGCTTGAATAAGCACACTGCCATATAAGGAAGATAATATACATGTGTGAGGCTTAGGTTTCAAACTTACAGTGTTTACTACTCACTATCTCACTCAAATAAATGTACCTTTTTCTGCTTAATGTCCATCTACTCTGGTACACTGTTGTTACACAGTTAGAGAAGTGTCCTAAAGGTAATGCATTCTAGAACTTCATGCCCAAAAGGGACAAAGGTATAAGTCAATATATTTCTTTGCTTCCCTAAAATACACATTTGTTTCAATTACTTTGTGAAATGATTTATGGATACCACTATTAAGAAAGTACATAAGGTAAAATGTATACATAGTTTACTTGGTATTGGAAGAAGAAAATATATCTTTTTACACATATCTAATATAAATCACTCATAATAAGAAAACTTGTGGCAATTTCCAGATGATATAGTAATGAGTAGCAGTTGAGTAGTAACTATATACTTAACTGTCCATAGAGCAGTAAATGGAATATTTTGCACTATTCCAAAGCACACTGAGCTAGCCTATATGTTTATCTTATCCGTTTTACAAATGAAAAAGCCAGATATCCATTTTTACACATCTGCCAATTTCCAATAGCTTATCAGAGATTGGAGAGATGTATGAAATCACATACTCTGATGCCCACAGAAAATCTTTAAAATGTTCCCAGAATTAAAGTGTTAGTACACAATTGGTCAAATAATAAAAAAGAAAAAAAAACCCTCTAAACTATTTTAACCTAAAGTTACTTATTTTCCCTAGTTTACCTAGTTTATTAATCCATAAAATATGGGACACTTCAAATGAAATATAATCTAATCATGTTCCATTCAGCATGAGGTGCAATCATCTTAAAGATCATGTATTAATTGTGATACTAAAATTGATATATTTTGATTTCTAAATTTTATTTATATGTACAAGTGTATACACATTGAAATGTATGTGCCAATTTATTTCTATGTGTACAGCTGATGTGGAGTATTGAAGAGGACCCAAGGAAGGTTTTTGGTCTCTTGGAACTTGAGTTATAGGTAGTTATAGCTGGTCCAGAGATTGTATTTGAAATTAAGGGATTATCTGAAAGATCAACAATTTCTCGTAGTCTCTGAGCCATGTTCTCAGACCTCAACTCTCATATTTATGGTTGACGTGAAACCCACTTGTGCTTATTAATTCAGTAGTGTTATGCATTGTCAGCATTTAGGCTCATATCACCTGTCCTATCTAAAGGGAGGCCAGAAAACAAAATAATAACAAAAAATTCTATGTACCACTGACTTCAAATGAATATTTCATAGCTTACACTTGAGTACTTTTATGTGACAAATGTTTTAAAAAAATCATGGAAATATGAGTTTGTTGCTTTTGTTTATTCATGTCCCCAGCAGGTGACTACAAGTATATATAAAGCATTTCTAAACTTTCAATGTATTTTTTATGAAAATTCGAATTGCAAATGGGCTATAGGGAGTGAGCCTTATAAATCACCTGAGCTGCTCCACTATTGGCATGTCTTGCAGTCATTATGTATAATTGGCTAATGGTGTATTTATTCACGCATTATTGAATCAGCTTCAGGGATAAAGGCTGATGAGTTGCAAAACTCCAGGGGGATTTCAATGCAAAGGTAAATGAATTAAAACATAAGATAAAACTAATTACTTTTATTTAAATTCAATTTTGGGGTAATCGTTGTGTCTTGGGGGTCTTGCAGCAGTTTTCAGAAGTGATAAATTTGCTTTACTTTTCTAACTTGTGTTTCCCTAGGGCTGAGAAATTAAATCATTGGGAAGAAAAGCAAAAGAGAAGACTCTCAGACCATATTCAGTGGCGGTGCAATTCCCTACCTTAGTTCATAGCGTTCTCTTCTTTTGATCCTCTCTTTATTCAACCTGGCCTCTGAGAATTTAAGATGACCCCTTCCCGATTCCCAGTCAAGTGCTCATGATTTAACGCTATTAAAATGTCCAGAAACTATATACCTCGGGAGAAGAGAGCACACCTCTAATTTTCAATGTGTTGGATAGCCCTATAAGACTCTGAAAAAGTTGAGGGCTAGAGCTTATATAATGCTTTGCCTGTCATATAGCATGACTATGAACAGAAAATAACATGGATATTGATCAAAACTCCAGTATATTTATCCATATACTAGAAATTTACTGCATCATTTAATATCTGATGTGATGTCATAGTAACCTATTTCCTGTGATACAATATTGTATTTTTATAGATGGATGAATAACTCCAGAATATTGATAAATTAAGCATTACATCAAATGGATGTGTCTCTCCCAGTACGTGACTTCGTGCTTGTAGTTTGCTTCTGAAGCTGGGACAACATCTTGACCAAAAGCAAGGTGGCTGAGAAAAAGTTTTATCTCATTGTATAATGCAAGTCACGTTATGTCATGGAGAGAAATCAGAACAGGAACTCAATAGAATACTGAGCATGAAGACCTGAACACGAAGTAGAAGCCAGCAATGAACACTAGTTCCTGATTAACTCACAGGCCCACAATTTCCGAGCTGTCTTATAAACCCAAGGATAAACTTTCTAAGTTTGGAAATGGACTAGTTAGACCATTGGACCTCAATTAGCATTGAGGAAATGCACCAAAGACATGTCCACAAGCCAATCTCAGCTAGAAAATTCCTCAATATGATTACCACTTCCTAGGTTCCTCTAGGTGGTATCAAGTTTACAATAAAAACTAATAAGCATATATGGGTTAAGGAAATAAATGCATCATAAAATGAACTTCCTGAATCTTTGTTTAGGATATCAGTTAAAATTAAATTTAGTATATATTCCACACTTTCTTCATCCATTCTTCCATTGAAGGACATCTAGGTTGTTTCCAGGTTCTGGCTATTACAAATAATGCTGCTATGAACATAGTTGAACAAATGCCCCTGTCATATGATCGGGCCTCTCTTGGGTATATTCCCAAGAGTGGTATTGCTGGGTCCAGGGGTAGGTTGATCCCGGATTTCCTGAGAAACCACCACACTGTACACATTAGAATACTACTCAGCAGTAAAAAACAATGACTTCTCGAATTTTGCATGCAAATGGATGGAAATAGAAAAGACTATCCTGAGTGAGGTAACCCAGACCCAAAAAGATGAACTTGGGATGTACTCACTCATAATTGGTTTCTTGAGATAAATAAAGGTCAGTGAGTCTATAATTTGATCTCCTTAAGAAGCTAAATAAGAAGGTGATCCCAAAGAAAAACATATAGCTATCCTCCTGATTATGGGAAGTAGACAAGATTGCCGGGCAAAAAATGGGATCTTGGGGGAGGGGGGGTGGGAGGTAAGGGGAGATGGGGAGAGAAAAGTGAGAAGGGGAGGTTGGGGGGAACTTGGGAAACGGGATGTTTGGGATAAAGGAAGGTCGGATAGGGGAGCAGGGAAGCACACATCTTAATTAAGGGAGCCATCTTAGGGTTGGCAAGAGATTTGGTGCTCCCAGGTGCCCAGGGAGATGTCCCCAGTTAGTTCCTGGGGCAGCTGAGGACAGAGAACCTGAAATGACCCTATCCTATAGCCATACTGATTAATATCTTGCATATCACCATAGAACCTTCATCTGGAGATGGATGGAGATAGAGACAGAGACCCACACTGGAGCACTGGACTGAGCTCCCAATGTCCCAAGGAGGAGCAGAAGGAGGGAAAATATGAGCAAAGAAGTCAGGACCACGAGGGGTGCACCCACCCACGGAGACAGTGGGGCTGATCTATTGTGAGCTCACCAAGGCCAGCTGGACTGCGACTGAAAAAGCATGGGATAAAACCGGACTCTCTGAATATGGCGGACAATGAGGGCTGCTGAGAAGCCAAGGACAATGCCACTGGGTTTTGATCCTACTTCATGTTCTGGCTTTGTGGGAGCCTAGCCAGTTTGGATGTCCACCTTCCTAGACCAAGATGGAGCAGGGAGGACTTTGGACTTTCCACAGGGCAGGGAACCCTGACTGCCCCTCAGACTGGAGAGGGAGGGGGAGAGGAGTGGGGGGGAGGGGGTGTGGAGTGGGTGGTGGGGGGAAATGGGAGACGGGGAGGGAAATGGGAGGCGGGGAGGAGGCGGAAATCTTTTTTTTTTTCAATAAAAAAATTATATTTAAAAAAAATTAAATTTAGTAGCATATAAAGGAAAATCTAAAAAAAAAAAATAGTGGAACAGGGACTGAGTTTTCCAGTAACTGAACAGCACAGACAGATTTTACAAGGTGTGGCCATCTTGCTGTCATTGCCAGATTATCAAGGAGGACTTTATTATTTCATTTTCCTGCTGCTGCTCTTTTGATCTTCATCTCACCTGGTTAAGGAAGAGGAGGCCACTGAATTCATAATATAAAAAAAAATCTCATTATTCAACTGATTGCTACTAAAAGATAAAGAAAGAAAATAAGTTATATTTATATTTATGGACTGTTTGTTCCAAGTGAGTGTAACTTACCACTAGACAGATGAAAGGTGATCTTTACAACCTTAGTTCTTCATAAGTTTCAATGATCTTCACACCAGTGGAACTCAGCTTAACTCTCATACTCCCCATTATCATTTTTCTGTCTTCATAAGATAAAGGCCAAGATTTAATCACTAGCTAGTGGTTGTGTGTTTTGGTGTGCAAAATAACCTAATTTTCTAAGAGGAATTTATAACTAAACTCTAGCTCAATTTTAAATAGATGTCTCCTCCCCCAGAAACAGGCCACTGCTATTTTCATGAAATGAAAGGCATTTCATTTTTATTATTATCTGTCAGAAAAAGTTAACCAAATGAAATGTATACTTTTAAATATGTGTACCATATGACGATGACTTATCACCAAACCATCCTTAAAAAGGCCAAATATGTAAGCATACAAATTCAGGAAGGAGGCAGCTCTATGAAGCTCAATGTAAATTGCTCTTGTCTCTTTATTATTCCAGTCTAGGATCACAGAGGCACAAATTTTTGAATACCTGCCAGATCTTAGATCTTTTATTTTGTTTTATTCATGCTTTTCAGATAGGACTTGATAAGTGACAATGATTACTTATAAGTGTTACTGTCAGAAATCATACTTTGGATACTGGCAGAAAGGTAATTCACACTGGCTGTTGTAATGGGCAGCATAGGAAAGTCCAAGGCCATCTCTTTTTTTAAATACATAGTAGGTTTATTATTTACTGAGATTACTCCTGAGAGTCAGCTCAGGGGCCAGGGAACGATACATAAAGAAATCGACATCATGCTAAGACTATGCTGTTCATTGATATAGTTCCTTAATATTTCCTTGAAAAATGGGGAAGTGTTTAGAAGAAATAAAAGAGAACATCTGTCTCTAAGCAAAAAAAAATTTTTAGGATGATTCAAGTGCATTAATATAAATACATGATCTATCAATCCTGAGGGGAAGAGTCACACTCAAGTGAGTTTGATTTCCAAGGATGTGGGACAAAGGGGAAAAGGTACATATTACATAGGTCCAATAATTTTTTAATATTAATACTTCTTGCATAACATTAGAAAACAAAATGCAATAAAAAGTGAATGAAAATATTCATGAGCTATGCAGAGAAGATTATAGTACTTGAATTTTAATAAATAATTATCTATTAAAGTGGTGTTTACATAGCGAGGGACAGTGAAAGGGAAGAATTCAGAGACCACTTCTGCTTTGACAGTCTCGTTAAAAGAAGTTCTATCTAAAGCTAGTCAGTTCACAGAAAATGCTGGGAGAGGAACTGAGGCCTACCACTTGTTTATACTCATCCAGAGGCAGCTGTCCGAGGGATATGTTGACATTGTGTTGAAAACAGCTCTTCATCTGAAAGACTATGAAGACATCACTCCTTCAGTTGTGATCAACTCATTACTAGCACTCTGTGCTTGTGCAAACAGAGCTTTTGGTACCTGTTGCAAAGTTTTTATTAAACTGCAATTGTTAGAGACATTCAGTGCAAAACAGAAGCAGCAGGATTGAAGACCTGGCTCTGGAACTCTTCACCAAACACATTCCAAAGGACAATAGAAAGTCTGAACTGAACAGCCCTTTTTGGAAAAGGAGAAGGACATGTCCACATGCATTACTACTGAAAGTACAATCACTGAATATTAGTTCTGGGTACATTCTTACTCAGGGAATCAGTAACTCTGACTTCTGTCCCTTGTGTCACAGTTCAGTGGAAGAAAGGAAAGAACTATGTTAAGTGTAAAATTTATGAAGTATATATACTTATCTGCACCTGTATATGAAATAATGCTTGATTTCCTTGGGTTTCATATGAAAGTCAACTTTTTGTATAAAATACATACTATTTTATAAATATATTTTGTATATATATGTACATATATATGATGTAATTTTACATAAAACATATTAAAAAAACAAAATGAGGCCCTGGATCCATTGTCAGTGCTGGAAAGAAAAAGGTATGCATCATATTACAACTATGGGCAAATCTGACTAATTTTCACATAAGACTTACAGATGTGAACTTAATTTCATGTCTATCTATTTATCATTTATATTGCTTACCATTTGTGATGAGCTACCAAAGTAATAATCTCCACCAGGAATATTTTTCTCATATTGGCAAGGTCATCAGTTTGTTAGAAGCGTTTCCAGTTCCCTGAGGCTGACCCAGGGAATGTTCTTCTGAATCCAGTGGGTCTGGGGCATTGTGGTTTCAGTCAACAATACACATTTATTTATGATATTATACACCACTTACACAGCCAGACAGGATTTTCTTCTTTCTCTCGTCATGGCCCATCCTTGTGGAGGAACTCTCAAAAGCAAGGCAGCTAATGAGTATGCAGCCAGTCACAGTGTGTCATGATAAAGAAGCAGAAATCGGAGGAGTTTGTGCTCGGCTCACCTTTTTTTTTTTTTTTTTTTTTTTTTTTTTGACAGGGTTTCTCTGTGGTTTTGGAGCCTGTCCTGGAACTAGCTCTTGTAGACCAGGCTGGTCTCGAACTCACAGAGATCCGCCTGCCTCTGCCTCCCGAGTGCTGGGATTAAAGGCATTAAAGGCATGCGCCACCACCGCCCGGCTCGGCTCACCTTTTCTACCTATACTATCCAGAATACCCCAGGTCACAAAGGGTCCCATCCCCTGTGGACTGATCTCATCTTAATACAAAGCCAATATAATTATCTATATTCATGTTCAGAAGCCCGTCTCAGTGATTCTAGATCCTGTCAAGCTGACAGATCTACTAGCCATTACAAATGCCATTATCTCTTTGGAACTCTATGCACTTCAAGGATGAGACCACTACCAACAAAACAAGTCAAGTCAGGGGCATGAAGGAATCTGCCCAGTCATACTCTGTGCCTTATTAGAAATATATGAGACACATTATATCTACCAGCTATTAGACTCAGATATGACAATATGTTAATGATTAATAACCTATTTCTTCAAATTCTGAGTTGAGCTGTGTATTTCTTTTATGAGGAAATGCAAAAAGGATATTTTTAAAATACTTTTGCTTTTCTGATTTTATTAAGAATCTTTGAGATGTTTAATGAAATGATAGAGTAGAGTATTTCTCTTTTTCCCATAGTAAAAGCACTTCCAGTGTCAGGGGATATATTTAAGCTACAAAAATAAAATCAATAAGATCAAAGATTGTTTTTACATGCTGCCATTTAGGTTTACCTACTTGCCAGTAAGAGCAAGCAGACCAAGAGAGCAAGCTTCCTTCTCTCATGTCCTTTATGTAGATTGACAACTAAGGTGTGGCCCAAATTAAAGGAGGATCTCTCACCTCCAGAGGTCTGAATTAAAATTAGGTATTTATATTTCAAATGATTCAATTAAAAAAAAAGCAAACAACAAAAAAATCTCACAAGTGCACTCAGCCACTTGAATTTTAGTTAATTCCAGCTGCAGTCAAGTTGGCAAGCAAGAATTGCTATCTCAGTCTGGAATAAAGGCAGGCAATAAGCAAGACCAAACACTTACTGGGAGACTGATGTATTTGGCTTCAAACCTGACTATGTTTAGTCTTCTATCCCGTTTAGTTTCCCTTCACACACTCCCACACGTACACTGACACATGCAACTTATGTACCAAGGCCCCGAGAAAATCTTTTCAGAAAATGTTTTACAATAGTCTTGTCTATGGAGAGGCTTCTATCACACACAGTATCTATTTTCTCAAGTTCCCAGCACACCTGCTGGAAGTTCCGAGGAGTTTTCTACTGTGGGAAAAACAATTTTGCTAACACATAATGTGGAATGTTTATAGTCCATTCAAAATTAGAAACCATTAGCATGGTTTGTAGCTCTCTGAATTCCCCACTTGTCAAGTGCTTTAAAGGAAGCATGTTTTCACAAGTCCGCCCCATCTACCCGCAATAGCTGAGATGTGTGTCCTATTTGTTTCGTTTCCCTTGGTTTATTTTAACCAAATGTTTCTGAATGGTTAGAAAATAAAACAGATTGGGACAGAAGAATTAATTATGTCTTAGGTACCAGACCACTTATTTTGGGGAGTGTCACCTAATCATATGTGGACCCATTATTGTATAAGCTCTAAATCTATTTAGCGTTCTCAGCAGGGAAGATCAATTATCAAATTCACAAACCACATATGCCACACTTTTGTTCTGAAAGATGTTAACTTGTTTGTTTGTTTAAATAAAAACTACCAATCTCAAATGTGGATGCTAGCATTCAAGAATATCACTCTACCCCTTTTAGAGGACAAAACGCAGAATACAGCATGTTGGGATTGCCGCTATATTTTTTAAAAATATTATATCTATATCAAGTATTATATAAAACAGGGAATGAGTAATGGGAAGGATTTGTAGCAATTGGAATCGTTCAGCATCATGTATCCAGCGTTATTTTTCCTTGCTACTGAACCCTAAATTCTATTGAAAAATCTACTATTTCTCTTTTGTGTTATTCATGGGTGCTGTAACATTCTCATAATACTATTGGTTTATCTTTCACTAAAATTTTAGCTAAAGAAAACTATCTAAATATTGACAGAGAATTCTTTATAAGATCATACCTTATATTTGTATTTTTACTTAATTATGTTTTTCTGTATGTATGTGAATGTGCATTCAAACAAAAATACTCGTGTGAGGGTCAGAAGACAATTTGAAGGTGCCAGGGATAGAAATCAAGGTTTCCAGCCGTGGCAACAAGTGTCTTTAACCACTAAGCTATAATGTCAGCCCACCATAACTCACATTTTAATTAAAAGTACTTATTTCTACTAACTTTGCCTAAAGTATAAAACAGCTTTTAATTTTTTTCAGTCACATGGAAAGACTATCACACAGAGAAAACTATAATTTTATTTTAAAAGGTTTGACATTTACCCTTAAGCAAGTCATTTGCATTCAGCACGTCTGCCTTCAAAATAAAAATTGGAATCTAATTTGATTTCCGTACCTGTGAGTCAAATCCAACAACAAATGTGAAAATGCTGCATTAATTATAAAGTTCAAGAAAAGAGTTTCATAGCAAATAAGAAAGCAAAGTCTAAAAAGTAATTAGTTAAAAATGTATGCCACTTTATCTAGCCTTCTGTGTCTGCATGCAAAAATTCTGTAGCGATAACTTGATGGCCAATCATGGTAAAACAGGCTTCAGCTTGGTATGAGGCTCTGCAGTTTCAGTAGAATAAATTCCCCCAGTTTTTCCTATTTCTTTCGGTTAAATGGAAGTGTTGTTTTAATGTATGCACTCTTTAAGAGTCAACTTTCTTCCCAAGGAGAGATGCATATGGCAATATCTAGGAGAATTTTTGGTTGTCAAAGTTTGGAATTGAATGGGTACTGGCACCTGGTCACCTAACCAGATATGTTGCCAAAACCTTCGATTCAGAGAATAAAATTTCTGTCTCATCACCTGGATTGTCCAGTCTGTTATGCCCAACTTGGAGGAACCAAACTTCAACGGAGCAGATTTACTATGATATTATTTCATTGTGAACGTGTTTCTTGAGAGAATGGTGAAGCCAGTATCCTAAAGGAGAAGTACATGCTTCCCCACTGCAGCATTCTTCGGAAGTAACAAGAGGTGAAGTTTCCTTTTATCCCAGTGTCCTGTGAGTGGTTCTTTGAAATTTGGCATTTCCCACGGCCTATTGACCACCCTAGGTACCTTCTTACCCAGTTTTATGCCTGTATTTTGTATTTCCACATTGTCCCTGAACTGTCTCTAGGCTTACAGAATTAGATCTTCAAATCTGAGCAACAGCACTAGCCACGTCTCTGGCTGTCGAGGAAATCAAGAACAGCAGAGGGAACTGCCTCTGGCAGGTGTTGCAGGTTGGTTTTGACTGTCTCATGGCTGAAAAGCTGCCTGGAGGAGTCACAAATGTCATTGGTGTGCAGTGGTATAATATCCCCGCCGCTTTGAAGAGTCTTCCGTGTTAATCTTCTCATATGCCTGGGCAACTTTCAAAGTAGAAGTAATAAGCACTTCCATGGAGCTATGGAAAAAGATCTCAAGTCCTCATCCATCTTTGTAAGGACAGAGAAAATCGCTACCATGCAGTTGGTCTTTTTCATTATTGAGAATATAGAACAGCTCAATTTTCACCAGGCCTAATTGATTTCCACAGCTGCTGCAGGGACTCTAAAAATGACGGGAAATGTGAAAAGTTCCTTTGTCCAAGACATCGAAGCTCATGGATCTTACGGTGGCTTCAGAAATGGGGTTGTGTAAGAAATGCTAAACATCTTCTGAACTAACTTGGGCAACAGCCGGAAAGGAAATGCCTGTTTGTAGAGGGCACTGTGTGAAACGTTATTGCCTACCATATGGCATGCCCACGTATCCATTATTTCCCCCTTCGCATTAATTAGCATTGTGTTGCATGGAAGAAACCTGGTTTTCACCCCTGATGCCAAACAGCATCCCTGAAACAAGATATGACATAGGAGGTCAAGTCCCACTTTTGCTGACACTGAATTTTATGACTGACTAGAAGCCATGTTTTTGGTAAGTTTTCTTTCTTTCTTTTTTTTTTTTTTTGCTTATTGAATATAAAAGGAAATGGTTATCGGAAGCAGAGAGTTCATGAATGAGTACACAAACATGGATGTAAGCTCTGGAAGAGGGAAAAGAGGGTAGAGTTTCTTTATTTGGAATATTAGGGTCTTCCTAATACTCTCATTCAGGTTGACACAGAACATATATTAGCTCAATTAGCTAAGTTATGTAATTAGGTTGTAGAAATAATCGTCTAACTATAGAAAGCTACATTTAAACTGCTACTAACTGGTCATTCCACAATGAAAATGTACCTGATATTTTAATTTCGTTTTATCTTTTGGTTAACTTCATTTTCTTTTTATAGAGAGTTGCATATTTTACATAGAAAGTATTTCAGGATAATACATGTCTTCAATTTTTCAATTTAAAAAACCCAGTCAGGAGTACATACCTTCGATTTGGTTCAAACTGACATCTTCGATGTTTGTCATTTACTTCCTCCTTTTGAGACGTGGTCTCTCTTCTGTAGCACAAGGTCATGTCAAAGTCATGCTCCTTCTATGTAGGCCCCCCGAGTACTGGGATTTGAGATGGATGCCATCGTGCCAGGTTTCCCTCTGAGTTTGTAAACAAGATTCTGTTCTCTGTTTTTGTGCTCAAATGTTATCTGAGCACGGACAATATACACTCTTTTTGATTGAGGATCATCTTAAATTCCGGTTTCTATGGGTGTCCTACTAGTGAATAAAATGGTTCTTAATTGAAGACAGCTTTTATGTAATGCTTTCCTGAGATCCTTATGGAGAGTTCTGGAAGTTAGCATTTATAAAATTTACCTAAAGATTACATAAATCACATAGATTAATTTCTACCTATTTTTTGTCTCAGCTTCTACATTTTTGCCCCAGCAAAATAATTTACAAAGGAAATTTTTACTGTAATCTGTTTATGTCTTAATGTCTGATTTGAATTTTAAAAGGCCTCTAAAAGTTATATCATGTTTCCTTGGTTCTTTTCAACTTTATTAAGTTCCCCTCTTGTTTAATGTCTGACTTGAACAGATCTGCAATAAACAGTACCAAAACAATATTTGAATAGGAATACTATTATTTTTATTCTTGCTGATGTTTGATTTCTGTTTTCCAAAGTTATTTATTTACTAAATTTCTTTTGAGTGCCTAGTATGACCTAGAAACTCTGGATGTGTTAAATGACCAAGTGGTGTCTGCCATTGCTAAATGATTCTCCTTTTCTATTTTTCTATTGTTATATGTACACTAAAATTTACCTGAGAGGACGTAATTTATAAAGATACAATTATATTTAGCTTAAAATTCTAAGGACTAAGATGTTGAGGTGCTCATGATTGCCAAGTGTTGCTAACTGCTGTCTTATCCCATAGCCAACAGAAAAAAAGTTAGGTAGGCATGTGAAAATGGGGGCTATGAATCATGGAAGACAAACTTGCATTATAATTTCTTATTCTTGCAGTAGCTAACAGTTAGTCAACAGATCGAAATCTCTCCAAATAAATCCCTCTGAAAATCTTAATTGCCTCATAAAGAACTCACCTATAAATATCAAGAATTAATATCCTGCCACATAAACTTCACTTTCCAGTTTAGCATGTAAGCCACAGTAAGAGACATAACAGACAAAAATTATGAAGCATCATATGAAAGTTTGCTGTTTTATAATAAATTAATATGAAAATGTAATACAGAATGAAGGATATCAAGGGTACTAAGCAAGTAAAGAGAAATAGCTTACATACAAGATGGCCAAAGCAGAGGTCTTAAGAAGGCAATAAAACAATGGAGAAATTTGCCAATTTGCCAATCGGTGATCTAACGGAATTGAGACCCATGTAAAGCAGTATCTAGTATATCATCATGAAGAACTCATATGTTTTAACTCACATTTATTCCCTTTACCTCACTCCAGATAGCCATAGCTGACATGAGAAAAATGGTCCCAAAAGAGAAATAACCTGTAGAAAGAAATGGTTAGATATTTTATTTCACAGAGAACATAAATCCAGATAGCACGCAGAAGGGATAGTCATAATGAAATAAGATCTAAGTTTATAATGATACAAACAAATGTAGAAACTACTCTTTTCTACTGAACATGCAGCTTTTCCAAGGCACCGAACTTCAGCATAAAAAAAAAAAAAGGATCTAGGGAAAGTCCTGTTCATTATATCACTCAGTTCACTAGCATGCCCTCTGGTTCTAAAGACAATTTAAGAAATTAAATGTCAAGTGGTCTGTTATGTAAAACATTTCACGATTAGATGAAGTCAAATTTCATTCATTATGTCAAATACACTAGATACTCATAATTTGTGCACAATTTCCTTGAGCTACACATAAAAGCCCAATTTTCTATTTCTTTTCTATAAGATGGAGATGGCTTTCCTGATATTGCCTACCACAAAGAGTTTTTACAAGATTTAAATTATGTGTTCTAGTTATGGTACTTGAAAATTATCTGGCTGTATATGTTTTAGCTGTCAATATTCTTTATCTCTGTGATTCTTCAAATCAGATTATTATACAAGATTTTAATTTAAAAGTCTTTTTTCATTTGTCATACCAACCAGTTTCCCCTCCCTCCCTTCTTCTTGCTCCCTCCGCACCTTCCCCTACCTAACCCCTCACACACTCCTCAGGGCAATAAAACAATGGAGAATATCTTTTCTACAAGGAAAGGTCTCCATCAAGCTTTAGCAATTTTTTTTTGATTCCTTTAAAAGTGGAACTATGAGAAACTGAATAAAGGGGGAGCTATGTTTACAAAACTTTCTTTAACTCCCGTTCAAATTGTACTTATTGAAGACTCACCACATCATCCAACATACAGATGCTCAGCGGGTGAGAAAAATGTCAGGTATTTATTTTTGTACTTAATTTACTGACAGCATAGCTAATTTAATATGGGGCACATTTTCGCAGAAAAAAAGATGCTTTAAGTGCACGAGGAAGTGAAAATGAAAATAAATCAAGTATAGTATGTAAGCATAGTTATATTGGATGTGACACAATTCTCTAAACCTACATAGTAACAGGCTATTGCTTGGTATTATAGCAGCTGAGATACAAAAGGAAAGGGATAAACAAATAGAGAACATAAAGTTTGCCATTTCATAAATGCCACTTATTTAAGTAAAACTTGAAGCCCTGGTATTTTTTCCTCACTAGTTCATCCCATAGGAACAAGCTGTATTCATTGCAGTAGATTCTTTCCCAAGCATAACATTTATCAAATTCTTACCCACACTGGATATGTAAGCTTTATATTAATAAGGGGTTATTTTTAAAATTTGTAGAATGTGATAATAAGTTACATCAATATTAGTTTTAATGTAAAAACCTTTATGAGGAAATGGACCAGCATGAAGTTAGCCCATCCTCGAAATCTACATAGCACCCTGTCTACTGTGTCGCTTCCATCAGAAAACTAAAAGTTCACACAAATGAGACAAGTTCATAAAAAGAGCATTCAAGGCATTCTGGAACCTTGGCATGTCACTTGTCGTATAACACTTTGTAGTATAACACTTGTAGTATAACAGTTGAAGTATAACACTTTGTACAATAGCTCATCTCACTCACCTGGTAGAGTTCTTGTGCCATGTACTGGTAGTTTTATATAAATAACATTTTTTTTTTATATTTGACAGATGAACTCTGCTCTGCTTTATTTTTAAGCCATAACACACTCAATTTACTTGATGCTAATGAGTCTAGAGTTAAATCTAATTATTTTTTTTCCAATGAAGCATTCTAATAATTGCCATTAATTTGAAGGAAGAATTATTGTTTCTTGTACCTCACCCTCTGATGAATGTAACTGTGGCAAAATACATAGTATTGAACAATTAGCATAAAATAGACTGTATTTTTTAAGGCCCCCGTTCCACTTTGATTTGATTCTTGAACATGGTTGCATTGATACTCTCTGAGAAAAGTTATCTAGATATAGTTCACATTCATTGACCATCACATAGGTAAAAGCTATAAAAAATTCAACTTCAAAATCCAAACAGACCCTGACATGGGATCTTATGTTCTAATTATGTTTAAATAGCACTGTGTGTTTCTTAAAATTCTCTCCTGGATAAACACAGGAATGTGGCCACCTGGTTTACATTATAAAGGTTAACACAGACAACACACAGAGTGTGGGGGGTAAGGGGGAGGCCTTCTGCCTCACCTCTTTTGCTGCGATCTCTGACCAAATAGCAGAGAATGTTGATTGTCTGTAGAAAAAAAAAATCTTATCAAGACTTATTCACTAAAATTGATAAAATGCTCCATTACCTCAAGATCAAAGAGAAGTCAAGAAAAAAATTATACCTAAGGGGACCAGGAGAGCCCGATGAAGCCCATCAACAGACAGGCAAGTGACAGACCAGGAAGCAATTGGAGAGCCATCAACCTAACTGCCTGTGAAATCTACCCAGGACCCAGGAGCTGCCACCCGGATAATATTATCTCTAGACCAAAGCACCTGGGACCTGTCAGTCATCTGAGCCCAGAGAATTAAGAGTTATATGATAATTGTCTCCATTTCACAGCCTTAGTTTTCAATGAACTGGAAAAGTATGAGGCTCAAAACAATTTGCTTTTTAAAAGACTGCAAGAAATAAAAATATGAAATGATTTCTCATGGTTGTTAAGATGGGAATGCGGAAACTCTCTATTGAAGTTTCTGAGCAATAATATTTTTTATTTTTTTATACTCATTTCAAAGATACTACTTAAATTATGACTTTCAATATAACTAGATTATAATTCTGGGGAAATGTTATATGTACAAAATTCTTTTCAGCAGTTTTTTCTCATTTAACAATACATTTTATTTAAATAAAAAGTAACAATTCAATAATTGTTGAATGAGTCTTAAAAATAGAAATTACTTGACATATTAAAATAAATTCAAATCCATTAAAGAGAATACAAAAAAGTTCATATTATTTTTATTGGTGGTATATTATTTTTTTACTAAATTTTCTTAATTTGTTATACATACTGTTATACATGGGAGGGGTCATTATCCTAATAGTATTCAACACTAATTTCAATAACTGACCTTGAAAATAATAGTATAGCCAGAAGGTGGTGGTGCACACCTTTAATCCCAGTACTCGGGAGACAAAGGCAGGTGGATCTCTGTGAGTTAGAGGCCAGCCTGGTCTACAAGAGCTAGTTCCAGGACCGGCACCAAAGCTACAGAGAAACCTTGTGTCAAAAAATAAATAAATAAAAAAAAAATAAATAAAATAAAAGTACAATCCATTAGTATTGGTTTAGCAAATTCACCATATGATAAATATGGATGGCTCTTATCAGTGGAACACTGGACAGACTAAGCCACCAAACTTTGTATGTAATTGTATGTAGTCAGATTTATACCCATGTGTTGAAGTTGCCATTCATTCTTAAAGTAACAGCATGAACTCTCAGGTGTTAGAGAGCAGGTCAAACAGTGGTAAACCATTTACCTTATGTAATTCCTTAGCATTTATACTACATAAGACAGTTTTACATATGCTGCCTTGTCGGACACTTACAACTCTATATAGTCGACAACATTGACTTCCTGGTGGCATTCATACATAACTTTCAAAAATCATAATCAAAGGGGATACTGCACTTTACAGTTTTTGATCTTCAAATTTTTGCCTTTACATTGATTTTAGACACAACCATGTACCTTGCAGTAATTATCATAATTAACCATGCCTGTGGTACTTCCATATATTCAGTTCTGCTTGGGTCAAGTCAATTAGTTTTTCTCAATTCCAACCACACCTAAATAATGTATAATTCCACTGCAGTATACTTCCTTTCTTCTGTAGATTTTGCTTGATTGTCTGCTTATTAGTCAATCTGAAAATTTCTGCTGTGGTAGCCCTTATGCTTTATTTTCCATATCTGTATTCTCCACAGTTAATATTTATCAGAACTTCTGATTTATGACTTGAAGTGATTTAGTAATGTGTATTGCTAACTAAGCAAAATAATACAGAAAAAATATTGCTTACTCTATTAGCTGCATTTCCATTTTTTTAAAAAAATGAATTATTTGACGCTGACAACTTTACAGAGCAAAGAGTAGCTATGCAAGCAATGGTCATGCAAATAAGAGGATTAAACATGGACCTTTAAAATCCATGTAGAGCCCGGAAAAGCAACAAGCAAACATCTGTAGCTTTTATCTTGTAGATGAGAAGTAAGCATAAGAGAATCTCCAGAATCTTAGAGGGTACCATATGTAATACATAGAGAAATGATCAAGCAAGGTAAAAGTCAAGAATTAGCATCCAAGTCTGCCTTCTGACCTCCACACATGCATCATGGCAAAACCACGTATCTGAATAGACAATAACACAAAGTCACAAACATACACACAGAGAGACAAACACATACAGAAACAGAGATGGAGACAGATATAAAAGAGACAGAGAGAGATGATGAGAGAAACAAAGGGTTAAAAAGAAGGTGGAGATTGAATAATAAAATAGATTTATTTAACTGTCAGTTAAGGAGGATAAAAGACATGGTATCAGTTTGGTTCTGTAGAGGATTTCCTCACCCATTGCAATACAAATGTAGACACATAGGTGGGAGAAAAAGTTGGACGATGGGGAACAATTCAGGAGTTTTGGCTTCATATCTTCCTCTTCAAACAATTTAGAGTATAATCAAAACAATATTTGTTCTTCCCCAAAGCAAAACTACTAGATTATACCTTTTAACTGTCCACACAACATCTCTAAAAAATCAACCTAAGGTCCTTCCACAGGGACACATTGAAATAACAGTAACTGTTAAAATGTATTTCTCCTTACTATTGCTACATTTTTAAATTTTGACAATTTTGTTATTACCAGTGAGTATGGCAACTGAGTAGACATCTGTAATATATGTAGAATTAAGAACATTGACAATAAAAATAAATAGACAAATCAATAATAATAGAAACCAAAACTTTTTAAAAGAAATATATACCTAAGAGGGGAAGTGGCCATATATACCTGGGAGAAGATTAAAGCTCAATGACCCCCATGTCTTACATTTTATAAGTTTTGTCAGTGATTTGAACAGTACTTCCCTTGTTTACACCTGCTTTATGAATTACATGTTGTCTGTGGTGGGCAGGTTTTCCAGGTTTTCTGTCAACTGGTTTATTAGATATGCTAATTTTAACCTCAATTTCCACTAGATTCCCACCAGAGTATCCCATGACACTTAAAGCAGCTTTGGACCATTAAAAGAAATAAATTTAGTGTAAAATAAAAAATTAGTTTTATTTAACTTTTATGATATCCTTGTTTAACTTGTTTGGTTCAATTGTTTGGAACATCATATCTGACACTGAATAAGTTTATTGTCTTTTCCCAAAAAGTTTCCCAGTGATGTTGGTGGCTTCATCAGAGTTGAAGTCATAGTATACACTTCTACAGCACAATGAAGTCTAGATCATATGTTTAATTAGGATTTAAAGTGGAACTCACAGAAATACTTCTTTTCCAAAAAAATTTCTTTTCCATAAATTATTTTTTAAAATAATAGTTTTTGTAGTACCACTTGTCTTTATTGAAAGTAGCTCTTTTGTAAAAGTAATATTTGATAATAATGAAAAGAATAATGGCAGGTTATTTCTCAGGATTTAGAGAGATTCTTGGATACAAGGAGTATTTCTACCAAATTCCTTGAACAATATTATATATTTTAAGTGGCATCTAGACTGTATTAGTTCATTCAGAGTAACTCTGTTAAATTACTGATCCTGTTGATTCTCTATGAATCTATGAAATATCTCAAGTTTTTAATCTTATCTTTGCAAAGTGGAGTCATATAAAATTATGTGATTTTCTACTGCTAGAAGCTGTAGACAAAGCTGTACTGTCTGACAAAGACAACCAGTCCTGTCCTCTTCACTCCATATTATGGTTTGCATATGAAATGGCTCTACATGCTCATGCTTTGAAACTTGATCTGAAACTGGCAGCACTATTTGGGATGCGATGGAAATTTTAGTAGCAAAGACTGACAGAAGGAAGTAGGCTAACAGGAACTCATTTTTGTCTCTATTGCTGCTTTTGTGTCTGCCCCTCTGATAGGACCAGTAATTCAATGTTCTTACCAAAGTAGACTGACTCATTCTGCCCTTCGGGGAAACAGGACTGAAATCCCCAGACACTGTGAGCCAAATAAATCCTTCCTTTGCTAAATTGTGCCTGTCATGTATTTTCCCCTAGAAAGAAGAACAACTAACATGTTAACACATTGTACCACCTTTTCGTTTTTTAAACTGTTTTTTTTTTAATTAAAATATGATCACATTGTTTATTCTCTCACTTTTCTTCTTTCAAAACTTCCCAAGTACTCTCATTGTTTGCTCTCAACATTATCACTTTTAAAAATTACTGATATAATTATATATACATGTATATATAAAATATATAATCATACAAATTATATACTACACATATTACATAAAATATTTATATATTTAGTATATGTATTACATGACATATCATACACTATACATATGTTTTTATATAAATACATATTTATAGTTATGTATTATAATTGCACATAATTATATATAACAAATATAATCTACAAATATTAAATAAATGGAAAATTATGTTGTATACCACATATAAAATTAATACATTTTATATAGAGTTAGTTACATGTATGTTATGCATTATACATTAATTACAATTTATAATATATATTATGTGGCAAGAGAACATTTCTTTGGATCCAGTTTATTTGATGTTCTGTAAGCTTCTTGTGTCTTCATAGACTTATCTTTCTTTAGGTTGGGAAAGTTCTCTTCTATGATTATGTTAAATATATTTTCTGTGTTTTTGAGTTGAACTTCTCCTTCTTCTAAACCTATTATTCTTAGATTTGGCCTTTTCATGGTGTCCCATATTTCCTAGATATTTTGGGTTGAGCTTTTGTTAGATTTAATATTTCCTTTATTTGATGAGTCTGTTTCCTCTATTGTCTCTTCAGTGCTTGAGACTGTCTTTTCCATCTCATGTACTCTGCTGTTCATGCTTGTGTTTGTGGTTCCTGATCCTTTTCTCGTGATTCTATTTCTATAATTCCCTCAACTTGTGTTTTCATTATTGTCTCTATTTCAGTATTCAAGTCCTGAATAGTTTCTTTTATATGTTTGATTTCTTTTTCTTGGTTTTCTTTAAGGGATTTGCTGATGTCTTTCAATTTTTTGTTTGTCTTCTCCTCCATTTTTTAAGGGAATTTCTTATCTTCTTCTTAAGAGTTTCAAACGTTCTCTTGTAGTTATTTTATGTCATTTTCTTCTGCTTCATTCATACTTAGTTGTTCATGTTTTGCTGTTGTAGGCTCTTTAGGTTTTATAGGTGTTGGGTTGCTCTTTGTGGTGTTGTATGTGTTCTTACCTTTTCTACTCATTCCTCTAGTAGGAATCGATGGAGCTGTTTAAGATTCTGTCGAATAATCTTCTCGGTTCCAGTGAATCCAAAGCTCATATGGTTGTTCCACATAGTACAGTCATTGCCACAATTCTAGTTCCCCCATTGGTTACCCTGTATTCCTGGAATTGCTCCTGTGCTTTGCTCTGTTCACTTGGAGTTTGCTTTCTCGGGCCTACTTTAGCCTAGATTACTGGCTTTGACCTGTTTCTATAAATCCTGGTCTGGATCCCCTTCTGAAGAAGTCCCTGGCTTGGAGTTGGTCCTGCAAAGATCTCTGGCTTTAGTCTACTGCCTTGGAGTTCCCAGGCTTGGGTGTGCCCAGAACTGCAGAGGACCAGGCTCAGGCCTACTTTCTGTGAGGTCCCAGACTCACATCTGGCCCTGCAGAGATCTCTGGTTCCTGCCTATTCCCTCAGAGGTCCCAGATTCATGCCCAGACTGGCAGAGGTCCTGGCTCAGGCCATGTTTCTAGGAGGTCCTAGACTCACGCCCAGACCCACAGGTCCTGGTTTAGGTCTACTCCCTTGAAGGTCCCAGATTCATGTGAGGACCCTCAGAGGTCTCTGGTTCACTCGCTCAGTGCTACCTGTTCCAGGGGAGATTGCTGACTCTGGATCAGGTTGCTGGCTCAGTCTTGATCTGCCAGTGTTCCAGGACTAGACTGGCTCCTGGGACTGGATTGTTTCTTGGCTTCTGCTCCCAGTGGAGCTTGCTTCCTCAGGCCCAATCTGTCCTATGTATCTGGTTCAGTCTCACTCCTGGTTTGGTGAAATTGCTGGCTCTCAACATGTTAATTCTATGGGTACAGGAGTATCTTAGAGGAAATCACCAGCTCTCTTTCACACACACAATTGTTTAATCTATAAGAGACAATGCCTTGGTATCATTTGGAAACTAACCAAAGATAACATATTAGGGAAGGAGGAAAATGAATGGAGATTGTCACAATCCGATTTGGGTTTGATATATCAGTCTGGTCAGTAAATCTCAGGAGCAAAATCTGACACCTCTTAACTCAATTAAATTATACTAAGGGATTCCAAGAAAGGGTATCGTTTCTTTTTTTCTTTCTATTGTTTTGTTTTGTTCTTAGTGCCCTACAAAATTAATTTAGTCCGTGTGACTGCTCTGAAATACAGGGATGCATTTGCAGTGATGTTCAATTTGAACATCCATAATAATATTCCTCATACGGTAACTGCTTCTTGGCGACATCTGTCAGCTTTTTAAAATAGTGAAATGGGATGATGGTGATGATGAGAAAAGGGAAGAAGAATAAAAAACATCCTTAACCAAAAGTCTGACAGTCCCCTCCAGGGGATGTTTCCTGAAGAGGCGGCTGATCAAAGGAAAACATTCATACTTCCTTAACTCACAGCAATACTTATTTTATTCATTTTCTAGTTTAAAGTACCAAACATGTTGGAAATTGATTGCTATATTAATTTTAAAACCTGTGATTTTTATACAAATTGAATCAGTCTGTTTATGACAACTATGTACTAATCGATATTCTGTTTGCCAAAGAATAGAGGATACAGAAAGTCTTCAAAGCCTTCTCTTTTTTTATAAAGTAAGATTTTGAGTACAAATAAAGGGAAGAAAGAACCTACTCTAGGCATTTTCTTTGTTTGCTTCAAGCAAGAGATTTGGATGGGGTATCAGAGCTATGTTCCAGCATCTTTTCTGATGTGGTTGACAGCATTGTTTATGAGGCTTAGAAAGCATTGTATTCTTTCCCAATAACTGTGACTCAAAGTAAGTAATATTCAATTTCATCACTCTTATTATTTTGAAGATGGAATTAGGTCTGGCCCCTCAAAGTGGTCGGAATGTCTTTTCCCTTCCTTCAAAGGGAACATTTGGCAAGAATGAATGGGCTGAAGAGACAAAAAGGATAGACATTAAACACTACAAGATGTGAATTAAATGATTAGAGGGCAATTTGTAGAACTTGCTGACAAGATATACACACAGCAGTGCTGAATCCCAGGGTGGTTAGATGGTGTTGTAAAGGAGGGAACCTGAGAAAGTGAAAGTGGAGGCTTTAAGACATTTTTCTCTTCTCAAAGACATGTTCAAATTACCATCTTTGTGGAATGGTTCAATGGTTCTGCCAGTGTAGGAATTTATGACCCCAGGATGTCCTATTTTTCTTCTAATTCTGGAAAACATAGCCTTAATGCAACTGAAGAGAATAATTGCTTCAAGTGGAACACAATCCAAGATGACAAAATGAAAATAAACCTATGTTAAAGTATACACACATTATTGTTATGAAAATATTTATGACAGATAAGTTTAGAACACTTCCAAATACTGATTTGAGGACAAAGCAAAATATGCTTTATAAATTTATTTTCTTTGCCAGTGAGAGGTTTACATTCCCAGAACCCAAAGTAGAAGGAGAGAACCCATTCCTAAATGTTGTCTTCTGAGATCATTTGTGCTTTATCATATGGCTGCACCCCAACATACATACACACTTCATCAATACTTTCACAATAATTAATAAAATAATAATAATAAAATAGTGATAATGTTTTCAAAAGAGAGTTTGTTTTTAATCATAGGTCAATATTAATTAACACAGTGGTAGCAGCTATTTCTATCCCATGAATGACTAATATCACAAGAGTGAATTAGAAGTTAGCCACCTCAAAACTGGCTTAATAAATGTAATCACCTTGCCTCTACTGTCCTTTTTAGAAACTGCAACGATGTTTGCAGTGCAGTATGGACTCAGCCTACTCGAAAGTGCTATCTTCATTAACCTGGACTATCTCATTAGCTTCCTAAATTCAAAGATGTTCTTCCATCAGCCCTTGCACTCATAATCAAATATCCTAAAATTACCAGGATGACACATTTCTATTAACATCTTCTTAGTAAAATATAGTTCACATACCACAAAAGACACTATTAAAGCTTATATCTCAGTTCTGTTTTGTATTATTTGTAAATTTTGCAACAATGTTCATAATAATTTTAGAACTTTGTCATCAGTTCCAAGAGAAATCCCATGTCTATTTTCCAACTCTTCCCATGTTCCCCACTTCCAGTCTCTGAAGGTGACCACAGACCAGTCTCTGTGGACATGGCAATTTAAAATTTTTCACATATAGATCATATATTTAAAATATTTATAATTATTATCTTTCCTTTAGCATGTTGTTTTCAAAAGTTCTTCCTTGTGTTAGCTTGCAGCAATACATTCATTTACATGTGGCTGAATTATAATCTACTACATAAAATGTTTGCCCATTCACGAGATGGAATATTTTCCCAGTTTTTGATGATTATGAATAATTCTGTCATGAGCTTCCTCATGTGAATTGTTCAATGGGAGTTTGGTTTCATTTCTTGAGTTCTCTCCAGAAGTAAACTGACTGGGTAACATGTACTTCATGTTTTGTATTTTGAGTTACTGCTAGACTACACATCAAATATACTGTGTTATTTTATATTTCTCTTAGAAATATAGTCAAAGTCTTCCCAGCTTCCAAAGCCACAACACTAGGTAATGTACCACACTTTAGTAACCTTCATGAGAAGCTATATCTACCAAATGTGATTTGACTAATGGTCCTGGCATCTTCTCAGTTGTTATTTGCCATCTTCATGGCTTCCATGGAAAGTGTTTGTTCAAATCATTGTTTGGTTTTGAATGACATGATTGTTTATATACATACATACAAATATAAATATATACAAATATATACAATTTCAAGATATTTTTAGCTGTTTGACATATTTCTCAAATGTTCATTGTTTATCATATTCATCGCTTAAAAACACATTCGTCTATGACTTGTTATTTGCTATTATTTGCATCTAATGAAGCTCAAATATTTTAAAATTAGGATAAGATCAATTTTGCATTCTCACTCTTTTTTAACCATGAATCAGATTTTCATGGCCCAACAAAAAATTGCTCAAATTAAGATCACTATTCATTTGTTTACATTTATATATTTTATATAACTCTTATAATTAAAATTTAACTTTTATAATTAAAAATAGTTACTTAATTTAAAATTAAGTTTTACATTAAAATAAGGGCCTAATATTTCTTTTTAAAATTGTTTTACTGAGGTATACATTTTTCTCTTCTCCCCTCTTTTTCTCCCCCTCTTTCCTTGTACCCTCTCCCGTTACCTCCATACTCCCAATTTGCTCATAAGCTCCTGTCTTTTTCTCCTTCCTAAACAGCCCCATGTGTGTTTCTCTTAGGGTACTCTTTGTTTCTCTGGGGTTGTGGATTGCCGTCTGGTTTTTCTTTGCTTTATGTCTAGAATCCACTTATGAGTGAGTACATATTATATTTTTCTTTCTGGGTCTGGGGTACCTCACTCAATATGTTTTTTTTTTTTTAGATCCATCCATTTGTCTGCAATTTTAAAAATGGAATTATTTTTTTTTACTGCTGTGTAATACTCCATTGTGTAAATGTACCACATTTTCATTATTCATTCTTCATTTGAGGGGTATCTAGTTTATTTTTAGGCTCTGGCTTTTATAAATAATGCTCCTATGAACACAGTTGAGCACATGTTCTTGTGGTATGATTGAGTATCCCGTGGGTATAAACCCCAAAGGGTATTGCTGGATCTTGAGGTAGATTATTTCCTAATATTTTGAGATATTGCCATGCCGATTTCCAAAACAGCTGTAAAAGTTTGCATGCTCACCAACAATGGAAAAGTGTTTCTCTTACCACACATATTTTCCAGTATAAGCTGTCATCGGAGATTTTGAACTTGGCCATTCTGACAGGTGTAAGATGGACCCTCAGAGTTGTTTTGATTTTCATTTCACTGATGGCTAAGGATGTTGAACAATACTCAGCTCCATTAAGTACAAATAATAAAATCCAGAGACAGAAAATTGATTTTAACCCAAATACCATAAAAGCAAAACAGCCAAACCACTAGAGAAGTCTTATCTCTACCAAGACTGGATGACTGAAAAACTAAAGCAGCCTAAGGCCCTCTCTTCTCTCATTTTATATCCCTCTACTGCTGGGAGTAAAGGCATAATTCCCTAGCAATGGGATTAAAGGTGCAGGCCTTCACCACCTGGATTGGATTCTCTGTTGGTTTTGTGTAGCCCAGGATAGCCTTGAACTCACAGAGATCCATCTGCCACAAACCTACGAACACCTGAATTTTTTTTTTACAAAGAAGCTAAAAACATAAAATGGAATAGAGAAAGCATATTCAATACGTAGTGTTGGCTAACTGGATATCAACATATAGAAGAATACTAATAGATCCCTATCTATTGCCATGCACAAAACTCAAGCGCAAACAGATCAAAAACCTCAACATACAACCAACCTCACTGAACCTCACAGAAGAGAGAGAGCAAAGTACACTGAAATGCATTCTCATAGGAGACCACTTCCTAAATAAAACCCCAGTAGCACAGACACCGAGAGCACAAATAATAAATGTGACTCCTAAATCTGAGAAGCTTCTGGAAAGCAAAGAACACGGTCAACAAGACAAAAAAGCAGCCTACAGAATGGAAAAAGATCTCCACCAACCCCACATCAGACAGAGGGGCTGATCTTTAAAATATACAAAGAACTCAAGAAACTTAATATCAATAATAATAATAATAATAATCCAATAAAAAATGGGGTACAGACCTAAACAGAGAATTCTCAGAAGATGAATCTCAAAGGGATTTTCTCATTTATCCAGCTGCATAGAACACATTTATGAATCTGGGTTTCTTGCCACATCAAATAAATTTTAGTTTTGACTTTTATATCTGTAAAATAATAGCACATGTTTGGGAAAGTATTTCTGTTGGGACTGTACTGATATTTTCAAAATATTCCTTATCAATACAATTTTTATAATTACTGAACACAGAAAAACAATTCACTTAATTAGTATTTTTGGTGGATTATCATACTAATATTTTCTATATTTTACGCTTGATTCTGCATCATCTTTTACTAATTTTATGCTAAAGCAATTTTGTTATTTTGATGACAATGTGAATGGAGTTTTTATAGTTTTTACATTATATGATGGTTATTCATGAAGAGAAATAAAATAGATCTTTGCATATTAAGCATACACGATGTACATGTGTGAAGCAATTCGAGGTGATAATCATCCACTGTGAATTCCCTAGGGTTCCTGTACACAGCATCATGTTTTCTGTGGTGAGACATATGCTGACTGGTTTCCCGTATAGAGAGCTCATATCTCCACGCAACGGCTAAAATCCCATCATTGTTTTAAAATGGAGAAGAAATGTATATCTTTTTCTCAGTGATATTACAAGTAAAGTGTTCAGTCTTTCACCACTGAGTATGATATAAGAAGTTTCATTTTCTCTTTTCAGACTGACAGAATTCTTCTCTGCTAGTAGTTTTCCAAATGTCTATCAGTAGATTGATTTTATTAAATTGTGTTGTTTCCCATAATATGTTTTTCTTGGTCAGTAAAATGAATGGTTCGCATATTTAGTTCAATGTTCCAACCAATATTTGGGTTTGTAGAACATCATTTGTTTGCCATTATTGTTATTACCTTTGAGGCAGAATGTCAGCACATTAATTTAATCTGACCTTGATCTCAATATGTAGTTTGGCTTTTAACTCTTGGTGAATCTCTTTCCTTGGTCTCTCTGTTGATGAAATTTATGGTAGTACACTCACCTTCTGGATTTTTTTTTCATATTGTATGAGTATTCAGCAGATTGAAACTGGTGCTTTATTTAAGTCATTTATTATTATTGATTTAATAAATGATCTATTAGCTGTACTATATATCCCAGGACAATATGACTTTTCCTTTAAATCTTTTATTTTCTGCTATATCCATTAAACTGAATAATAACAGTATCTTAAGAATTAAACATTAAACAATGATAAGTCCTTTGCAACGCTCGTGGATTTTAGAGTTCCTAGATACCCATTTGATGGAAGGGTCAGTAAAATAAGAAAGTGGTGTATCTCTGGACTTCCTTCTTAATGGGAGCGTCCTGTTTTCGAAGTATTAACCACATATAATGGTGAAATTAAAGATTTTTTTGAGATTTCTTTTTTTTAATTTTTATTTATTTATTTATTTATTTATTAAAGATTTCTGTCTCTTCCCCACCGCCGCCTCCCCTTTCCCTCCCCCTCCCCCAATAAAGTCCCCCTCCCTCGTCAGCCCAAAGAGCAGTCAGGGTTCCCTGCCCTGTGGGAAGT
>NW_026067953.1:959873-973718 GCF_014885135.2 Alexandromys fortis | reverse complement strand
AAAGTATGGAATATATACATATTAGAGTACTACTCAGCAGTAAAAAACAAGGACTTCTTGAAGTTTGCAGGCAAATGGATGGAAATAGAAAACACCATCCTGAGTGAGGTTAGCCAGACCCAAAAAGAGGAACATGGGATGTACTCACTCATATTTGGTTTCTAGCCATAAATAAAGATTTTTTTAAATTCTCTTTTATTCATCCAGAAAACCACACATGCAACACAAAATGTGCGCTGCATTTTTGATGAACACGAGATGAAGAAATTAACTGGGGTTTAAGACTATTTTGTTCAAATAATGCAGCTATTCATATTTTCTCTTGGGTGAGGGGCTGGAGAAAGACAGTTCCCTGGTTTATTTCATTGTCTGCTCATGACTAAATTAAGTGATAGTAAGCTTTTTACCATTGAGACAGTATTTGAGCAATAGTTGGACCTGGTTTATTTTTGATCTGACTTTTTGCCATTTCAGCTATTGATTGCTTACTCTCTCTCCAGTTGGTTTCTGTTAATTCAGAATATCACAGGATGCATGTGTGGTGGAGCAAAGCTGCTCACATCGTGGTCTGAGAACAAGAGAATCAGAACAAGGGGCCAGGGACAAAATAAGTCCTCCAAAGCCATATGATCAATGACCATGTCCTACAACTGAGTCCTGTGTTCTAAACAATCTGTTCGTGATGATCAGTCCAGCAATGAATGTATCCACTAGCAAGAGGAGTGCCTTCATGATCCAATAATTTTTCAACAGTGCACCGTCTAAAGCCAAGCTTTGAACATTTGCACTCTCAAGGTGTTTTCACACCCATATATCATCACTAACCTAACATTGTTTAATTTCACTTATTTATGTATTTAATTTATCTCTCGTCTAAGTATGGTATTTATTTTTAAAAGTAGAATGTGATGCTTAAAATAGTGTGCTTTAAAATGTTTATTCAATGTAGGCAATTTTATACTGACCTAAGCTAAGGTCTTTTATCTTCATTATCTTTGTATGCACTGATTCCCCAAGCACAAAATTTTACACACACAGTTCCTTGTGTATATTTATTTTCCATCTTTATTATTATTGGATTTTACATTTTTTGAGCTATGTTTCTTATGAATTAAAAGAAAATACTGTCTTAAGAATTAAATGGTTGCTGGTTTAAATTTCCTCTAAACTCAAACCATTTAATAACAAATTATTCAAAGCACATTTATACTCTTCCTATGTCCTTTGTATAGAGTATGTGAAAGATAATTGTACATTTTCAGACATTAATGGTCACATACAAAAAACTAGGAGCATTTTTATATTTGCACACAGAATGATGCATATAATATTACATATTCTCACTTGGATAATTCATTTCATATTCTTTGTCATTGATTAAGCATCTTCAACTGTATGAGGCCACTGGTGTGAGATAATGATAGATAAATGATGTGTAAATTAAAGCCAGAATGCAGACAGAATGCAGACAGAATGCAGACAGGCATGGTTAAGTGTAGTCACTGTGTGGCATCATGAAAATTGTAACTATTTGACCTATTTCTCCAGGCCAAAAAAAAAAAAACCTGTTTCTCTGTTTTTAGGTATTTTAAATCTATTTTTGTGTAGTAAAATCTACAACTACTAGTGTAAAAAGTATTCTATATGACATGATTTCTCCAATAGTGCAAAAGAAACCATAGGCAGGATGTAGAACAGAGGACTATGATGACAAAAGCAACTCTCATGGAAATCTCAGTGCATTCATATTCACCCAATTATAGGCTTATCACGTGTGAATCACAATGCTATTTTTTATATAGAAGTCAGCTCATGTATTTCTCTGTGTTTCTGGACTCTTTTGTCTAATTTTTCCAGCATTATGAATATTCGAAAATTTTAAAAGTCTCTTATTAGGGAATCCTATTAATGGGTAGAAAACATACAGCTTGGTGGTTTATGTTAGCATTTGCTCCAATAACATAGAGACGGGAAAGTTAATGTTTAACTCACCTCCCACCCGGAGAAGCTCCTGTTTGAGAAAATAACCCATTTGTTATTATCAGCCTTCCTCTCTGAAGTTTTACTAGATGGTACCTGGAAGACAGTACCACAGGCTGAGAGCAATTTTTCTATTGCAGCCCATTTGTTCCTTTAATGAGGCTGAACAAATCTTGCTAATTTACCAAACTCAAATAGGGTACATTTGTGTTCTTATGATATTAATGGTACCAAGAGATGCCATTCCTTTCTTTCATGCACTTTTCGACAACTATCCTAAGTGCATTGCCATTTAGCTGAGGTAATAAGAAAAGTGTGAGGCACATTCAAGTATCAAAGGTAGACAATTGTCAGAGAAGCCAACTTCGGTGTTAATATCTCAAGTTCTCCATGTTTATACACTGCATGCAGTAAAAATTTCATTCAGAGTAACATAGAGGAAGAAGAATCCAGAGGATAAAATTGTTAAATTAAAAAGGTAAGAAATTCATGTCCACAAAACAGCAATCAAGTGTTTATGCATAAGTTTGGTTGTCAATCAAACACTAGTGATTACTAGAGTCTCTTTATAGCCACAAATATGTGACAGGATTTTTATTATATTGCTTATGTCCATAACTAGCAACGGGAAACAATAAAACAATAAAAAATTCATCTGCAAGGTAAAAGAGATGCACCTAATAGTAATATTTAGTGAATGAAAGATCAATGTTCATCTGAGTTAGCAGATTAATTATTGGTAGGCATTTCAAAGTTTTCATTAAAAAGCAAATGAGTGTATTCATTAGGAGTGTGGATTTGAGAAAATTAAAAATAAAACACATAGTATTTGGATGTGAACAAGAAAGATTAATCTCCATTGGATTTTAGATTAGTATTTGAACCCTGTAGTAAGCTGTTGAACTTATAAAGGAATACAGAATTTAAAGCAAAAACCTTTATGGGTGTAGTCAGAGGAATTACATGTGACTGGTCTCCTTGAAATTAAAATGAGCTCCAATTTCAGTAGTGTGACATGTTTTCTTGCTATCTAGTTTATGAGTTCGTTATATATTATATATATCATGCCTCTCTTACCTACAATATTGGTAAAAAATTGTATATCATTCTCTAGGAATCCTCATTGTATGAATAAGTGGTTTTTTGCCATGTAAGAGCATTTAGTTTTATGAGGTCCCGTTTATTAACTGTTCCTCGCCCTTGTGCCAACTCTGTTCTCTTTAGAATGTATCTTTCCATGGCAATGAGTTCAAGCCTATTCTCTATTTTCTCATCCATCAGTCTCATTGTATCTCATTTTATGTTGATGTCTTTGATCCTTATGAGGTTGACTTTTGTGTAGGGTGATAAATATGGATCTATATGCATTCTTCTACATGTAGCTGTCCAGTTTGACCCAGGACAATTTGCTGAAAATGCTGCCATTTATCAGTGTGTACTTCCAGCTCCTTTTTCAAAAGTCATGTGTCGGCAGTTTGGATGCTCACCTTACGAGACCTGGATGGAGGAGGGTGGTCCTTGGACTTCCCACAGGGCAGAGAACCCTGATTGCTCTTTGGGCTGACGAGGGAGGGGGGCTTGATTGAGGGAGGGGGAGGGAAAGGGGAGGCGGAGGTGGGGAAGAGACAGAAATCTTTAATAAATTAAAAAAAAAGTCATGTGTCTACAGATGCATGGGTTTGTTTCTGGGTCTTCAAAATTATCCTGGGAGAAATAACATGTCCTGAAAGACAAATGTAATATTTATTGTTTATGTGAAGATGCTAGCTCTTAAGTCAATGATGACCAAGCTACAATTCAGAGAACCGCAGAGATAAGAGACAAAACGGAAACATATAGTTAGTTATTCCTAGGAAAATTAAATAAAATAGATAGTTTTAGATGGATGGGGTGGGAGGAGTAGATCAAAAGGATCAAGTGGAAAGAAGAGGAGAATAATAGAACGAGGGAGCAAATATGGGGAGAGATGCCTAAATTAAGGGTCATTCAGAAAACAGTGTGGAAGTTTAATACAGTAGAAACTTCCTGAAACATAAACATATAGAGAGGAAATATAAATAAATTCTCCAAAAAATGGGGATACATAGCCCCAACTACCCCTTTCTTTTCACTAAATGAAACTTCCAGTACTGACATTTATTTGCATCTATGAGTTATTGGAAGAAGGAGCCCAATGGAGACATCCAAAAAACACATGGTGTTGTCAAGACTACAAGTTTTACTCCTCAAACAGATAGGAAGGCCTTATTGCTGAGTTTAACACTCACACAACTCCTTGAACATGGAAAAGTCAATCTGATGCTCCATAAAGCTGTCATGCCAACATGCTAGCGCTTTTGGAAAAGGAAGGTACACTTCACACCACCAAAGGGCAAATGTTGACACCAAGCCAGTCACAAACTTTTAGATCTTGAATTATGTCCCACCTGTCAGATGTGTTAGTGAAATGGTGACACAAAGTTTGACGGAATAACCAACAACTATATGATTTTACTTAAGACCTACTGTACAAGAGGGAACCCATACCCAATATGGCTTGAGTGACCAAGAACCTGAAACTAGATAGTCCAGTGACCTAAGAAATGTCAAATACCATCTTCTAAAAGAATATAAATAAATAAATAGATAGGTAGGTAGGCAGGTAGATAGATAAACAAATAAAACATAGCAATAATATGATTTCTAATGAGTTTCTGCTATACTCGTAGATGAGTGTGTTGCCCATCTATCATCAGGAAAGCTTTCAACTGCAGCAGGTGAGAATAAATACAGAGACACGCAGCCAGACATGCAGAAAGAGTGAGACTCTAATCCTTAGCCTTAAACAGGATTCCTCCATTAAACCCATCCCCTTAGGTTTCAGGAAACACTGAGGAAGAGAAAGTGAAAGAATTTAAGTGTCAGAGGGAATGGGGACACCACGGAAATAAGGTTCTCTAAACCAACAGAATCATCTCTGCACACATGAGCTCACAGAGACTGAGACACTTTGCACAGGGTCTGCACGGGTTTGCACAGGTCTGTATTGCTCTGCACCAGCTGGAGTCCTAGAACTGAAAGAAGAAGTGGACACACACCAATTCCTAATCCAGATGCAATCTCAAATTGATAACCACTTGGAAATGAAAATATAGTTTACTCCAAGAGAGTATCACTGAGAAACAAACTACTCTTAAAGGTAGGCTGCATGCCCAGTAATAGGTAGCCTACAGAAAAGGTATTCAACACCGTCTTTGCAGGTTCTTTGTTTCAGTGTCATGTTAAGGATCTTCTACCCAACATTCTATTTTGTCTTTTTTTTTTTTTTTTAAGATAGAGTTTGTCTGTTGCTTTGGAACCTGTCCTAAAACTAACTCTTGTAGACCAGGTTGGCCTTGAATTCACAGATTCACCTGCCTCCGTCTTCCAAGTGTTGACATTAAAAGCATGTGCCACCAATACCTGGAATTATCTTAATATATTATAAATTATTATATTTGTATAATATAATAATTTTTATTTCTACTTTTACTTAATTCCTTTGCATATATGTTATGGCTTCTAGTTTAGTGTTTTTAATTGAAGTCATGAGTGTGCAAACAAGTGGATCTCTCTTTTTGAGTTTCCTCCCCTTGGGTTCTTTTTCTTCTCTTTGTTTATTTTGTCCTGTTCTGAAGTGTTAATTTTTGTTTTATCCTAAAACATTTTATTCTATTTTATTAATATCACATGGAACCCTGTTGATTTTCCAAGGAAAGACAGAAGAGGAGGATCTGCATTAGGGAGGGTAGGCAAGAATATAGCGAAAGGAAGCCATAATCAGTATATACTATGTGAGAAGAAAAAAATCGGTTATCAATAAAAGGAAAAAAATAAATTAAACCAGATTCCAATAGTATTATTTTTGAAATTGCTATTTATGTAACTTATTTATCAGTATGCACATGTGTGTGTTTGTGTGATATGTGCATTCATGTTATTTTCCATAGAGACCAGAAGAAGGTATCAGATCTTCAATTACAAAGAGGGATGGAGGAAGAGTGGGACAAAGAACCAGATGTAATGTTCCTGGGGGTGGAAGGAAATGAAGAGTGAATGAGGGACCAAAGTGGGAGAGGGAGCTCAAAAAGTTACACTAGTGAAATTATATGATAAATTCTAATCATTTATATGCTAAATCAAATTAATTTGAATTCAAAAATAAAAAAAAGAGGGATGGAAAATCATGTGATGTCTAATTCCAGTCTTCTGAACAAGCAGCAAGCATTCTCATCTAATGAGTCATCGCTATTGCCCTACTTTCTTTCTTAACACTGCTTAGTATTTTTCATGGTATTATAGAGAGATACATGGTTCTGACTTCAGTTTTGACACATCACAACCATCATCATTGATCAAGAGCATTATGACTTTCTGAAATGCCTACTATGCCTTTATTCCAGACAATAAGATAGTTTCATAAGAACAGAAATATACTTTCAATTATCCAAAGAAAAGCTTGAAAATTCATCTAGGTGATATGCAAGATATTCATTAGTATGGCTATAGGATCGGGCCATTTCAGGCTCTCTCTCCTTAGCTGCCCAAGGACCTAGTTGGGGACATCTCTCTGGACCCCTGGGAACCCCTCTAGAGTCAAGGCTCCTGCCAACTTTAAAATGGCTCCCTTAATTAAGATATATACTTCCCTGCTCCCATATCTATCCTTCCATTATCCCAACCATCCCATTCCCCCAAACTCTGCCCATCCTCCCCTTCTCACATGTCTCTCCCCATCTCCCCTTTCCCCCATCCCACCCCACCCCCCAGTTCCCATGGAGAGGGAGGGGGAGGGGAGTAGGGCGTGGGGAGTGGGGGGAGGAGGAGGGAAAAGGGAGGCAGGGAGGAGGCGGAAATTTTTAATAAAGAAAAGAATTCATCTAGGACCCTAATATTCCCAAGGCTGTTAACATTTGACCCAGTGATATCTGATGCAACCTTTCTTTCACAGTATATTGCTCTTAGGACTGTGCTTTCTCTTGCTGCACTATAGAGTAGGTATTATTTTAATACATCTTTTCATGTTTTCAAAACTCTTTTACTAAGTTCGCAATCACAAAGACCTAAGAAGCGAGTGTGTACCATAGTCATTGGCAGAAACTTGACTTCCTATTCATGCTATCTGAAGGGATTGGAGGAGGTCACAAGCCCAGAAGCAAACTGAATACAGATACATAGAAGTTAAAAAATAAAAATAAAAAAAAATCAGGAAGAGAAGAAATTTAACTCTGACTTACAATTAATGGCCAAGAGGCATTATTGGCACCCTCTCAAACAGTTCATAAAAGAGGCTTTTGATAGTATACAATGTTTGTCTAGTACATGTTTATTTGCTTTTTCTTTGGCTTTTTGTCTTTTGTTTGTTTATTTGTTTTGTCCTATTCAGGTCTGTTTTTACTTTATTTTATTAGTATTCTTTAGATGCCATTTGTTTTCTAAGAGAGGCAGGAAGAACGTAGATTTAAGTGGAAGGGGGAAGGGGATATTGGGAGGATCTAAGAGGAATTGGGTTAGAGGATACCATAATCAGGATATATTGTATGATAAATTATTTTCAATAGAGAAAAAGAGAGAAAATATTTATTGTAACCACCATGATGGCAGTGTTTACAGATAAACTGGGCAACTATGTCTCTTGCATAAAAACAATTAAAATTTCCCATTTGGCAAACTACAGTTTAAATCCATCAAATGTATTGTAACTATTTTTTTTTCTTTGAAAATAGGCTGCTTCATAAAAAGCCTTACAGTATGTGCCAAGGCCAGGCACAGATTCACAGAGGACCAAGGCAGAGAACATGAGCCAGATTTCCCTCAAGAGATAAAGAGGGAGATGTTTTGTGAGCTGTTGAAATGATGAAGGATTTCTGAAGGCTGTTTGTGTATAGAGACTAAATGTGAAGGTTCAGCAGCCTAGGTCAGGCACCAACCAACTGGGAAAAAGACTTAAGGTTCTTCTCCAAAGAACTTAGTAAAGGAGAGCAAATAAATTTAAATGTCAGCAGGTTATTATTAAAAACTATTTTAACAGAAATGATAAAATTATAGCTTGTATTAATCATTCTACGAACTTTGGGTTATGTTTTTAATTGAAGGTGTTTTAAGCAAAGAAGGAAGATAAATAGACATTCAGATTCTTTTTCTGTCATGTTATTGAAGGTATGTTACCTAAATTTTCTGGATATGTAATTCCAAATTCTCAAAATAAAGCAGGCAATGTTGAGCCACAGATGCAATCGGGATAATGAAAATTAGCTTTCCCTTTTTATTACTCCAGAGAAAAACCAGTGAAAGCTAAACATAAGAATTCTCTCTCTCTCTCTCTCTCTCTCTCTCTCTCTCTCTCTCTCTCTCTCTCTTTTTGCTTGGTCAGGCAGCTTTAATCAAGTTCATGGTCAGCTGAACAAGTGTGAATCCAAGAACAATCCTGTACCATCCCGTAAACACCAGAACTCATCTTCACTGCAGTCACTTGTTTTTATATTAAGAAAGATATATATTTCTGATGAATCATCTGGGATAACAAATGATTTTCTCACGAATATCAGTGAAAAATATTTAGCTTTATCAGTACTGGAGTCCTGTTTTCTTTCTTTGAATTGAAGGGACATCACAGTGTCTGTATCAGAATAATTATTTTCTTGAAAGATGTAGGAAATCAAACTTAGGCTGATATTTAAAATTAACTAAACAAAGATTCAGGTGATTGAAAAACAAATTTCATAATATTTCAGGTACAAGAGGGTCATTTCAAATTACAAGCTTTGTTTTGAAATTAAACTTGAGTGAGGTTGTCTACTCTTACATCTATGGGACATATTTGGAATTGCTGAAGCTACTAAGACCCCCTCTGTAGGAGTTGAATAAAGTCATGTATTATTGTAACAATGAAATTCCCTTGTCTGATAAACAATGTGATTACACAGAAATGGAAAAGATGCACAAATTCCTTCTCAAAATTTTCTCCAAAAGTACTATAGAAAAAGACCATGATAAAAATTACCATTTTCAGATATGAAAGAAGTGGAAATCGCAGTATATTAAACAAAGACAAACAGAAATCCAATTCCCAGAAGCCATTAACTAGGTAAGAAACCAATGAGGAGTTAAAAAGGGTTTTCAGCTGGCTGGCATGGAAAATGAGAAAATAATTTTGATGAAGCCGTTCACAATACACACGTTTGCCTCACAATAACTATATATATATATATATATATATATATATATATATCCTGTAAAGTTATCTACTATTTAATGAAGGACAGTATTAAATAAAATGTGTCATCTCTGTTATTGTAGATCAATCTGGCTAGATAGTCATTTGTTTTATAGGATTTAGCAATGAAGAATTGGCTTATTATCCTATTTACCTTACTTAATCATTTTAAATTAGTATTCTAAGAACTACAAAATTATTTCAGATGTGGAGTACCAAGTACCAGGTGTAATTCATGATGTAGTTCAAAGGGCCAAGTTTGAGCTCAGAGGTTGCATTAAAAAAAATGAATTGCTTACTTGTGTTTTTTTATGTATTCTGAATCATATTCCCGTGTCAGATATACGATTTTCAAACATTTTCTCCTCCATGAATAGCCTGTTCATTCTTCAATCAATGAATATATCCTGGTAATGTAATAGAATCTTCTGCATGGAGGTTTCATTGGGCTCATTTTATTTGAAACAATGTTACATCCCCAACATGACATTTCCATTTTTATTCATCATATATATTTAAAATTGAATTAATCAAATAAAAGGATCAAGATATTCATTTGGACTCAAGATAAATTTTTTAGTCTTCCCACCCTTTCTCATAACAATGCAATGTTTGATGAAATCCAGTTTTGTCAGCAAGGTTATGTCCTTCTATATCTCTTTCAACAATGCATGTTTACATTGATTTTATTGTTAGAAAAACTTTGCAAGTATTTGTGAAATCATCCCCCGAATGAATCTTCAGAGTACCAGGTCTCAAATCTCACGCATAGGAGACAATTGTAACCATAGAGACAGGAGTAAAGGATCTGTGCTCATGGAGCTCTTAGACGTGACACACAAAACAAAATTGGGGCAGCATCCTCACACTTTGCTCTCTAATGCTATGAGGGTCATGTCCTGATTGTACCGCTGAGAAAATAACTATCCAGAGAGAGGAAAAATACAAATTTCTGCTACTAAAGACAAACTAAAAGGTCAAGTTTATTTCTTTTCATTTCTGGGAAGGAAATCCATAAAAAGAACACTGGAAATGGAATGTGATAATGTGAGATTGGGTACTGGTCTACCTGGGATCTCAAAATAGGCAAGGTGTATCTCAATTTTCTCACCTCTCAGAGGAAAACCTAGAATAGTAACTAACAGTATAGAAGTTATCTGTGTGAGTGTTACTATGTGACATCACCTTTAATGTGTTTACACAATAAACTGCAGCTGTTTGCTAGGTGTGATGATAGGAACGCAGTGAGAAAGACTGTGTAAACTCTATTATATTGTAAAACATATTTATGAAGTGCTCAAAATATCACACAATCTTGTCTATTCAGACTGATAAACATAAATAAAATATGCCTTATTTTTACCAACTAATTACCCTCAAAAAATTTACCTAAATATAAATGATCAAAACATGCTGATGAATGCTTTTCAAGGACTGATATTATTAGTATAAAATGGTACAAATAAACTAGGAAATGTTTTTTAAGATTGTAATACACTAACACAATAAAAAACCTGATATCTTAGATTGTTTTAAGATTTTGTCAAAATTATAAATTCTATTTTAGAGTAATTGTTACAAAATTATTTCTATTCATTTGAGTGTGTGAGTATTAAAATACAATAAAAATTAGAATACCTCTTTACATAACAAAAGGAACAAATTTGAAATTAAAATAAACTGAAAACGAGATTAACTGGAATAAAGGCAAATAATGACAAATGAAAATTAGTTTGGCCTTAGGTTAACAATTAATTTAAAAGAAAATTAATTTTATTTTTGAAGCACAATCATAATTACACTTGTAAGTTACTTAATGATGCAAAAGAGGTTCTAGTAGCCGCTTCATAGAGTGCACTAAATTGCATGATATTGAAGTTGAAAATGGACATAGGTCAAATAAGACCACGTAAATTAAGCTGACATTTTCTAGCATTATCCAGAGGTGAAGAGGAAGCCATTGTGATGGTTGACATGTTCAGATTTATGTTCATGGAAGGGTTGGTTTTGACATTGTGGAGAATGAATTACAGGAGTAAGGTTGAATACATTCCTCTCAAAAGCACATGATGCCTTTTAATAAATACTTTTAGCATGATCTGGCTTGACTTAAGCAATTTCCATAGACTTGATAAGTATTTGGCAAGATTTAATAAATACTTTGGTGCAGCTATAGGTGAGTGATAAAGAGTTTTATGCATCCAACTTATTCAACAGAATAACAGACCCTCCCCCCCAAAAAAGTCATCTCAATTTCCACTCAATTCACAGGGTTTGCAACAAAACATAGAAATGAGTTTGTCTTTTTGGTTATGCATCTAACTGTGTGCCTCCACGTACAGGAACAGAATAATATTAAATCTTCTTGCTGAAATTATACCAATATCATTAACAAAAGCAACAACTTTGACTAATATGCTAGAAAATTTTTAAAGAACAAAATGGCACCATAACATTCACAGCCAAAATGAACTTTACCTCAGAGGGTTACTGATTCTTTTATCTTCTCTGAAAATCATGAATTCTCCCTTCAGAACATGTTAGTCCCATCCTCTGCTTAAAAGCATTTTAAGCTTCTACCAAGTGACCCTTTTGGTGTGCTATATTTCTATGACTCCTAGTCACATCTAGACATGTATAAATTTACACATCTTTATATTCCTCTTTTCCTGATAGTCAGTCTAATTTTAGGTCATTCAGCATACAAAGTTATAAAGACATGAAATATAAAATACTGCATTTGCCTGTAGCTTCATGAATCACTGTGATTGTTTACAGAGAGAGTGTTGGTAAGTGACGGGTAGTACTGAATTCATGTGCACTTTTTCTGAAGGAATATGAAATAAACACTTGGGTTAAGGCACATTATATGTATTCTGGAAGTATGGGATGAATATTGACTAAAGATAGAGACCTGGAATAAACATGTGGAAAAATATCTTGTGAATATTTAGTGACCTATTCAGTGTTCTATATGCAATTTCTATAAGGAAGATGAAATTGAGAAAAAGACCTCTCAAAGTTCTTCATTTTAGTGTAAATGCTGATCATACTTTAGAAAGTAAATGGACAAAAAGAATAATAAAAATTTTAAGATACAAAATAGCTTTCCATGCACATATGACAGGAACATATGTGCATGCACATAAATCATATATGCAAATAAATAAATAAATATTTCCTAAAAAAACTGCTAAGTGGTCTCATAGTATTCACACAGACATGCTGGATAAAATCTAATCATTATAATCTCACAATGTGTAGTAATCAGATTGGAGTAGTTAACATTTCTATCTTTTCAAACATTTATCATTTTTTTTGTCATGAACTTGTTTTTTTTTTTTTTTACCTAATTTAAAATATCTAACAAACAGTTGTGGGTGACAGTTGCCTCTTGGGCTCTAGAAAACTCAGAAGTAATTTATCCTAAATAATTGTATTTTGGTACTTATCATTTATCAGCTTTTTTTTAATATCTCCCATCTCTAGTGTACACAATAGTACAGAAACTGCACTCTGCTGCTTCAAGGGATCAACAATGATAGCTTTTAAAAATGAGTGAGAATGCTCATTATTTGTGATTTTCTACCCGTGTCATTGCACTGACCAACATAGATCTAGAGAAAGCATGCTTCAATACAATAAAGTCACAGCCAGTACCATACTCAGCAGATAAAAACTGAAAGCATTCATTCTAAAATTACTAACAATTCAGAGTATGACTCCATTCAACATGCCATAGAATAGTTAGTTACAGTAGTTGGAAAAGATAACCAATTTAGAAAGCAAGGAATCACATTATAAAGGTTGAAATGACATGATTTCATATGCCAAGAAATAACAATTATACTGAAAACTATGAGAATTGATAAATGTCAATAAAGCGGAAAAAAAAAAGGCAAAATGCTTGCGAAAAGGCTAAGTGGATAGAGTTCTTGTTATGCAACCATAGGACCTGAATTCAGATCACTGACACTTGTGTGAGCACATAGTGGGCTTGATAGACTTTGTGTAATCCCAGCGTTTAGTAGACCAACAGGGATGTCTGGGACAAGCTGACTTAAGATAAGCCTTATCAGTGTGCTCTGTGCTAAGTGAGACCCTTCTTTCGATGTCAGATCAAGAAGAGGGCTGTTCCTTTCTTTTCTGGATCTCATACACTGATGGACTATGAACACTTGGAAGCCATGTCTTCATACTAACCTTACCACCATCTGATATTTTTCTATAGGTCAAAGACCACAGACTTCCTCATTCTTCCTGGAGTTTGACTTAAGGAAGTAGTAAAAAACAAGTTCTCTTGAGCATGGGAACCATGAGAGAGAGTAGAAGAAGAGGGGAGAGGCAAGGAGGTGAGCAGAGAAAAATGTAAAGCTCAAAAAAAATCAATAAAAAATGTTTGAACCCAGTTTATGCATCATACTCTACTGTAAGACTGTCAATCTGTTATCCTCTCTGAACCTACCTGCAAACCAACATTCCCTGCTCCTGACCCATATCCTGCTTTTGGACACTTTGGACACGGGTATGATTTTTCACCTTGCATGTAAGCTTAGCATCTCTCTCTCTCTCTCTCTCTCTCTCTCTCTCTCTCTCTCTCTCTCTCTCTCTCTCTCTCTCTCTCTCTCTCT
>NW_026067953.1:903394-959745 GCF_014885135.2 Alexandromys fortis | reverse complement strand
ATATATATACATTTATATATAGATAGGGATACATTTATTGGATGGTATGTGCGACTTAATATTACTAATTAAGATTGGAATAAAAGTTTTCACTTATCTTAGCCAGACTATCAAGGTAGGTAAGATTATATGACAAATTGCTGTCATTGAACTTCTTAAACTTTGTAAGCTCATTGGTATTCAGTAATTCTGACATCGTAGAAAAACATAGATGTATTTGCTAGTTTTAGGTTTAGTTCACTCATAACAAGTGCCACAAAACTGAATCATTATTCTAGAAGCTCAGGTTCTTGGTAACATTTCTGGTCAACCCAATACAGTCTTTGCAGAATAGACCCAGAAAACTCCACTTTTGAGCAACAAACCAAGTGAGAACATGTACAGTCTGTAACTTTACATTTATAGATACTTTCAAGTTCAAAGATCTGTGATTTTATATGAATATGGAAACAAGACTCTGTAAAAGAAGATAAAGGATAGTGATGGTAAATTCAGTCCAAAGATCAGGTTTGAAATGTGACAAATTTAAACCATCCCTTCTTTTCCTTTAGTTTAAATTGAATGCCTCACCTTTAAATTTGCATCAGAACTTGAAAACATATGTGTTAAAGTCCAATGGCTTTGGTGTCTTTAACACTGACCCCTTTGTGGCAACTAAATTTATAATAGGTGACAGAAGTAAGTCCTTGATTATCCAATTTTCCTCTCTTTGAGATTCTTGACTTCTATTTTTTTCTTTTCTTCAGTTATTTTCTTAATAGGAGATATTTATGACAAATGTAGCCAAAATAAAACTTTACCAGTCTGACATTTTTAAGAAAAGTACTGTAAAGGTTTACTCAAAAGTAACAAAACAAAGCATTATTATGGATTTAAAAAGTTAACTAGAGAAGAAATTACCAATGATTTCCTTAATGATGGCCAAAAGTATGATTGTTTCCAGAAGTTAAGGAAGGCAGTTCTAATGTGAGATTCCTAGAAGCTCTAGGGTTAAACTTTTACCTTAAAAATTGTATTCATATACAGATAGATCCATCAGCCATGGTAGACCTATGCAGGGAACATAAGAATGGGAAATTTTCATCTGGGGCTACTTAGGGCCAATCATTACTTTAGTTCATTAAAATGAGAGGATCTGAATAAATTCCACTTTCTTAAGACTGTGTATATGAATTTTTTATTAAGGTCTCTAAGAATTAAAGAATTGTTTAAAGATTCCCAGACTCAGCTAGCAATTAAATCAACTTAAATGTTATGGCCTGATAAATATACTTCATCCAAAGTAACAGATCTTTTTACAAACATGGTTTTTGTGAGTTCTCTTTTCACATTATATCAAGAAGTAAAATTTTAAACTTTCAAGCCTGTAAGTCTAAAAATAGTAATTTCCCTGTTTATTTGGGGCCCTTAGCATATTGGTACACCACTGTCCCCCCCCCAAAAAAAAACCAGTTACCATGAGTCACAGGCAAAATGCCTTATAAATTTGAATTTCATATCTTGTTTTCATTGGTTTATCAAAGCACCGGCTTGCTTCTCTGGTGTGAGGTGTCATTATTTTTCTCTATGTAGCTCAGTAATATCCTTAATTAATTTCTTCAACAAATAATAGTGAAGGTCAGTAAGACACAGATGATGACATTAATCCAGAAGGGTAGAAGAAAATAGGTACTTGTTTTTACAAACTTGTGGATGTCTAATAAGAACAAGATCTTATCATGTCACATAGGAAAGCAAGTGCTGGCGTTATCTTTTCCAACTTTGGTAGATTCATCATTGTTTCAATAATCTGTGTCTAATGAATTACTAGATGACTAGACAATATCTTCAGCCATTAGATGTAAAGGAGACCAAGGATATTACATCTGGAAAAAGGAAAACAAAGAGAACAATACTCTAATTCATTTTCATTTTCTACCTAATTATCTTTCCCACTGTGCATTAAAGACTATATTATGTGGTGTGTATTATCCAGATGACAGAGATCAGGACTAAGAGAAGCAGAATAGAATAGAAATTATATATGTGTAAACTAGGAAAATGATCTAGAAGAGCATGCATATTGAACATCTACAAATATGCCCCATTGAGGTACAGGTTACTTGTGAATTTGATTCCAAGGTAAAAGAAGTTGAGATAGTCCTTCAGAGTTCCTGCTTCATGAAAGAGTCTGCCAGACATTCTACAGGACACAGAAAAAAGCGACTGACAAACTGCCAATATATGTGGAACTTTCTTTGAAATTTCTTGCTTCCTGAAAAAGACTGTCAGATACTATGGACCTATAGGCTAAAGATGGGTGCCTGCAACCTTACAAAAGAACTTTGGGTGACTGGCCAGACAGTGAGATGTCTCTGTCAGTTCTAGAGTTTTGGAAGATACAATGCACTTCCTGTTAACTTAGGTAATATTATATCCTTCTGGAATCATTGGGGAAATAATATGGGAAGCTGTTCTGTATATGTGTTGCTTTTATTGGTTAATGAATAAAGAAGCTTCTTTTGGCCAATATATATATAAACATAGCCATAGCTTTGGGAATGCAATAGAATGCAATAGAATGTAAAATGTATAGCCAACATCAACAAGTTCTCCAAGAAGCCTGCTAGCCATAGCTTTAGGAATGCAGTAGGATTAGGAATGTATAGCCAATATCAACAAGTTCTCCAAAGAAGCTAGCTGGCTACTGAGAAAATAATCAGTCCCCAGCCCCTTTTCATTTTATAAATCAAGTAGGTAATTACTGTTTTAAGTTCCCCTTGGGTAGATAGCTATTTATTCTCATCGTTATTTTACTATGAAACAGGCAAAAGCATCTGAAGAAAATGTGTAATGTCAGAAATTAACTAACAGGAGTTTCAAAGACCTAGGTGCTTTTTAAAATAAAAAAATTAGATGTATTTGTATTAGCCTACTTTCATTTATTCAATAATAAGGACTAATCCAGATGGTTTTTACACATAACCAGAAATATTTTTCTCTTTTTCTTCCAATATTTTATGGTTCCATAGCTCACAGAAACAAAAGTTCATTGCAGTTGTACTATCTTTGAGACTTCATTTAAGAAAAATCAGTATTCTCTTAGTTGAGGAAATACCATATCAAGATTATTTTACAAAAGTAGCAAAGTGCATGTGGCCCCTTAAGTTAGAGGTAGTTTATCTATGTTTTCACTTTGAGAATAATTGCTGGAATTTTCTCTTTAATCATTTAAATAGAGGTTTTTTTTGTTTTGTTTTGTTTTTTGTTTTCTATTTTTTTTTTTAGAATGAATGGATTCTCTTTTCACAAAAGACATTTATCTCACTATTCCTTTCTTTATCTCTATGCCTCAACCCGTGTTTTTGCCTTGGCTTCTATTGCTTAATTAGGATTGTTTCCTTGGCAAATGATAAAACTCAAATTCTAAATAGTTAAGTAAAAATGTGAATCATATGGATCAGTGTGTGACTTGCTGATGTATATTGACCTTCCTGAGCCTGAGAAGATCCAGTGAGGTGGGTGATAGTCTCCATATATAGTCATGCTCCATCAACTCTTACAATCTTTTGCAGGTAGGCTGTCCTGATTCTGATAACTTTCCCTAAAGGATTGCGAGACACAATGAAAAAGCTCAGTCAAGGAATAATTCAGATGGACCTGCTACTATGATGTGGTTGTCTCCTTTGGTACTTGTAATTTTGTGAAATGATATACATTTGCAATTGACTCCTTCACTGGCCCTAACTTGTGACAGGACAGTTAGTATGAAGGACATCTCTAAAAGAAAAGAGAAAGAAGTTTGATAAGATGAAAATGCTATTAGTTAAAGATATCCTCTGTGCTGAAAAGACATATATTACAAAGGGTATTTTAGTCACACTACTTTCTGTTATATTAACACCTACAAAGTTTTATAGATTCTCATTATAAAAATAATTTAAGATGCCAAAATCAATAGTCACTAACAGTGCTATCATCTCAAAGATAAGAGTGTGCTTATAAAAGTGATAGTAATCTAGTTTAATTTACTCAAGAAATGGAAGAAATACATATAAATAACTACTTCATATCTTTAGTTCTAAAAAAATTTTAAGATACTTTACTGTATGGAAATGGAATGGAAATGAGAAAAGCTGTATTACTGATTCTGATCATATACTAATTTTATTACTGATTATGTAAGAAAATACAGTTAGAAATATCAAGGAAATAAAGCCATTTTTGAATGTTAAATATATGAAGAAATTTATGTAATAAAACAAGTTTAATAAAAGTATAAAATTGTGCTATGTAATATCAACTTTCTAGATGACACGATTGTAAAATTGCTAAGATATACTACAAAACAATAAAAGTTAAACCATGTTCAATAGTCATAAATATTTAGGCAAATATAACTATAAGCAAAATATTTAAAGTGTTGGTTATCTATCTCGCTACTTAAATAAAAACTTTTTATGAAAAAACATTAGTGCATTTGTTTTAATATTCATAAACTAGAATTCAGATCATGATAATCGGGTCTAGTGCTCTTGGGATAAGACCAGAACCCTCTAAAAACCATACACCTACCATGTCATTATTAAACTGATTTGAGAATTTGAAGGATTAATCATGAAGCATCCATGTCGCTGGAGGCAATAATGTAAAGACTGAAGTGCATCTGCCATTTTGACTAGATGAAGCACAATGCTGCTTGTGATCTGAAGAGAAATCGTGAAGTAAAAGTATTCTAGTTTTCTATCTGAGCAATTTATATGCCCAATATTTTCAAAAAAAATTATACAAGAAATCTTTTTATCTCTTAGTTTCTTTGGGGTGGCCATTCAGGCCGAATTTAGCTGAGCCACTGGTTCCAACTGTCAAGGCTGCAGTCCAGTGGTCAGCTAATGCAATTTCATGTAATGCCTCACCTTGGAAGAGATTCAATTTCTCAGCTGACTTCCAGATTTATGGCAGTGTTCAACTCCCTTTTGGAGTAATGGAAAGAGTACCTGTGTGTGTTCTACCTAGCAGAGAAGGGACAGGCTCCGTTAGATCAAAGTGAAAATAAAAGTAGATGACAAAGAAAAAGTAGACTGTGACTCAGGCAAAAATGGTTTAGAAGCGGTATTTAATCACATCTGCCTTTTTCAGCCTGTTAAACGAAAGCTCCCAGGGGAAGCCTCCCTGAAAGAAAAGGGACACAAAATATGATTGCACAGAATCAATATGTTCAAAAACTGTTCCACACTATAGGGCTAGCATCAATAATAGTAACTGCATTGAATACTTAAAAATGCTTAGAGCAGATTTACTTTTTCTTACAATAAATGTATGTGTGATTATCGTGCCTTTGAAACAATATGATAAATGTATCAAAGTACCTTGCTGTATACCCTAAGTAGTCCATTCATCTAAAATAATATAATTTTAATGTAAAGCAACAAGGTAAATTATCCATATGAGACTATTTGGAAAGATATGACGAATAGAAGGTATCCATCATTATAGTCTAGTTTAGAGGGCTGCCTCCCACTTCCCACATTAGCCAATATTAGGTGTAAAAACATGGTTAAAGGTACTTGACCCATTGACAGGGATAGACATGGTTAAAATATAAACACAAGAATCATAGAACAAAAGTCTCTCGATGCTTAAAGTGAATTCGATTTTATTTCTGTTAAAGAACTGAGAAATACTGGGAAAGTTCCCTGTTGAGTCACAGGAAGCAGAATTTATGGAATATATAATCTGTTTTCACTGAAGGATCTGTGTATTCATGTGTAAATGTTTTACAAAGTGCTTACAATGTTCTTAACATGTACAAAGCAAATACACCCTAAAATAAACACTACTAATAATTACAATGTTCATTCTAGAAATTGCTTTTATTTTCAAAGAATGCTCTTAAAGCAAAACACACAGAATATTTTTTGGGCCATTGTAATGTAATATTCAGTGTATTTCTCCTTTTTCCTGTTTGTTCTTTAATCTATTACATATGGTTTGGGAAAACATGTGGCATCAGTTAGAGATGTATCGCTTGTGAAATTACTCAAGCCTTTCAAATCCTTCACACCCCTTTATCTTCTTATATCCACCTCTTAATATTGTAACCACACATACAAGTACTTTTTGTAGATGAATGTTTCAGCCTCTTACCCAACACTCCAACCAAATTGACCGTACTCACAGACATTTAAAAGAATACACATAAGAATGAGAAATTTAATCTGCAGTCCAAATTTAATGACTATCTGTTGTCAGATGAGGGACTTAAACAATTCATTTGAAATTAAATCAATGAATCCAACCAATCAAACTGAAAGTCTGAAAGGTTGCTCTATGAAAGTAACAATTATTAACTGCCCCTTGAAGAAAATTTGAGGATTTTTATTTACAGAAAATATCAAACATCATTATCTTACGCACTACCGTTCCCTAGACACCACTGACCTGGATGGAACTGAAAGCAAAAATAAAGGAAGTGATATTGGGGGGAGGGGAGGAAGACACACATAGAGAGGGAATAGAAGACAGAGAAATCAGAATATGTTCTTTATTTGGATATTTTCCATGCAATGGATTATGTAAAAGAGGTTAAGATAAATAATTCAGAGATTTGCTGTAGAATGCTCATATTTCGAACAGGTGAGATATGGATGACAGAATAATGGGGGAGGGAAGTTTCAAAGCATACCTCTGAGAACAACAAATGTGTCCTTTGACACACAGGATCCAAAGGTCATATAAGTAAAAAAAACGAGAAAGAAGTCATTCTCCATTCCTGGTTCCTTAATTTAACTATCTGCAGGCACAACACAGCCATTTCTCTCACAGACAGGAATGATGAAGGGTCTGACTTCAAGTACAGTTATGGAGATGATATTTTTTTAAGATATCAAATATCCAAGAGAGTTAGAAAAATGAGTAAGATGCATGGTCTCAGACACTATTACATCATGACTAAGAATAGTATCTGAATTATACAAATAGAGATAAAAGCTGTGAATAATTGGCAAATGACATAGTAGTGATTGGCACATTTTAAGCACTATATAATTAAGGTTGAAGTTGACCTGTGTGAATTATGGAAATACAAGAGGACTGATAAATAATTACAAGTATATAATATTTTAATTTCAGTAATATATTTTTGTGCTTCAATACAGAGAAGTGAAACAGAACTGATACCAGCAGAAAGGAGATTAAAATATTAGATCATTAATTAAGAGGAAAAATGAACTGTACTTGCCTCTGATACTAGGCAAGGACAATGATTAAAGAGAATCAGGTAATGGGTCAAATTCTGCTAAGAGGAAATAGAAAGGAAAGATAAAGAACTAAATTTTATGTATGGTAGCAAGATTCTCCATAAGAATACTTGTAAGAGAACTTTGGAAACAGAGCATGTTTATATCAAAGAAAAACAGGAAGAACAGAAGTTAAAACAGCAAAACATATAGAAAAATTACTAGATAAAGGATCAGAGAGAAAAATGAAGTTGATAAATACATACATCATATTTTGTAACAATTGTATTTATATAAGGGTAAATCACACAATATGCTTATATGTGAGGCAATGGACCAATAGGAATGTAAATAAAAAGATCAGTTACAAGAGATGAGGTAATAAGAGTAATATGATACTAAGCTTCTAAATTCCATGAACGAGCATCAAAAATAAAGGCTTCAATGAGATTCCTCTATGGAGTTAATTATCCATTTGGTTCTTAAATGTATTTAAATTATGATTGGTAAATCATCTTTAGTCATTGTTTGACAATGTCATTCTTTAGTACTATTTTTATTTACATCGTTTTCACCTCATGCTCTCTTATTTAGAATTCCTCCTATGTCTATGCCGGCAGTCCCACTCCTCTCAAATTCATGGCTTCCTCTTGGATATGTGTGTGTGTGTGTGTGTGTCTGTGTGTGTGTCTGTGTTATAAATATATGTTCAAATATATGCATATACATATAAGTATATAAATTTATGTTTAGTACTGACCACTCAAGATTAGATTACCTAGCAAGGGCCTTGTTCATAGAGAAGAAAAGACTAAGTTTTCCTCTTTAGCACCCTTAATAGCATTCATTACTCACTTGTAGCTGTTCATATAGGAACGGGACATTGCAATATTGTCCATATTCATGTTGAAATGTCAACTGGGGTATATGCATATGACTAGTATCACCTAGTCCTGTGTAACTACTGTGTAAAAGCTCAGATTACATAACATTAAATATACTGTGCCATATCCGAAAGTCATATTTCACTCTGGTTCTTCCCAACATATAGTCATTACACTTTTCTAGTATCCTCTTCCACAGTAATGACTAAGCCTTTAGAGAGGGATGCATGTAACATGGTTGCCCATTTTAGCTGGACACTCTACAGACAATTATTTTCTGTATTTTGACAGAAAATTCTGAGTTTCTATATTAACTTCAATCAACTACAAAAACAAACTTTTCTAATTAGGTTCTAAATTTGCACTAATCTGGGTTTGTGATTTAAATTTAAAGAGTAGTTTGATACTATATAAATTCAGTAAATTAATAGTAGTAAGTTTACTTCTTTGGAACTAAGTGCTCCCAGACCAAGATTCTGGGACAGATTTGCATTGCAAAATGTGTTTCCTCCTTTGGAATTGGCATTAAATCCAATCAGAAAGTAGCTTTTAAACTCATAATATTTTTGCCAATATTTTCCCCATAGGTATGCCCTGCTAAGCTGGTCATGACTGTAACTCACTGTGTTCACATCTAGAAAAGATTGTTGATGATTTCTTCACAATAGACTATGTAGCTCTTTCTGGCACCTTGAAGATAATCAGAAGTAAATCTTCTGATAAATACTAAATTGATGTATCCATATCCATAGATCAAAGTATATGATGTATTTATGAATAGGGACATACCAACTTATACAATATATCTATACATCTGTGTGTATGTGTGTGTGTATGAGTGTGTGGATGAATATATATTCTCAGAATGTCTACTGAGTTGTATTCTTCTTTATCATTAAAAAAATGCCATAATTTAAAAAAAAAAGGTTTCTATTTAAAACATTTTGCATCTCTATTGTGTTTTCCATCCATCTTCATTTTTCAGTCAGTGTAAAAGTATGCATAGCACAAAGTATTATCTGCTTGTTTATCATTAGCTAAATGCTAATGTGTTGAAATTAGGAGCGGCAGGGCTGCGTCCCCGGCACCCGGCTGCCCACATGGCTAGCTTATGCCCCGAAATAATTACGCGGAAACTGTATTCTTTCAAACACTGCCTAGCCCGGCTAGTTCCAGTTTCTTATTGGCTAGCTCTTACATATTGTTCTAACCCATTTCTAATATTCTGTGTAGCCCATGAGCTGGCTTACCAGAGAGGATCTTAACCTGCATCTGTCTGGAGTGGGAGCATCATGGCGACTCCTCCTCTAACCTTCTTTCTCCCAGAATTCTCTTCTGTATACTCCGCCTACCTAATTTTCTATCCAATAAAATGGGCCAAGGCAGTTTCTTTATTAGTAAGAAATCATTCCCACATCATTTCCCCTTTTTCCGTTTAAACAAAAAAGAAAGGCTTTAACTTTAGCATAGTAAAATTACATATAACAAAACAGTTATCAAGTAAGAATTACAGTTACAATATTTATATCTATTTTATCTCTTACCATAACTAAGGAAAACTATAACTATTCATTCTTCAACTCCATCAAAGACTCCAGAAGGATATAATATTACCTAAGTACACAAGAAATAAGAAAACTCTAGAAATGACAGAGACATCTCGCTGCCTGGACAGTCACCCAAAGTTCTTTGGTACCGTTGGGGCATCCATCTTCGGCCTACAGGCCCATGGTATCCAGATACATTTCCATGAAGCAGGAAATTTCAAAGACAGTTCAGTCATTTTCTGCTGTGTCCTGCAGAATGTCTCGCAGACTCTTTCATGAATCAGGAACCCCGAAAGACCATCTCACCTTTAGGCAAGTTCAGCAGTCCTCTCTCTGAGGGTTCTCTGTGTCCAGTTTATGCAACAGTCCAGGCAAGAGCAGTTTCTTGCCCAAATGACTATCCAACTCCATAAGGATCCTCTTCGATGCCCATCTTCCTCTTGAAGTAGCTGGTGCTGCCAGGAGCAGACGTGTCTCCTTGTCATGAAAAGTCCTAAGTTATTAAAATATTTTAAATGCCATATTCTGCAGTCTTTGAAAGATATGAAGAATGCCTATCTAACTGAAATATATCTCTATATATCTAGAAAATCTAATTAACATGACTACAAGCTTAACTATTAGCGATGATTATCCATTAACAACCTATATTTCCTAATTATACATTACATTTTTAAATGAACTACACAATCACAATACCTTAATCAAGATCAAAAATACATATACATATAACAAAATTGACCATAAAATCCATACCAATGCAAATTATTCATATCTATATCATATCCCCCTTTAAATGTAAAAGAACATTTATAAACAATATTTGGGAACATGGGCGTAGTTTTTTCTCTCCAAACTGCTTCCTGCTGAATAGGGGCGTCGTTAATTAGGTTGTTCATGATATAACCTGTATGCTAGTTTCATCTCAGTTGGCAATTGAGCGAAGCAATTTTTTGAGGGTATTCACAGCAACCTTTCAGGAGGGCGTGGTCTATCATACCAAATCGGAATAGATGCAATCCACAGGGTCTCATCCTCTGCAAAAACAAAAGAAGACCCTCTCCAAAGCATCATATCCTTAGACCCAAATTCTGAAATCATAATACCCTCATGAAATCCATTTTGGTTTAGCTTGGCAGCCCATATAATGAAATGTCTCTCTGTACTTAGCTCCTTCACAGTCAAAAACTTTAAAGAAAACACAATGTACATAATCCAGACTCTCTGTGAATTTTCCATTTTTACGTGGCTTATTTTTCTTTATTTCTCTTAATCTATAACTATCTGTACTTCTGTACTCTGTCTCTTTAAAGACTTTACCCTTTTTCTTTTTAAGACATTAACTTTATTTTTTATATTCTTTTTCTTCTCTCTCCCAAGCCTACGTACATTCATCCAACAGTGCCTGAATCTGTTCTATTGTGAATCTGTAATTTTTTTTACTATCCAGGATCATTTCTTAAAATGTTAAGCATTTCTTAAAAACTTAAGTTGCACCATGTACAGGTAATACGTTACTGCCTGTGTCCTGCCCAGTCTAAACCTTAACTGCGCAGTTTTAAGGTAATTACGGTAGTTCCTGCCTGAGATCAGCACCGTTCAGCATGGAGCAAGCCACTCCTGCCTCAGAGTCATTTGGTGCCCCTGAACCATTCACAGTTCCAGGCACACAGCAGTCCACATTGGAGCCACACTCAGCAGTTTAACTCTGAGACTGAGTGTGCAGCACAGAAACTCTTTTCATCCAAGTTACAGCCAAATCTGACACGCAGAGCACTGCGCAGTCTGAAAATGCATCTCTGTATGGCGGCAGGAATCCGCCATGCTCTTCTGCCTGCCTAAGCCTGATTCTGCCTTCTGCCCAGGTGCAGGCAGGGAGCACTGAGCCATCGGCAGGTCTCAGAGCACTCTCCTTCCGATCCCAAGCGGGAACACAAACATCCAATCCCATAAAAGCCTTGAAATGCTTTAAAGCCAGAGTTCATGCTGGCAGCACAGCCCCCAGGAAGTCGTGCTTTAAAATGACGCAGCTTTTTTTCTGCTGCTGTTGCTGAATCAGGAAATTTCTCTACAGCACGCCATCAGCAAACAGCAAAAACCTGTGTAAAACTCTCTCTCCCTTATTTTTAAGCTCTCTCAGGTTAAGTGGATTTAGCCCATCACGTCTGGGCGCCAAAATGTAACAGCGTAAGCGAATGCAGACAGATTGTCAAAATATAGACAGCTTTAATGGAGGAATAGACTTACAGAACCACCATTCCCTCGGAGACCAGGAAAGCAGAAGCAAGTGCTGGGAGCATGCTCGCCAAATTTATAGGAAAACTTTAGCCTGAGGCGAACACGCCCCCTAAGGGGTGGGACTTACCCCTACACTAATGAACTCTCTTGACAGAAACCTGGCTCAAAAGCAGAGGCCAGTACTTCCTCCCTTAAACTTAGTTTACAAAGGTCAACAGTAAAGGACGAGATTTGAATCTTCCCATCCCCTTCTCAGGCACCTAAAATGTAGACTTGCGTAAATTAAAAGGCAAGTTCAGTAGACAGATAAGACTATGAAATGGAGAAGTGTTCATCCCGAGGCATCTGTCCTGTTGCAGAAGCACAGGCTTTATTGAAATTAATAAAGCGGGAAGAAAAGTTTGAGACTTGTTTTTAGTTTGAGATTATTGTGCTTCAAATTCAAACAAAGGTCCCACCTAGTTGTAAATCAGAATTCTGCTCTCTCCAGGCTATTGTAAACAGGTGTGGCTAGTTGCCAGACCTCTCCTGAAATAGGGAAGTAGTTGGTTCCTACCTACTCCTACTTTTGAAATCAGGTGTATATTAAGCTGCTGGAAATTAAACAAAGACAACTTTTCAGTACTCACTGAAATTCCCCTCTGATACAAAAAAAAAAAAAAAAAAAAAAAGAAAGAAAAAAACGTAATTTCACAATTACTTAGGTATTACATGTTCCTTATTAGTTAAATACCTACTTCTATCTATGGGTTTCCCTATGTTAAAGTTCTAACATTGTGTCCCAGAATGTGAAAATATTTGCAAAAAAGAAATATCAAAGTAGCAAAAGAGTATTGCATATGTATGCTGAATAATTCTACTTTTTCTAAATCTATTGAATATTTATGGGTAATTTAAAAGGATTGCATGTGAGTTTTAGAAGGCACATATTATTCTTTGAAGAGTAATGGTCCATGAGACAGGGATTATAATTTTTGTGGTTAAATTTCTATTATGAACAATTTCTAATTTTTTTATAATTTATTCATATAATTGTAAAATGCCTCATAGATAGATTTAATCATTAAAGTTACTTTATATATTAATTCAAGTATTATTTTAACTTTTCAGTAACTTGTGTTAATTTTTCTTTAGCTATCTCTTTTGTTAAAGTCTATTCTCCTTAGAAATAGCATTATCACTCCATCTTTCTTTCCATTATATGCATCTAGTTTTATATTTTGTGCAGTTGAAAGACCCGAATAAATCCAGACCCCTCTAGCAGAAAGAATAGGGCCAAAATTCTAGCAGGAAAAATAGAGCCAAAAATCTAGCAGGGAGAGAAGAACCAAAAATCTAGGTTAGCTAGTTTAGGGACTCTGTTCCAGGAACTAGCTGACCATAAAGTTAGATTATAATCTTGAGAATAATTTTGAGAAACGGGGAGTTACCCCCTTGTGATTATCCCTGGTATTTTTGGAATTGTCCAATGATCACTGGTATTTTAGGAATTTTCCAATGACGCTGTCCCTACCCCCTTTGGGTTGTGGTTTCTTCCCTTAAATACTCCCAGCTACTTGGGGTCGAACTCTTCTACCCCTGTGTGGGAAATGAGTCTCGGCCCCAGCACTCTGGTTCCTGTCTTGTCAATAAACCTTGTGTGATTGCAGCAAGGATGGTCTCTCGTGAGTTCCTGGGGGTCATGTTATCCCGAGACTTGAGTGAGAGCTCCCCACTCCAAAGGTCCTTCACAGTGAACTCTGTTTCTTCACTTTACATTTTCCTTATTTAAAAAAAAATGGATAAATCGCAAGTAGAATTTTCATTCTACACGCCATATTTTATAGATTTTATTGAGCTAGCTATAGATTTTTATCTGCTCCCCTCCCCTTCAACTCCTCTCCCCTTCAATCCTCTCCCATGTTCCCAATTTACTTAGGAGATCTTGTCTTTTTCTACTTCCCATGTAGATTAGGTCCATGTATTTCTTTTTTAGGGTCCTCTTTTTTTGTTGTCTAGGTTCTCTGGTACTGTGATTTGCATGTTGCTTTTCTCTGCTTTATGATTAAAAACAGCTTATGAGTGAGTACATATGATAATTCTCTTTCTGGATCTGGGTTACCTCACTCAGTAGGATGTTTTCTAGCTCCACACATTTGCCTGAAAATTTCAAGATATTGTTATTTTTTTTCTGCTGTGTAGTACATGGCATTTTTAAAGCTGAATGAGACATACTTGATTACAAAGGACATGGTAGTCAAAACAGGTTTTAAAAAGGAAAAAAAAATAAGTGTTATCTTCCAGTCTCTTACTAACAAATATTTTGAAAGCACTTAGGACTATAGAAAATTTCATCTTCTTTGTGTTATATTTTCTGTTTCTTACCCTGTAAAGATTGATCAAGGATCAATTGGATGAATGATACTGTCCTTGTTTACTCAGATTGTCAACTATCCTTTGCTCTGACATATATTGGAAGGCTGAAGAGATTCACTTTTGTATATCTCCTGAGAGTACTATTACATCTATGAGTATATGAATGTCAGCTGAATAATAAATGAAACTTCACCTCGAGTTACTACACTGAATTGTAAGGCTTTGGTTGCAATACAATATGGAGCCTTACAGAGTCAGGATCATGTGTTTTCAGAGTGTTGCAATTCTTGGTTCAAACACTATCAGAAGACTACCTGTCAAATTAAGATAAACAAACTGAAAAGTCTAACATACCTGCAGGCCTGATTTCCTACACAAATATAGACTTTGATATCCATGATGGTGCTTCTTTCACACCAAAAAAGATTCAGGAGGACTGCTGTATTGCTTGGGTTATATTTTAAATATTTACTCAAAAAACAGAAATAATGCATAAAAAGGTAAACCAAACAAAAGAAGCAAAGATAGTTATGAAAAATATGGTAAAGTGATTTTCTAAACACTGGAAAAGTAAAGATGGACTTAACAATAGTAACATTGTTTGAACCAATATTAAAATAAGTGAAATGACTGGTGATATTTCATATTGTTCCACATCCATGTATTAAGTAAAAAGATGATTTAGTCATACAACAGAACTCCCAGTGATCATGAAATTTATTTGCATCGTTTTGTAATTTCTCAATCTAAGAAAAATGCTACAAGCCATAGCAGTTGCTCAGCCATCTTTCCACGAGTGTCTTATCAGAACCAAGACTAAGCCAAAAGGCAAAGCTTTTTGTCATCACTGCTTTGTGAATAAAGTGGTTGTCATTTCCTGTATATTTTTCCCTGTAGCTAAATCCCTTTCTGTTACATACTTGGTGATTAATTCCCTCAGTTCAGAACTGTTTTGTGAAAACAGTTTCCCATTGGCCAGGCCTTGTTCTTCTCTCCAAAGTAAGTGCAGAGATCTGCCTCCCTCCAATTATCTTTATCAGCTGGCATTTGGTCAGTATTTAGGCAAGAGCATTCCATTTAAGATATTCACAGGTCTCTCGAGGACATAGAATCACTATCTGCCCAACAACACCCACGATTAGAATGGCTGATAACAGCATAGACCGGAACTGATCATTTAGAGGCATGGGTCTTTTTTTTACTTAGAACAGTAAGTCTAACTCCAGTCTTAGGCCCATAGAAACTGCAGCATCTGGTGTACGGGCTATCTGATACAGAGCCACAATCTGTTTAACCTAGGTTACTTGATTACTTGACTCTCTAATACTGGGAGAAAAGAAGTAGCACACTGATTTAAAATACAACCCATGCCCTATTCATAATCTTACTGAAAATAAACTCCTTAGCTCTTTACTAATGACTTACAAATGAAGTACATCACACTACTAAACTTCCCCTTTAGAATTTCCTGATGATTTAATTCCTTTCTTAACTATCTATCACCATTAAAAAGTTAATCGGACATGTACTAGCCTCTCCCATGGTTCTATGTATGTGTTTGTGTGAAAACCCATATCTGATTTTCTATGGGGCACAAGAATTCCAGCCCTGGAACCTGATAGGGCTGAGGAATTCCTGGATTTAAGGGTATATATGACTGGGAACATTTGTAATGGGTAGAAAGAGGAACAGTGTAGAACAATGTAGAAGAGAGAGCAAGGGGGAATGGATAGAAATGAGAAAGAAGAGAAGAATAAAGAAATATGGATAGAGGATTCCTGTTGAGAGAAGATTTCTTACCCCTCAGATCTTTACCCTCAGATTTCTAGTCTGCATTTAGCTATCTGTAGTGTCTCCCCCCCCCCCCCACGAGACAGGGTTTCTCCGTAGCTTTTGGTTCCTGTTCTGGAACTAGCTCTTGTAGACCAGGCTGGCCTCGAACTCACAGAGATTCGCCTGCCTCTGCCTCACGAGTGCTGGGAATAAAGGCGTGCACCACCACTACCCGGCTTATCTGTGGTGTCTTTAACTGAACCCTGAAAGGGAGTCTTAAACGCAAAACCTTTTAAGGCTCTCTAAAGAAGAGCAATGAGTATGTTTGTTAATAAATCTACTGGGAACATATTCTAGCTACTTACGCATTTACTTCTGTAAATCAGAACATTCATACTATTCTCCTTAAAAGAAGTTAAATTATACTACTCGATGACTATATACTATTCTGCTTTTACTTTAAGGGAATATTTGTTGTGTAATACGAAATTGATATTTAAGCATTATTCAAATTTTAAAAGTTCTGATTGAGGAAAATTTTGATGTCTTCTAAAATTAGACAAATCCCCTATGTTTGTCACAGTCTGATCAATGTATGAACTCTAACCTTGATGTCGCTTTTGTGCAAAATTTGTTTAATATACCATATTAGCACTTTTAAGTGATCAATTAAATTAACATTTCCTTTTGTGGTATACATTGGTTTGTTATAACCAATTCTTTTTATAGCTAATTAGGCACACTACAGATTAAAACATAATGATCTACTAATTACAATGTTGTAACCATTTACTTAATGAAACAGGAAAGTAATTAGTACAAATTCAAATTCTGGAAAGATTTTTCATTGGCCTATATATTACTATAAGTTTGCTATTTTTATATTACTATACTATGCTTTCATTATTTCTTAATTAGATAGACTGATACACTGTCTAATAATTGTCTAGAACAAAACAATTAGGAAGCTATTATAATTGAAAATAGAGTAAATTTATCACAACATGTAAATGAGGTATTCAAGATATGGGGAAAATTGAAGAAATTATTTCAAATCTATAATCTGGTCATTCTATAATAGGAGATACTTTACTGGCAATGCAAGATGGGATATGAATATACTCTACATACAGGTTAAGCAGATGAATGAATTCAGGAAATCATGATGAGACTACCACACCAAATACTATATTTAATGTAAATAATATGTTCAAAATACATACACTGTAATATATATCTAATCTTTGTTATTTATTTTATCACATAAATTAATTGCTAGTAAAAACTAATATTCTGTCAAACAGTTATAGGTTATTTGTATTAAAAACTATTCATTCATCAGCTCATTTATTGAATAAATCTTATATTGTTAAACTTGATTTAGTATGAAGAGGCATTGTTAATTGATTTAAAAAAGACTAGGGGGATAAAAAGAAATATTTTAGCTTACTGTGTCTCAAAAAGTAAAATTAAAATGATCAAAATTGTATTTCAATAACTGGGTTGCAAAAATAAAGTTGGAAAATGAAAGGAAATACAAAAATATATCATTTTTATCCAACTAGCTTATATCCCAGCTTCAGCTTCCCAACCACCATGTTCCTACCAACAAACTAACTTCCTTCCTTCCTCCCTTCCTTCCTTCCTCCCTTCCTTTCCTCTTTTCTCTCTCCTACCATCCTTTCCTTCCTTTGTAGTGATATGGAGCGGTGGGCTATGTTCCTGGCACCCGGCCGCCCACATGGCTAGCTTTATACCTGAAATAATTACATGGAAACTATATTCTTTTAGACACTGCCTGGCCCATTAGTTTCAGCCTCTTATTGGCTAGCTCTTACATATTGATCTAACCCATTTCTAATAATCTGTGTAGCCCACGAGGTGGCTTACCAGGAAAGATTTTAACCTGTGGCTGTGTCAGGTGGGAGAATCATGGCGACTCCTTCACTGGGCTTCTTTCTCCCAGCGTTCTGTTCTGTCTACTCTGCCTACCTAATTTTCTGTCCTATCAGGCCAAGCAGTTTTCTTTATTAGTTAACCAATGAAAGCAACAGATAAGATACAAGACCCACCTCCATCATTCCTTGGTTCCTGTCTATCACCTTCTTTTTCAATTTATTTCTTCTTTTTATTCTTCTCCTCCTTCCTTTATAATCCATTTTTTCTTGTCTAACAATACTTCCATGATCTGGTGCTCTGGAGAGTGGTAAACCCACCAATGTACCAATCTCAGTGCATTAAAGAAAGCTGACTCTCCTACAGCTACAGTTAATAACTCCTTCCTTAGTGGCAGAATTCCAAGCCTACTCCCCTTTCTTCTTACTGAGATTTCTGCCTAGCTTAAGCATGAGTAGGTTTTTTGAATACTGTTACATTCACTATGCGTTCACGAATTCCATATTTTAATATAAACTGCACATTATTCTGACTTTGGCAAAGCCATATACAGCATACATATTATCATTGTAGAAATAATGTTTTCAGGGGAAATGTACTTCACAAGCTAAAATTATATAATTCACATGGTGAAATCCACACCAAAAGTTTATCAAGTTGTCTGAATTTTAGGAATTTAAGAATGATATTTGTGGTGATCTGAATTAAAATAACCCCCCTCAGCACATAGGAAGTGACATTATTGGAAGGTGTGTCCTTGTTGGAGTAGAAGCACCTTTTTGAAGGAAGTGTGTCAATGGTGGTTGGACTCTGGGGTTTCAGGAGCTTAAGCCAGGCCCAGTGGCTAAGTCTTCCTGCTGTTTATTGATCTAGATGTTGAAATTGCAGCTCCTTCTACAGCACCATGTCTGCAAGTCTGCCACCAAGCTTTCTACCATGGTGAAAATAAACAAAACCTCTGAACTTTAAACCAGGCCCAATTAAATGTTTTCCTTGACAAGAGTTTCCATGGTCATGGCATCTCTTCACAGCACTAGAAATCCAACTAAGACAACATTGAAGATACTTCACATTGTATTAAGCATTTAAACAAGTAATTGCATGACCAAAATAAGAACAACCTACCAAAATAATACTGACTTAAATAAAGTAAGATATTTATTATAATCTTTGAAGTAAGTTATACAGAAGTAATAGCGAACTTGCATATAACACACATAATTTACTTGAAGCTTTTTTTTCATTTTTCCACTTAATAAAAAATTAGTATGTCATTACCTAAATGAATATAAAACAAAAAATAAAAACTATTATCTTTCTCATAGTCAATATTTATAAAAATGCAAAGCATTGTTATTAATACTGAACCAAAATAAATCAATCAGAAAATAAATCAGTATAATTTAGTCATAAGACTGCAAATACTCTAAAAATAGATTACCAAAACAAACAAAATCATGTATACACAGGATGAAGTGAGCAGGATACTCTTGCAGTTTCCTCCATTGAATAATTATGTACCCGTGTCTAACTCAATTTCAAATTCCTATGTCTTCTCTACTACTCCACTTACAAAGTGAGTTTTATTAAACTATATCTGTTTTGTTCTCTGATTGGTTTCTTTACCCAGAACAGAACCTGATATAGTAGATTGTCAACATGTACAAGTAATTAATTCCAGAATTAATGCAAATGAAGCTTAGGAAAACCTCCAAATAAAATTCACCAAATCATATGATTTAATCCATGTACACAAATAAAAGTTTATTCTTTTATTTTTTTCTGAGAAAAAAACCAAATACATGTAGAAACTTTCATAAATAAACTAGAGGAATGTACTAAAAATCAAGATTCTAAAGAGTATTTTTCTCCTAATCTCAGAGTTGTACTTATTATTTATCTCCATTTGACATTTTAAATAAACTATAGGGTGTGTTCATATATACACAAAATTAGGGATAATTTTCATGTAATGCCAGTTAGAGCTAATTCGAAGATGTATTGAACACTCCATGTCTATAGAATGAAGAATGTACTTTGAAATTTTTATTAAAAAGCACATTTCACAATAATTTTATGAGTCAGTTTCCTATAAATTTTCTTCTATGGTTTTTAACAATTTTGCTATTGAAAACTATTTTGAATTGATTTTCATATAAACTGCAATGATATAATTAGAATATCATAATGAAACCCTTCATTGTATATAATAAAACAAATAGCTGAAAAATAAAAGAAATACTGTAGAGTCTCACAAACCAAAGTGTGACATGGAAGACTCACGGAAGTCATGCAGTCAAATGGAACAGATGAAGATCCCAGAAAAATGGCCACCAGTTTTCAACAAAGAATGAGAACACTATACAGACTAGAAAAGGAAGAATCTTTGATAAACATTGCTGTTAAAGCTGGTTTACCACATGACTTTGTCTTTAAAAGTTAACACAGTGAGCCAGGCAGTGGTGGCTCATGCCTTTAATTCCAGCACTTGGGGGGCAGAGGCAGGCAGATTTCTGTGAGTTCGAGACCGGCCTGGTCTACAAGAGCTAGTTCCAGGACAGGCTCCAAAGCTACAGAGAAACCCTGTCTCAAAAAACAAAGAAACAAACAAACAAAAATGTTAACATAGTAAATTCAACATCTTGGCATAAGTTGCAAATTGTGTTGTTAAATTAAGAAATAATTGAGGATATGTTTTTAAACACCCTTATGGTCATTAACTGTTTTCTATTATAATAATTCTCTTTTCCTTCTTCAAAACCCATCCCATTTTATGGCCTGTTTTTTTTTTTTAAATGTGTGTGTGTTCTTAACATAAATTATTCAATCTTTACAATGTTACTTATATGTGGATTTATATGTGTATTTTTAAAGTTGACCATTTGTTACTAGATTACTACTTGGTGTGCTCTTCCCTGTGGAAGTTTTTTTTTTTTTCAAACATTTCTTAATTGCATGGAGCTCTCTGTCTAAAGTTGAGGCATCTTGAGTATTTCTCTTCCACATTAGTGTGTCCATTAGTCTTGTTCTTGATCAGGTTGATTTCAGGGGGCCATATCATGAAGACTTCATGGATGTAGCTTAGGACATTTCTAGGAGATACAACTATTTTGGCACTTTTCAGGTAATAAATACAAAATGAGGTAGGAATCACACCACCTCTGTAACATTCTAACCAGTGAAGAAAGCAGTTAACAAAGAGAAAACCTAGATAATGGAAGAAAAACATTTGCTAAATGCTGTCTGTAAAGTAATAAAATCCAAAATATATAAGCAGATAAATAAGAACAAACAAATAAAAGAGCAAGAAACATTGTCTTCTAAAATCACTAATTATCTGAATAGATGCTAAAATAAAAAATATGAACAACTGGCAAACAGAGAAAATAGAAAAAGCTCATTTATATCTGCCTTCAGAGAAGTATAAACCAAATCTATGAAAAACCTCCTCCATACATGAGAATGGCTATTGTAGAAATGTGTACTTATTTATGTCCATATATAAGTAAAAGGGAAAGTAAATAGCAAATACTGGCAAGGGTTTTAGGAATAGGAAATTCTCATATATTGTTGGGAATATGAAACAATTAAATCATATGAAGAACAGTATAACAAAGTGACTCAAAGTATTAAAGCTACATACCCCATTTGACCCAGCTTTCACTAATCATAAAGATAAAATTAAGCTGTCATTAAAAAAAATAATACCTTCCCACAATTGCTTCTTGTGGAACTGTTCATATTGGTTAAGGTAAGAAGTCAACTTCAGTACCCTAAGTTAGATGACTATATAAAGAAACTAAGGAAACACAAAGGAATATTGCGCATATCATTTGCAATGAAATAGAGCTGGAGGTCATCATAGAAAACAAGCAAACTAGACAAAGAAAGTACCACATGAAATCTCCTATATTTGGAAATTGAGAAGTAAACTGAAAAATAACTCACTGTGTAAGAGTGCTAGCAGCACAAGCTTGGGACCTGAGTTCGGTTCCCAGCATCCATTTAAAAGTGGGCATGAACTTGAGAAAGCTTTCTACTCTGTGGAAAGCTCTTTCTCTTTACACCAAGGTAGCTTTAGAATCAGTCAGAACCCCTGACTTTGTGTAATAAGGTGAGGAGTGATAGTGTGGACACCTAATGTTTCACTCTGAATTATACATTGTTTGCATCTGCACATCACATTATCATATTCCAGATATGCATACACTACACTCATTATACCACCCTCATTACACACCGAACACACACTCACACACACGCACACAATCTACCTGCGTGTAGCATAGCTATTACTAGTGATTAAAGAGAGGGGTAATGACTGAAAGGAGACTGTGTGAGATCAGATCATGTTGCATGAATAGACTGTATATATATATACATATATGTGCATATATATACATATATATACACATATGTATATATATGTATACTGAAACTCAGTAGCAAGCATGGTTCATACAACTCAATCAAAAGTCAAAATAAAGTTAAAAATATAAAAAGTTATAAGAACTGCAAGTTAAAGTAATGTAAAGGCAGGGGGTAATAGGAGTGGCATAAAATTCTATATCTTAAAGATTTCACAAACACTTGAATTGCATTAGCAAGAAGTTCAACTTAAATGCTTTGATTTTATTGATTATTTAAAATGGTTTTGTTATTGCTGTCTCCAGAGTCTTTTGTAAGTAGACCCTTTAAGTAAATAGTCTATTATCAGGAAATATATTTTTAGTTAAAATGGAAAAGTGGGTGGATTTGAGCTCTTTATTTCACAGGAAACTGTTCTCTGAGAGTTTGTGTGCAGCTTGGTGGTCATGAGGGAATATGAATGGCAAAGGTCTGGACAGCTTTCCCCATTATTAGCACAGACTCTTGTGTTTACCTGGTTTCCTCGCAGTACCACCAGCATAAGGAGTGCTGCCAGTGTTTCCATTTTGTTTAGAAATCAGCCACGACACTTTGCTTTGGGCTAAAATCTTGGCACATGAGCCTCTAGTCGGTTTTATTTTTTCCTTATATAAATTCTGAAATACTTTTCAGCTAAGCCATTTTAGTTAGAATAGAACATAAATAAATGTAACTGAGTCCAGATGCTTTTGCTGCCCACTGCGAACCAGCAGAGAGTATATGTGTTTTCTTAAAAATTGAAAAATAAACCTGAAAGCAATGACCACCACCATCCTCTCTCTCATATGAGCCTATCTTAATTTAAATGTGTTTTAATTTACTTTTAAAATATTCAGAGGCTACGTGCAGCTAAGACTATCCAGTACATTTCTAGTTGTTTGCTATTTTTAGATACTTCTTGTCCTATTTATTTTGCCCAAGTTGAAATAGAACACATGTATCAATAAGACTCGAACTTGAATTATGCAGCAGTATATAGACATAAAATTGGAAGACCCGAAAGCCATCCTTTCCTAATAAATCTGGGAAAGATCACCCCCTCCCTCCACACTTCCAAATATATCACATGACAGTTGCTGTGTGTTGACTCAGCCTTGGAGAAAGGCGCCCAGCAGGTTGGCAGGATAAAAGCTTTCCTGTTTATTCAACAGTGTGCCTCCATAGGGTATCTGGTGGTAATCAGACTACAGACCTTACAGAGTGCATACATATTTCATTTTCAGAACCCACTGAACATGATCGGCAGTATGGAAAAAATGAGACGGACCTCGGCAAAACTCAGGCTCACCTGGAACGGCTTTCAGATGTGACTAGGTATCAAACAGAACTTTGATTTGTATTTTCTTGTTTTTCTGGATTTTTAAATTATGATGGCGGCACATCACTCAGGACCTGCAACACTCAGTCTGGTGACTTTCAACAATTTAGAGGATCAAGGTTATTGCATCTTGGAACCTCCTGGGAAGTGAGATGTATAATCTTCTATCTAGAATCTGACTAAACTCATCGATAAGAATTTGCATTGAATCCAATCCTTAAAAGCATTATTTTTTAAACACAACCAGAAAAGCTCACTAGATAAGTGGAGAATGGAAGAAAAGGTAAATCAAGTGAGAATATTGCATTTGTGGAGCAACTCGCTGATCCAAGTACACTGAATCTGGGCTTATATGACCTAAGTACCTCCTCTTTCTTGGCCATATTCACCATTCTCGAAACTTATAAGCCAAAGTCATACAATATGAGTAATAAGATTATGTTGTTTCCTTTAGAGGAGGGTTAAATTTAAATGAGATACATGGTAGAATTGAACTAGAGAAAATAACTCCCACAAAAGGTTTTTATTTTAAGCTAATAGTGTAACGCAGGTTTGAGATATAGTGCAAATTCCTTGTTACGTGAGTGAGAGGATCTGATTTTGTACCCATAATATGGCACGTTAAAATGAAGGATGCTGGGGCATGTGCCTTTAATTCTGGCGCTGAGAGACTCAAACAGAAAAATCGCTGTGGCTTTTCCATTCTTCAGTGTAAGTTTCAAGTTCAGTGAGAGACCCTGCCTCAAAACCCATGGAAGAGAGCAACTGAGGATGGCACATGATATCGGTATATGACTTCTACACACTCATGCAACCATTAATGAACATGTGCAAAAAATAATATCATAAAACTAGTTAGGCAAAAATATTAGGAAAATTATTAGCACTATTGATATTGCTTTTAGAAGATAGTTTTCTAAAGCAAGGAAGTATAAATATACCATTGTTCTGAACTATCTGTGATTTCCAAAACTCACGCATCTATTATTCTCAAGTTCCTTGCAAGAGAAGACACTATCATTTACTCAAAGAGGTTTCTAGGTGAATAATGTCAACAATGGCTGAAGACCCTATTAGCCTTGAAGTAACAATTTACACACTAACTTCATCAACATGCTTAACAGCTGGAGAGGGATTCAGCTTTGTGAAATACACATATGGTTATAGATGATGGAACAGCCAGAAATCCCTTGGTTGGCTCTCTAAATCATTGGGCTTAGAGACTTGCCTGGGTTCAGTCTCAACAGAATTCACATGTTCCAGGGGAGGAGCAGGAAGATTAGAATTATTAAGCAAAAGACACAGAGATATGAGAGGAATAAAACACAGAATCACAGAGCAACATTGGGAGGGGAAGCCAGTGAGTACTGAAAGTCACCTGTGCTTCTTTTCCACATTCTTATATACTTCATCCCAAAGGGGGAAGGGGAAGCAACAGACTTCATTAACATGATAGAAGGAATAGACCAAGTATCCTGCAGGCACTCACTCCCTGGAACCTCCTGCCAATCTTCTTGAGGAACGGAAATAGACTTTCATTCTTTGACCTTTGTTCAAAGTGGAGTGGATCTACCTCTATACTCAAAATACTAAGTAAACACACCTGATGTTGGGATATCTTATTTGTAGCCACACCTGTTATCAACAACTTGGAAAGAGCAAAAAATATACTCAAAATCTCTGACCTTTAATCAAGAAGGAATGGACTCACTTCTGTGGGTCCTGGCAGAGACTCCATTTTTTCATCTGGCCCTCTTGACTTTCAACATGATTGTCTATGACATGAGTGCTTCCAATCAGCTAGAGTTCTTTACTGAATGAAAAGGGAAGAGAAAGTGAGCTCTCTCCTTCCAGTTCTGTTTAGAAGAAAGGAGTTCATGTCACAAGTTCCTACCACCATGAAGCCCACATGCCTTTTTTTTTTCCTGGTAAATTGCACACTCTAAAAGTATATTTCTTTCCCTGGGTTCTTTTTTTTGTCAGATAATTTGTCCCAGAAACATGAAACATGATCAATACAGTGTCTTACCTTAAATGTTTTAGTTTTTACATGTCAGGCTTCTAAAAGAGTGAGATGCCATGAACAAATGGTCTCTTTTGTCGTTTTACTATCAGGTATCATAGTGTTCAGCACAAGTCAATTCTGGGTGAACACTGTAGACAATCTAGACACATGGTTATAATGGACAGAAAGTCAAAAGAGAATATAGCTATGATTGATTCCCAAGGATCAACCAACTCAGAAACCATTCCTTTTTTTCCTGTCTTCTGTATTTTCTCATTTTATTTGACTCCAAAAAGAATTATAGACAGATATTTTTATGAATAATTCTCAAAAAGGTATGCATTCATATTTTATTCAGGAACTTTAGTGTGAAATGATTTGTGACTGAACATTATGTCCAAACAAGAAATGGTGTTATGGTATCACTGCTCTAACTACCGACCTTATATGCACCAAAGTGTTTCTTCACAGCTCCCCAAAGTATAATTATAGTAGATTTATTTCTGGTCCTTATAAATGTCTACAAGAACACAGTTCTAATAAATGTCTTTTCTTTTATCAGACCTTTAGCCCAGTGGACCAGAAAAACTGCCCAACCTGGCGTAACACTTATTAAGTATGCCTTGTCTTTTAAATTATTCCTATAGTATGAGACATTATGTATTTATACAAGTCAGAAAAGGACAAATAATATGTTGGGATGTTTTAATTGTTAGATACCTAGAAAATAGAAGTATTGATGTGGGCTTCTTAATTGCTTTTTTCACCAGATGTAGTCCTTATGTGGATATTTAAATAGGTAACATAAGACACATTTTTAAAATTGATATATAATGAATTATATGAATTCTTATATCTATAGCAGCATTTGTAAAAACTCATGTATTTAATAATAGTAATAGTGTTAACTTTATTACCTTCTTGAATATTTTAGAAAATTAACTTTTTTGTGGCATAGTCTTGACACCATGTACTGTCTGTAGGAACTTATTCCCAGTGAAGACAAGATAGTTAATATTATCAACAAGCTGGTTTTTGGGTACAACAAAGAAAAACTTCCAACTATTACAATTCGTAAACCCACCTCACTCCTAACACACACACGCACACACACACACACACACACACACACACACACACACACAGAGAGAGAGAGAGAGAGAGAGAGAGAGAGAGAGATTCAATAATTCAAAACATTTAGCTTTACCTTATCCAAGGCCCATTTCACATCAATAGAGTTCTTTTAACTTGCTAGTTACCCATGTCACCCACTACTGTCTCAAAGTCCAGGCTCATATAATACTGACTTCTGCTTTCACAAGACTCATACGACATCCTGGCTTAATTTACACCCAGATGGATGAACGGAGTGCAAAGATCCAGGAAAGAACCTTCCAATGATGCCATGTTGAAGCCCAACGCAGAGTTTCCTTTCTGACTTGCCATGTAACAGTTAAGATTTGCACAGTGAAGTTCCATACATGCTGTAACGAACTACAGCAGTCCATGGAAGTGTCATTTTTATGTGAACAGATGCTGCCAAACTTAAAATACTGCCTCGGTATCATATTGCATTGAAATCCTTAGATAAGCTAAAACACTATTTAAAATTCTCCAAATGATCTATGCTTTGCTGATATTAATGACATACTAGACTTTGCTAAATCCTAGTATTTCCAGAGTCATGTCTTTGCCTTCACCAGCTCTCATAACTAGGCCTAATACATTTTGTCTGTCTACTTCCTATGTGTGTCCTTTACACCAGGAACTGCTTAGGACAGCATAAGCAGATGGAAGATTTCAGACTTTATTCCAGTGTATTCTTACTTCCCTCTAGTCTATGTCATACTTGGAAGCAAAGGTAATCTTTTCTGTTACTATATTCTTTATATATAATCTCTTACATAGACCATGGTTGGCCTCAAAGTCACAATAATCCTATTTTCATAATCCTCTAATTGTTGAAAAGGTATCATGTATCATCGGACATAAAAGCACTGGTGATATCAATGTTAACCAAGAAAAGCTCTGTTGTTACAGAACATATCAGGTATTTGTTTGCAAATACATTATTTCTAAAAGTCATATGAAACAGCAATAAAAGGCAGGCTCAGTTTACTTAGTCCAAGATGTTTTGAGAAGTTATTTTGATATGTTCTTCCTACAAACTTAATTTTCAAGTTTTTTTTTTTATGGCATCCTTTGCTTAGAGAAATCAGTAGTAAAACATTCATATTGTGGAACTTTGATTATATCAACCACATGTCAGGAGATTTGAATTTAAAAAGAAAATGTTGGGTTTCAATTTTTGTCTACATTATGGTTTTTATGTCCATATTTATAATTGTCTGCCTAAATCCATGTTAACCACTTGTCACAAAATTCTAGTAGTGCAAATAAATGCTAGATTATAGGGTTTACATTATCTTTAATATATGTAAATACAATCTACAAAAGACATAACAATCACCTAAGCAATAATAATTTGTATGTGCCCTTAATTTATTTACTTGGTCTTCAAAATACTATTTTGTAAAAGAATTAGCATGTTATTGTCTTGACCTCTTTGCTCATATTCTCATTTCTTCCACTCTTCAGTTGAAATTTGGGAGCTCAGTCTAGTGCTCCAATGCAGATCTCTACTTCTGTTTCCATCAGTTGCTGCATGTAGGGTCTATGGTGATATTTAAGATATTCATCAGTCTGACTACAAGGCAAGGCCAGTTTTGGCATAATCTCCTCTATTGTTGAGGATCTTAGCTGGAGTCATTCTTGTGGATTCCTGGGAATTTCTCTAGTGCCACGTTTCTTCCTAGTCCCATAATGGCTCCCTTAATCAAAAAAATCTCTTTCCTTGCCACTGAAACAGTTTACTTGAATTAATGGGAGCTCACTAACTCCAGTCAGACAGGGAACAAAACAGCAAAGTTCCAAACTAGTCCCTCTGAATGTGGGTGACAGTTGTATGTCTGGTGGAGACTGCAGAGCATCTGGCAGTGGCAGCAGGATTTAACCCTATTGCTTGTATTGGCTTTTTGGGAACCTATTCTCTTTGGATAGATACTGTGCTCAGACTAGATATAGTAGGCGGGGCCTTGGACCTTCCCCAAAGCAATGAGCCTTACCCTCTCTGAGGAGTGAATGGGGGTGAGGTTGGGGGAAAAGTTGGGGGGGGTGGGAGTGGAGGAAATGTAGAGCGGATGGGAGGAGTGGAGGGAAAAGGAACTGGGATTGGTATGTAAAATGAAAAAAAGATATTTTGTTTTTTAAAAAAATAAATTAAAGGGAAAAACAATTAATATATTAGAAATATGTGAAAAGTATTCTAGATGAAGATCTATATTGGATATACAGTAAGACAAAAGAATGCATATAATTGAGTATAATTTTTATATTATCATATGTGTGCCCAAAAGAAAGTTAATCATGGTATCAGAAGTTTTGTGTGTTAACCACCAATGGGAGGTTACTTTTAACATTTTCCCACAAATTAAATAAGGAAAAGTCCTAATAAATTCCTCTTACAAGACCACTTTCATTAAAAAACTGGGATAAAAGCAGTCATATAACTATTCTGTCAGATAAAATTGTCCTTAGGACTATGCTATTTGATTTGTATAACCAATAAATCATATCTAAAGAGAGCACCTAGTCAACCTTATAAGCTGCATTAAAATAACTTAAGTTCTAACGGAGTAAGTGAACTCATTGTGAGATTACTCCTCAGACAACATTCAGGAAAGAGAAGGTTGAAACAAATTCTAAATTTCTGCATAAGTATTTCTGCATATTCTTTCATAAATATAAAGCCCCCAACTCTGTAACCTACAGTAAGCCAAGCAACTAAATCATATAATACAAACCTTTTGAAATACAGTTTTAAATACTAAGTTATATCAATTGATGCTATTTAAAATGACACTGAAATTTCATCTTGCAGGAGGAAGATTGTATTAAAAATATGCAAATAATATGAAATGAAAAGTGAGGTATGTGAGAACTGGTAGCATCCGTCAGAGTATCACAAAGAAATGGAGATAGTTTGAGTAGGGGAATAAAGAGACGGAGTAGCTTAGCCAGGTGGCAAGCAAGCTGACGGAAGGGAAGAGCAGGAACTGCCCATCATGCAGGCAGGAAGGAGGAGGAAATGATAGCGCCACACAGATGTCAAGGCAATTGAAGGACCTATTCCTTCTAGTTGGAAAACTGCAGGTGGTGCTGCCTCTGCTGGGTAGCTCTCAGTAAAACAGAAAAGACAGAATGCCTCTACCATTTTCTTTCATCTCTCCTCCCCTGCCATCTTCCATCAGTCCTCTGCCCTTGCCTCTCCCTGGAAACCAGAGGCCAACTGGTAGCAGATTCTGAGAGTAACAGTCTGCTAGCAAGAAGCTGGGATGGACCCAAAGGCAAGCACAACTAGGAAATGATATTCTCCCTTTTTCTTAGCGAATCAGTAGTGCAAAGACTGCTTCCTCCACACACTATTTTCTCCAAGACTATGTTAAAAAAAAAAAGAAAGAAAAGAAAGCTTCTTGATCTTAGAGTTAAGTTCTATAAATGTGCTTCTTCTAGTTTTGGATATTAAAAAAAATAAAGCTTCCCTAATAGAACAAAGAAGCAACGATTTAGACCTCTATTTAAACCAATTTCAATTTTTCCTTCTGCTCCCTTTGGTTTCTGCACTAGTGTGATAGATGGATCCTAGATCTGCCATTTTCTACTTTGTCTACCCACATCTGCTCTCTCTATCACTTATGGCATAGACTTGCTTTTCTTTGGAAAAGGTAAAATATACTTTAAAAGGTGTCATGTTTTCAGTATATTCTTATGGATTCACTTTGTACTTTTCAAGTTAAAATTCTGCAATGATTAATCTTTTTAATTTAAAAAGAGAATTGCTCTGTAAAATGTTAATTTCTTATTTTAAATGCTAATTAGGATGTTCAGGAGCAATACTTGGTACTTCATGGAATGCTTCATTTGTGGTGAAAAGAACGGGCACTCACACAGAGATGAGTGATAACACAGCCATATAGAAGTCGCACTTTTGTGCATGTGAAAGATAAAAAATCCATTTCATTGTTCTGTTCTGAATGCAGTTTGAGCACTGGGTGAAGAGGATGTCTTTTCTTCAGTGTGTACTTGGACATTTGTCAGGGGGTTGTAGAGTGTGACTCACATATCATACCTCACTTTTATTGTTTTGATGAGTGTGCCCTTTCATAATGATACTATTCTTTCTGCTACTATAGCTGAGTTTTATAATTTAAAATCTGGGACAGTGGAAGCTCGTGCAAGTTTTTTTTATTTATTTTGTTGATTTGTTTATTACTTATTATTGTTTTGTTGATATTGGTTCTTTTTGTTATCATAAGACATGTAAGTAAAATTTTTTTAATTTCTTTCGAGAATTTTCATGGGGATTGTAATGAATCTTAGAATGAATTTATTAGGATGGATATTTTCTCACTATTAATCCTCCAACCCATTAATATAGGAACTCTTCCAGAAGAGAGTGGTTGTGCATATGAATTCAATACATTCAACAAGGTAAGCTAGTCACCAATCCAAGAACGGAGAAGTGAGGTGAACATGAAGTCCTACCTCAAGCCAAGAGGCTGTCTGTTGGCAATAGATAGCTGATGGGTAAGGAGAGTCAGTTTTGTTAAGAATGTGGTCCCTGAGCTGGGCGGTGGTGGCGCACGCCTTTAATCCCAGCACTTGGGAGGCAGAGGCAGGCGGATCTCTGTGAGTTCGAGACCAGCCTGGTCTACAAGAGCTAGTTCCAGGACAGGCTCCAAAACCACAGAGAAACCCTGTCTCGAAAAACCAAAAAAAAAAAAAAAAAAAAAGAAAGAAAGAAAGAAAACAAAAAAAGAATGTGGTCCCTGGTGTCTTGACCATGTTATAGGGAATGAGGGAAATTGCACTTATACTTAATGGATTAAAAATTTAAAAAAGAATAGTACTCCGTTGTATAAATGTACTACATTTTCTTTTTTATCAATTTTTTAAAGAAAACAAACTATGTTGGTTTTTTTTTTCATTTTACATACCAATCCCAGTTCCTTCCCCCTCCCCTCTTCCCATTTCCTCCACCTACTCCCTACTCCACCCCCATCGGAGAAGTAGAACCTAGTTAAGGCAGGGCTACCTGGAGCACAAGAAGAAAATCTGGGATGGACCAAGTGCTTGCTCTCTCTGAGTGATTCCTGATAGACATAGCAGAACTCAGACTTTCCATTCTTCTGGCATGAGTTTCCCCTTATAACAATTAAAAATATAATTGTTTATTTTTAAGCTGGCCTGGTTATTCCCAAATCAAGTGAACAGTTACACATCCACTCCTGAGAGAGGGTAAGATACATTGCTTTGGGGAAGGTCCAAAGCCCCCCTCCCCACAATAATTTGGCTGAGAAAGGTATCTCTCCAAACTGGCTTTTTTGGAGACTATTCTTTTTAGATGGATACCTTGTTCAGCCTAAATATAGTGGTCAGGACTTTGGTCCTGCCTCAAAGCAATGTGTTAGACTATGTTGACTCCCATGAATGGGAGCCTTACCCTTCTGAGGAGTGAATGGGGGGTGAGATGGGGAAGGAAGGTAGAGGGGGCAGGAAGGGGGAGAGTAGGAACTGTGAGATTGGTATGTAAAATGAAAAAGGAAGGGTTTTAAAATAAAAATAAATAAATTTAAAAAATAAATAGAGGACCCAAAATTGGATATGTAGGAAAAAAGTGTTGTAACTTGGAGGCATCTGGGGAGTAAGATCTAAATATATTGTACAAAATTCTTAAGATTTAATTTTGTGTGAGTGTATGTATATGTGTGTCTGTTCATGTGTGTGAATGTGTGTGCCTTTGTCTTTGTATATATACATTGTAAAGTAGACTAGGCATGGTGGCACACACTCTTAATCTTAGCATTCAGGAGGCAAAACAGGCAAATCTCTGGGAGCTCAAAGTCTTCCTGGTCTACAAACAAGTTTCAGGCCAGCCAGAGTTATATGGTGAGATTTTATCTCAAAAATAAACAAATAAAAATGCAAGCACACATGTAGTACTTGCCTAGGCATAGAGATAATTTTATGTGTTTTCTGGACTTTGTCCATGCAAAGTACACATATTTTATTTCAATATTGAGACATTTTGTTTCCATGATCAAAAGGTAATACTGCCACTCAACATTAATATTTATGACAGCTATTATATTCTGTTATAAATAATGTTGTAAGATTCGACATCTTAATAAGAAATTTGGAATCCATATAATAAACTGTTATCAGGATACAATCAATACTGTTCCAAAAGTAAATGCCTTATGCCTTAGGGAAATATTGCTAATAGTGATACATAGTTGCTAAATGTATTTAATTTTATCTTAATCCTTAATCAATTTATTTCTAATAAAACCATTATATCCTTTTATTTTGCAGTTCATTTGATGTTATCCTTAGATGTAGTTACCTCAAACTACTTCCAAATGGTATTGTAAGTCTTTGTTTTATAAACCCTCCTCTCATACAATATATATACTGACTGGAACCCCACATTCTCCTCCAATCCTTCTCTCCCTTTCCTCTCCTCTAGATCTACTTCCTCTCCATTTCTCTTCAACAAAGAGCAGGACTTCCAGGAATATCAATTCAATGACATAACAAGATGCAATAAGACTAGGCACAAAACCCTCATATCAAGGCTGGTCAGTAGGACAAAAAGAGTTCAAAAAGCTGAGAAAACAGTCAGACACACCCACCCACACACTCCCACAGTTAGGAGTCCCACAAGAATAACAAGCTTTATAACTATTACATATAAGCAGAGATCCTAGCACAAACACATAAAATCTCTTTGATTGTCACTTAAGTCCTTGTGAGACCATATAAGTCCTGCTTAAATGGTTGTGTGAGCCATGTCTTCCGATGTCCTAAATCCCTTGATCCCATCAATTCTTCCTCTTCCTCTTCCTGGGGAGTCCCTGAGCTCTGCCTAATGTTTGATTGTGGGTCTCTATCTGTCCCATCAGCTGCTCAATGAATCTCCTGGATGAAGCCTCTCTGACAGTTGGCCTAGGCATTCATTTATGAGTATAGCAGAATATTGATAGGAATAATTTCATTTACTATTTTGTTCTTTCTTCGTTGGGTCATCCTTGTTCTTCCCTAGTCTTATCAAATATTTCTGAACATAATACTCAATAGATTGCTCTGTAACACCAGTTCTAAACTGTTGTGGGATAATCTTTTTGAACATGGTAAAGATGTGCCTCTGCCTATGGTAAATTCTGATTGAATAACTGAATAGTCAATAGCTAGGCAGCAGGTATAGGCAGGATTTCTGGAGAAAGAAACTGGAAAGGAATCTAGGCATAGGGATTTTCACCAGTAGACTTTGAGCAAGTGGGCTATGCAGTATTAAGAAAAGGTAAAAGCCATATGCAAGACATAGATTAATAGAAGCAGGGTAATTTGAGTTATAAGAGTTAGTTGGGAGCAAGCCAAAACTAAAGGTAAAATTTTAATAATTAATAAAATTGTCTGTGTCATTATTTGCTGGCTTGAACCACACAAAGAAAAGTCCAACTACACTCAACCGGCAGGTAGTAACATCTTTGGGAAATCAAACAACCCTTCTACAAGAGTTGTCTAAGGCCATTGTATATGTATATATGTATAATACATTTTATAACAGTAGCAAAATTATAGTTACAAAGGAGTAACAAAAATTAATTTTATAGTGGGGGACTCATCACAACATGAGGAAATGTATTAAAGGATCACAGCATCAAGAAGATTGAGAAACCCCATACTCAAATTTATATAGCATTCTCAAAGCTTACCTTCAGAAATTCTATCTTTTTTTTTTTTGATGGGGAGTTGGCTCAGTTAATAAAGCACTTTCTGTGTAACATTAAGGACCCGAGTTAAGATCCCAAGAACCCAAGCAATTCAAAGAGTCTACTTCATTCCTGTAATCTTGGAGCTCTTGTGCTAAGATGGGACACCGACACCAGTTTCCCTTGAAGTTGATGGGTGAGATAGGTAGCCTGTGGTTAAAAGTTCTAACAAGAAGGGGACCCTAACTCATACTAGGTGGAAGGTGAGGAGTGAGAATGAAGGTTGAATGTCATCTCTAAATACATTCTGACCTGCACATTTGCTCCATAAAATGCTCCTGCCATGATTTATACATTCAAACACATGAATACTAATGTATACATATATGCAAACACCACATAAACACAAAAATTTTAAGACATTACCTTATTCCATGAGTATACCTCTAGTTTATTATTTTATGCATCTAGATTTAGGAGAATCTTTAAAATACATAATGAGTATAGTAACGTAAGATCAAAAATTATGATGAAAATTTAAATATTACTATTAAAAGAAAGAGCTGAAACTCTGGGTGGTCTTGTAGAACCCGTCAAATATCCCTGATGCCGAGGACCACACAGAGGGAAACTGTAGTGCTTTATTATATTGTTAACAGCCATTTACAATGTTTTTTTCTACTTATTAAAATGTAATTGCCTTTTGTGTCTGGAAACCTTAAAATTTCTTGATCAGGAAGTCACGGGGACTTTTATCAGCAGGGAAAAATAAAAAAGAGAAAAAGAAAAGTTTACACTGGAAAATGTGTTTATGAAAAACAATCTCATCAGTAACTTTTCTTTTACCTATAGTTGACACCCTAGTTTAATTAGAAGGCTGTTTTGTTTGTGATCCTCTGTAATCCTCAGTCCTTCAGATTTCTCTGTGGCCTACCTTTTGTTTGGCACTTCTGTGTGTTCTGTGTATTCGGTCCTACACTAGTTGATAGCAACTCTAAATTAATTTAACATCCATAATTCCAATGATTATCTGCTTGTTTCCTTTGAAAAACAACTCACTTATAATTGCCAGGGGTGAAAACTGCATTCTAGTGTGGAATGTGGTCTATTGAACACTTCTGGATGTCCTTCCGTCACTGGCTTGAATACCTGAGGCCTAAGAACATTACTGATCTCTGCTTTTCTGTTTTCTTGAGAAAATTTATACCTCTGGAGAAGAGAAAGCATTGGGTTTTATGGTAGACATACAACACTGACTATCAGTTTCTAATCTAAGAGTGACCATTCACACAGTAAGACTGAGTTGATTATTACTTATTAGTGAAAATTCACATACAATAAGAAGTTGACCATAATTGATTACACCGTGCTTCCTGTACTTTCTCCTTCCTCACTAGAAACTAAACCTAGGGCCTTGGTCATGGTTGGCAATCATTCTCCACTGAACCACCTCCCTGGTCTAATTTGCATTTTGAATACATGGAAACTTAAGATGCCTAAAAACAAAGAAGACAAATGTTTACCTTATGTTTGCAGAATATGTTTGACTCTGGTTTTCAGGGACTAGTGGATTTTTAATCAAAGCCAGTCAATGACATATTTCAAAGTAACCCTGCATAAATAATCCCTTACATGACCTGGGAAGACCCAAAGATTATCACAGTTCTTTCACTGATGCCATTTTCCCAAGGACTAATAATTTAGAATCAGTGAAAATGAATGAAAGAAGAAAAACTAAAAACTTGACTGGAATTCTTCATTCCAGAAACCAAATAAATCAAAGCTAAACATTTTTTAACTATTAATTCAATGTATACTAGGTTGTATTTATTTTACGTAAACTATGGGAGTGAGAGCTTTTTCTTTTCCCTTCTTCCCACCTGATTCGGTGCTCAATGCATTTTGTGACATACATGTTTTTCCTTAGGTGTTATCCTGTGATCAGAAAGATGGCTAATGAAATATGTCAGGAGAAGCCTGGGGCCTGTTTCTCATCTGGAGCCTGCTAGATTGCAGATTTGTATTTATCCTGATGAATTGGCCCTGGCACTCTAGAGATTTAGTTCAATTTCCTGCCTTGACAGGCTCTGTGAGTATCATATCGCTCCTTAAACTTTTTCCCCAAAAGATGGCACACACATCATGTTTTTACCAGCTAAGCACACTCATTTCCCACCTCTTTTACAGAATTTATAAAAAATATTGCAATGAGAAAATTATGAAACTGACTATATTTTAATTCGTCTTTCTACTTTTAAACACTAAAAGTTTGAGGCATTAAGAAAGAAGGGCAAGAATTAAAGTGGAAAGAATCTCAAAATAATATAATTTATAGCAATAAAATTACATTTATAATTAGTAGAGATAAGAGTTTATATAAATATAATATAACATAATATAATATTGAAAGTGAAGGTGTCAATCCTTAGATGAAACTTCAGGTATTTTGAACAATTATTCTAACTGCACAGAAGTTGGCTGAGAGGTACAGAGTGTGTGACTGCAAAACTGTTTGTGAAGGCATGGTGAAAACTGGGAGGAATTTTTTTATTCTTTTTTTAACATAATTTTTTTTATTAAGAATAGGAAAAAAAAGTTTCCACCTCCTCCCAGCCTCCCATTTCCCTCCCCCNCCAAGGACCTCCCCCCTCCGTCCATGTCTAGGAAGGTGAACATCCAAACTGGCTAGGCTCCCACCAAGCCGGATCATGAAGTAGGATCAAAACCCCTTGCCATTGACCTTGGCTTCTCATCAGTCCTTATTGTTCGCCATGATCAGAGAGTCCGGTTTTATCCCATGCTTTTTCAGTCACAGTCCAGCTGGCCTTTGTCATTCATGAAAAGCAGCTCCCACAACTGCAGAAAGACCATGGGCATTTTCTCTCAGATGCTTTATTAATTATCAGTAGAAAAATGTTCTTTACAGATTCACTACTCACTGTAGTTTAAATATGCTTTGTGAGCGCTTCCCATTGACCCCCCTGCATGCTTATGATGTTGCCACATTGACAGCTAATAGATGCATAACTCCAGCCAGGAAAGTGTTCTCCTCTGTGCTCCTATATTGTACATTGCAAAATGCTTTGGATACCTTTTGGTTCTTACACAAAATTTGTACTGTTTAAACAGTATGCACTACATGAAGAAATTATTACTAGGTCATAAATGTCTCTTGTGTGTTCTTTACTGGTCTCCAGACCATAATTCTATAATATTAGTTACTATCATAGAAAATGCCGCGACACTGAAAATGGTGGAGTGAACAAATTGATTGCTCATCAACCCTATCCAGAAATGAAATTCTTATCTTATGTACAATCGTATCGTATATAGTCCTTCTAAAACACCTGGAACCTGAAATTAATTGATCCTGAAAAATGAAGAAAATACTAAAATATATCATATTACGAATCCATTGTTATCGGGGTGACATGAACCATAAGAACACATTGATCCAATCAGTAATCAATCTTACTCAAAAAACAAATATCCTTGCTTCACAATTACATTGTTTCAAGAACATTGTTTCAAGATTTGGCTAACATTACTTAGTTTTGTGAGTGAGTATTGCATGTGCAGCTTCTGTTGAATGTGAAAAAATGTAATTTAGCTTTTTTCAGTTTCATTCTGCCTTCCAAATTGTCCTTCTTTACAATCACACTCTTGAGGTTTCCTTTGGCATAAACTTTGAGGACTGATCTTTTCTTTCATGTGATCTATCATTTGGTTGATTTTTTGCAAAGGCATACACTTTCCCCCTTCATATTTCTAGCAAATACATTACTTTTGCTACTTCGGTATTATATATTGATCCAGACAGATCATCCTTATGAAGCTCAAACACATGGTACTCCTTTTTCAACCTGCTGAATGCGAGGGTGGTGCTCATGTTCCACCATACCTAACTTTCCCATGACATTGTTTTAATGTGGAGTCATTTTTCAGGCTCTTCTGCAGTAGGACCTGAGGTAAACACTGATGCCTCATCAACATTCTTAAGGGTCCAAGAGAGATGACTGTCATCAACAGGTACTTCTGCACCATCCTAACACTGTTAGACTACAAGCATCAGTTGCAACCATAAATTCAGTTAGAGACAAAATCATTTAGATCACGGCTTCTCAACTTCCAGTAAGAATATGTGATCCTCAGAGGGTCTTGTTAAAAGACAAATTCTGATTTCTTAGGTTTGGAATGAGAGTCTATATTTTTATTATGTCTCTAGGACATGTACCACAGACAAGTCACTCAAAGGCAAATGCTACATTGTGTTTGGTAAAGCACTTGTCCAGTACATGAGAGACCCCGAAAGAAAGCCTGCAACTTGCATAAAGAGAATAGCGTAAATTAGATCCTTTCATGTAAGCAACCAGCAAGTACGCTAAAAAGATCCTTTAAATGTATCCAATGCTTCTTAGTCTGAACTTAGGCCCCCAACTGATTACAGGCAAATGTTCCTACATAAGATTTAATATAATAGCAGTCATTAAATACCTACTGAGCACTTTGAATATGCAGCTCATAAAAATGAGATTAACATGAAATAACTTATTGGCAAGGATTACTATTTTAGGTGGCAATTTTGCATAAAATGAACTTGTCATTAAGCATAGGTATTGAATAATGGATGTTGCTGTAAGAATAACATAAAACAAGTTAATATCAATATCAATCAGATAAGGGTTGGTGAGATGATGCTGTGGAAAGAATGCTTCCTATCAAAACAAGAGAGCTGCAGTTCAGATATTTATCATTTGCTAAGAAGCTGGACATGGCAGGCATCCAGCAGTAGAGAACAGAGAAAAACAAATTTAGAAAGCTCACTGTCCAGCCAGCTTCCAAAACCTTGAATTTCAGATTCAAAAAGACACTAACTCAAAATGAAAAGTGGCAAATAATAGATGCCAGATCATATCCTCTGACTTCCACATACATGGTTCCCTGTACATGCATTCTATACCTCATACGTGTTCACACACACACACACAATTATATACATAATCATACTATAACTATACATCAAGAAGATAGAAAGTATGTACACTGAGTTTAAAGTTCCCAGAAGGTCAAGCTTGAGATTTTTGCAGGCAACTTAATTCTATTACCTTTAATTTTTGAATTATTAATCAAAAATTTCTTACTTCTCACCTGAAAAGAAAATAGATTTTGCCCAAGCAAGACTTAGAAACAGTAAGTTTGTTGGTTTGTTTGTTTTTTTTTTTTTCATCCTCATTTTCAATTAAAATACCTAGCCTTTCTGAGCTTGCTAGTATTTCTCATTTCCTTTGGGACTTGTAAGCTCATGTATTTGAGATGTAGACAAGGGTGGGCGGTAGGATGCAACTGTGTCTGTTCTGTATGACAACTTGTGCTCATCAGACACTAAGGCTTCTATTCATTTTCATGTCCACATCATGACTGTGTGCAATTTCCTTTTGCCTCATTCTGGTTTCGTGCCCATTTTCTAAGTACATTTATGCAAATATGGAGATGCGCTATTTCCATTCTGATTTCTGGCTATTATTTCTGAATGAACATCAATCAAATTTAGCGACTAGACCTTTAAATTTCTTTGTCTCACGCTCTTCAGTATTTCCCGGCTGCACGTGAATGACAATTTCTGAATGTATGCAACCTCCACTTGCAGGCTGCATCCAGAGCAAATGTGCAGGTTCCCTAAAGAGGTAATCAGAAGTTATACTCCACTGGAACAAAAGAAAATCAAGCAAGATTATTTAGTTCTGTTGTAAATGCCAGTGAGCTGCTTTAGACAAGAGAAGAATGTTGCAAAGTCTCTATCTCTTCTAACAGATGCACTCAATCTGAACACATTTCAGCATATTTAGAAGTGAAAACAGATACTGCATTTTGAAGTAAACATTGCCTTGAAATCCATGAATAATCATTTGAATACAATTGTGCATTTCAAATGAATTGTGTGTTTTTAATAATGGAAGAAGAGAAAGATTTCTTCATTCAAATGGAAACGGTTTTTCGTCTAATCTTCTGTGATGGTGGCAATCTTACAGCAGAACACTTGCCAGAGCTAAGGGGTTGCAAGAATTATTTTTAACTTCCCTGGTATTGTTTTAAATATCACAACTTCCTCAGTTATTAAAAGGAAAGTGCTATAACATCAGGATTATTGCACTGAAGACTAACAAGAAGTGAATTTAACAACATTGTTTAATAATAGTAAACTAGTACATGCACATTTGATTTCAGTTATGATCTTATAATGAAGAAGGTATTTCTCAGGATACACAGTATTGTCTCTGTTTAATCTATATATGTATGTGTGAATATATATGTGTATATATATATGGTATTATATGTATACACATATGAATGTAGATAGTATTAGACATAATATAATATGAAGTTAGAAACTAAGGACTGTACTTCACTTTAGTGGATATTTTGTAAATGACATTTACTTTGGTACCATTTTTAAGAACTTGTTTGCTTCTAAATAACAATAATGACCAAGTTTCAGGTAATTCTGCAGTAACAATAGGCAAAATTCAGGGCAGTGTCTAAAGCAGAAAGAGCAAACATTATTGTTCTTCTAGCAACTTCCCACCCTTCCCAAGTTACTGAAACCAGATTTGTCTGGGTACTGAGATTCAGAAAACAATATCAAAGTTTGGTAATCCAAAATGCCACAAATGAAAGTCACAAGTCTTTTCAGTTTAGTTTTCAATAATTCTAGTAAGATATGTGTCTTTCCATAGGCTTTGCTATTTTAAAACATCCCCACCCTCTACATAGCTCTCATACCAATGAGGTATTGACTAAAGACAATTGATTTTTTTTTTTTTTGCTACTACACTACCCACTGGTTTTCCTCAGATAGATACTTACAAGTTTATTTGCATTTTTCTAGTCTTTTACATATTAGTAGAGTTGAATAATCTGTCACAGTACAGCCTGGACCTTGACCTTCTACCTTTGTCAATATTGCAGTCTTAAAGAGGCTGTGATTTTAAAGAAGTCTCTGATTTCTGCTAATCTCCATAGCATCAAACAAGACCCACGTGTTTATTGAGCGTTTTAAGGAAATGTAAGTTATGCACATGATAAGAAAAGGAAGCACTCACGTAAACCCAATGACATTCCCAAAGATGCCTTAAGAAAACAGAAAATAAAAGTGGGTAGCATTTAGCACTTGAATTTTGATTGGACTCTATTGTTATATAATACCATGCATTTTATTAGGTGAGCGAGGAATTGCTTAAATTGCTAGTGCTATTTTCTTCAGAGCTAGATGAGTTTAACAGGCGGTGTGGAGTGTGAACAATTTCTGGAAGGATCTGTAAAACGATTAGCCTGAGATTGTGAGTTGGAGGGTGGTAGGCACTGGTGCAAGGTGGAGTTTCAATCTCTGGTGTTTTGACTCTCCATCAGGATCTCAGTTTTATTGAAGTAATTAAAAGATGTAGTAGCTAAATAATTAAAACTAGTTTAACAAGTCCTTGTTTTTTACTGCTGAGTAGTACTCTAATATGTATATATTCCATACTTTCTTCATCCATTCTTTCATTGAAGGGCATCTAGGTTGTTTCCAGGTTCTGGCTATTACAAACAATGCTGCTATGAACATAGTAGAGCATATACTTTTGTTGTGTGATAAGGCCTCTCTTGGGTATATTCCCAAGAGTGGTATTGCTGGGTCCAGGGGTAGGTTGATCCTGAATTTCCTGAGAAACCGCCACACTGCTTTCCAAAGTGGTTGCACAAGTCCACATTGGAGCACCAGACTGAAACCCCAAGGTCCAAATCAGGAGCAGAAGGAGAGAGAGCACGAGCAAGGAACTCAGGACCGTGAGGGGTGCACCCACACACTGAGACAATGGGGATGTTCTATCGGGAACTAACCAAGGCCAGCTGGCCTAAATCTGAAAAAGCCTGGGATAAAACCAACTTGCTGAACATAGCGGACAATGAGGACTGCTGCGAAGTCAAGAACAATGGCACTGTATTTTGATCCTACTGTTCGTACTGGCGTTGTGGGAGCCTAGGCTGTTTGGATGTTCACCTTACTAGACCTGGAAGGAGGTGGGAGGTCCTTGGACCCCCCACAGGGAAGGGAACCCTGACTGTTCTTCTGGCTGATGAGGGAGAGATAGTTGATTGAGGGAGAGGGAAGGAAATAGGAGGCGGTGGCGGGGAGGAGACAAAAATCTTTAATAAATAATTAAAAAAAACTAGTTTAAAATTAGAAGCCTAATGTAAGTGCAATACATACTGAAAAGTATTTATATTATATTGTGTTTTTGGCTGTGTCTGTTTCTATAAAGTCCAGTTAGTCTTTGATTTTTCCCATCCTCCCTAGTGACAAATAGCTACAAAGAAATACTAACAAATATTACAATGAGTGTTTGTATTTGTAGAAAACCTTTGGCTAGCCATAGTATTATTATTTTTTTATTTATTTATTTATTTTTTTGAGATGGGTTTCTCTGTAGCTTTGGAGCCTGTCCTGGTATGTTTTGAGGGTTATAGAAATGGATCAGAACTTGCTTCTCTTGCAGAGGACCACAATTTAGTTCCCAGCTTTAGTTTAAGAAGCCTATAAATGCTGGACTTTGTGCTTCTTTCTGTTATGTGTGCATACCCTCATACACACTGATATATACATACACACACACACGCACATATATATATATATATATATATATATATATATATGTATATATCTATCTATCTATCTATTTAAAATTCAAAAGGAAAGCTTTGCAAGGCTCAGTAAGAAAACATGAAGTGGTCAGAGCTAATAATCTTAAAGAACTCTTCTGGTTTATAATATTTTTGTAGTGAATGGTTCTAATTTCTAAAACATGAAGAAACATACTTTTTGCTTATTTAACTTCTTTAGTGGATATTCTTGGTCATAAGACAATTCTTAACCACTCCTCTTTCTGAACCAGGATCCCATGTCTGTTGTAGCTACATTGTCCCACACCACTTTAATCTTGAGTAAAGCAGCAGAAAGAGAGGCTGGAGAAATTCCCTCATGGCATTTAAATTGTTCTACAGTGAAGCCTAATGGGATGAGCACTTTGGATAATAAGCAACTCTGGAAATGTGGTCTAATGATGTGGCAGGGAGGAAGAAGGAATCCAATTGATTGTGATGGCTGGGATGGGGGCTGTGGAGCAGAGGGTGAGGAGTCACAGACATGACTTCAATTTTCTTTCTTCGGTCAAATAAAAGACCTATATGTTCTTAGGTTTGGCCTAATCTGTTGACAACTATGTGCAGATGTATCTAATAATTCTTTCAATAAATATGTTAGAAAAATTGCTATCCTGGAGTTGTGATTTTTGTTTTCTGAGAGCTTAATTTAAGAAAATAAAATACTCCTAGCTCTCTCCTTATTCTATTGAGGAAATGGATGAACAAACAGAAAACTGTTTTTGGAAGAAGATGACCTCTGCATAGGCTTAGTTCTTTTCGGTTTAAGCAGTGTGGAAGAAGAATCCAAGGGATTGTTTCCTTATCTATTTATTTAAAGGGGATCACAACTGAGCAGAGGATTACTTAAAGAAACGTGAAACATATACAGGTTCAAATACAGTGTCTACGTGCTGACATGGAGAAGTTTACACAAAGTTCTGCTCCTATCCAACAAGTTCTCTGTAATTGATCCCCATTAACAAAGGGAAAATCAGATTTTCCAAGCACTCTTCAGGGCAGATCCGATGCCAAAGTGTAGCTAACCAATACAAAAGGAATCCTATTTTTTTTTTTGTGGTTGTTGTTTGTGGGGTTTGGTTCCTTTTGACAATCTTTCTCTAATTGGTCTTTTATTTCTTAGTTTTGATTTTCAGTTTTTGTTTTATGTTTCTTTTAATTTGTTTTTTACTGTGAATCGGGGGGGGGGGGGAAGAACATAAAGCTGAATAGATAGACGAGTGGGGAGAATCTTGTAGTCATTGGTGGAGGGAAAATTTGGTGAAAATATATTGTATGAAATTGTATTTAAAATTCAGTAATAAAAATATTTGCAAAAAGAAAGACTTGAAAGATGAGGAGCAAAAATATATTGGAAGAGTTATGGTCTAACCTAGGAGGCCAAAATTTAAAGATATGAAGATAGTGTTGGTCACTGTTCTATTGTTTTGAGGAGATATCATGACAAAGAAAACTTAACAGAAGAAATCATTTAATTGGATAATTCCATTCAATTTCAGAGGATTAGTTTATGGTCATCATGACAGGAAGCATGGTGGCAGGCAGACATAATGATAGAGAAGTAGTTGGGCTTGTATCTTTATCACAAGGCAAGAGAGAGAGAGAGAGAGAGAGAGAGAGAGAGAGAGAGAGAGAGAGAGTCCACCTCGGTGACACCCTTCTTCCAATGAGGTCACACATCCTTGTCTATCTCAAACACTTATAGTAACTAAGGATGAAGCTCTCACACATTTGAGCCTATGGAGACCACGCTAAATAAATGAGTGGGGTATGAAAAAAGATGAGTTTACAAAATAATGAGCCAGGCAGCGGTGGCACACGCCTTTTCTCTTAGCACTCAGGAGGCAGAGGCAGGTGGATCTCTGTGAGTTCTAGGCCAGCCTGGTCTACAAGAGCTAGTTCCAGGACAGGCTTCAAAGGTACAGAGAAACTTTGTCTCTAAATAAACAAACAAACAAACAAATAAATAAATAAAGATGAAGAGTTTATCAGTCTGTGAAAGAGACTCTTAAATCTATTTGAGGACAAATGGGAAGCATTAGAAGGTATAATTCCAAGACTACTGATACTGATTCAAGTCAGTGCCTAATGGTTAGCAGAGTATAAATATTCGCTGATTGACAGGGTGGTTGCAATGGCTCTAGAAGGAAGAAGCTTTTGAGGGGTGGGGAGTGGTGTTCCTTTTCAAGTTCACTACAAATAACGACAAGGCAAGGGGATGGAAGCCCTGGGTAGATGCTTCCCAGGTCATGGGAACAGGATGATGCAGTGCAAGTGAAGTCTTTAAGTGGAAAAGAAACAGAAACACTGAGATGGATTGAATTCTCCTGACCTCTTGAAATTCAAAGCATTAGAAAGTCATAGTCAAATCTGATGGTTATACAGTTTAAAGATCTGAGAATTTTGCTTCATTAATCTTTAATGGTGTTTACATTTTATTTTGTGATAAGAGTAAATTTGTCATATTGTAGTGAAATTAACCAATTGCAAATAAAGAAATGAGTCTTTCAGCACGTGATGTTTAAAATAGAACAAGTAACAGAGGCAATAAACCATCCATAAAAAGCCTGCTCAACTCCAGCCACTTGTTACCTTGTGCAAATGTAGCGAAAATGTATCTCCTATTTTTATTTGTTATTCACAGATATAGCCGTCTTTCATTAATTCTTCATTCTTCATTTTTTATTCAAAATTGGGAGACCTTCAATAACTTCCGTTTGTTTGCCTGAGAACATTGGCTCTCTTTGCTTCCTCCAGGATTGCGCTGATAGGGTCACTTAACACTGATGAAGGGACTAATCAAGAACGGGTGCATGTCAAAGCCTTCTCACCCTGCAATTCACTCCTTAAATGAACAACTTATGGGAGACAAGATTTATTTCAGTTCTGGCTTTCTGAAGGCTCATGCAGTGAATCTTTGGTCAGAATAACAAGGTGGTAGAAATCTGTGACAGAGGACAACTTTATGTGGAGAAGAAGCCAAAAGATCAAGACAGGAAGTGGCCCAAGACAGTCAAACTCCAGTTGAGGATCCTCAGTTGTCTGCTTACTCTTTCTAGATCTAGTACTTGAAGTTTTGATATTCCCATCAGCATACCAACTTGGGAAAAGACTGACATACATGAGCATATGTACTAAATCAATTCATAGCACCAGGTAAAGAGTGAAATGTGAAGGTTACCAAAGGAACCCCTGATTCCAATAATAGAGAAACTCAAGAGATCTTCAATACTGTATTTCCCTTAAAAATATGTACAATGTTCATTACTCTATTAATGTTTCTAAGAAAGTTTAAAATAGATTTTAAAAAAAAACCCACGAATCTTCATACTTTATCAAATCATAAAATCTCTTCTAATGTGACACTTGTTTAATATATGTGGAATGCCAGTGTTTGGGCAGATAACATGAGAAAAAGTGAGGTGTCCTCACTGTCATTTACAATGACAAAATCATTAGAACAGTACCTTGAAAATAAAGATAGACAGCTCTGTTTATTAATTGGCTATACCATTCCTTTTATAGGGAGAGAAAATTCTTTCCTTTGTAGAATATCTTTATTCACGCTATGTAAATTTCAGACATGTATGGTCATATCCACACAAGTTGCCTTTTCTCATACTTAAACATCCACTTTTAGGTACTTTATGTATTTTTGAATCTGATTTGAAACCTCGGTTATGTCTCCGAAGGACGTTATAGAGATCACCACTCAATAATTACTTAGTATCAGCACTTTGATCTGTTTTGAGGCTCTGTATTATATATCCCTGAGCATTCAATCAAGAATCTTCTTTGCCTATTCTATGTTGATCTATATGAGTATTTGGAAATCAGATTTTGACAAAACGTACATTTTGCAAAGGAACTGTAGTAGGATCTGCCCCTCCTCACACAGCCACTGTCCTCCCAGGGCACGAGTTTTTTAATCAAGTTATAGGGTCTGCAATAGTTACGTTTATATTGCTGGGATAAAATATTACTCCAAAGGCAACTTATGGATGTCAGAGTTTATTTTGGAGTAGGATTCTAAGGAATAGAGCTCATAGAGCTGTGACAGCATTGTAGTCAGTGGCAGGGATGATGGAAAGAAAAGAAAGCTGAAGGCTCACACGCTCAATCACAAACATAAAGCAGAGTAAGCAAACTGCAAAGAGCAAAATGTTTTTGAACACTGAAAGCTTTTCTCCAGTGATCTAATTTTTCCAGAAAGGGCAAACTTCCTAAAACTCCCCAAACAGAGCCATCAGATAGAAAACAAGTATTTAAACGTGTGCGTCATTTCTCATTAAAGCATGTATAGAGTATCAATCATGAATTCTTTCCTCTGGAAAGGTATCAAAAATTTCAATCACAAGGCAGAGTAATTGTTTACCACTCTATCCTTCTTTCCACTATCGCACCAGTAGGCACATAATACCTGACAGGTCAGTATGGAGCATATGACATTTACTCCTGTGTAAAACCAGTCCTAGTTCGTATCCTCCACTGACATTAGGAACTTTCTCCAATAATATTAAATTTAACCAGTAGTAGTAAAGTTTTTAGGTCAGTTCTAGCTTGATTTCTCTATGTCATACAACTCAACTATATTGTGTCATCAGCAATAAGATCTTTTCTAGTTACAGTGAGCAACCAAAGGCAATAACAACAGGCTGTGCTTGTCATGATCTCTGTTATTTGGCTATTCAATAACTCTTAGGTTTGCATCCCATATCTGACAATGAATAACAGATAAAAGGGTTTCTGAGACGGGTCTGAACGAAAAGAGTGCCTTATTACAGTTATCGGGAAGAAAGCTTAACAGTTCTAAAACTTAACTGAACAAATAAAGAAAATCAGCCATGAGACATTTCTGCAAAAATGGAGGGTAAAAAATATAAAATAAGAAAAAAATATGCATAGAATGAATTGGTGGTATGGTGGCTCTGAAACAGAAGTTGAATATGTGATTGAGAAGGTCATTTATTTTTCATCTAGAATTTCTAATTTGCCCTTCAAAAACAAAGAATAGAGTGGCCATACAGTTAAAGGTGAACAAAAGACGAGTCCTTGTACATAACGTGAAATAACAGCAATTTAAATAGGAAAGTAGAGATTCTAAGACCTCAGTGACACAGAGTACCAATGGAGAGAGGCTGAGATTTTAAAGCTTGCTAGTCGGTGGGAGCTCTACTTTCAAGGTACCAATAAAAGGGGCTTTGAGTAGTAAAGAGGTTATACATTCCTAAACCCTCAATGTGGAGCGGATAGTGTGGGGAGTGTAGGAGGAGTCTCAGAATGCTGAACAGAAACCAATTCTTGCAGCAAATCTACAGGAAGAAGATCACAGAAAAAAAGAGTAGCAAGACAGGTGGATCTCCTGTGTCTGGCAGCTCTAAAAAGCTGGAGCAAGTCCCTTGGCTGTACCCGGAGCAGCAAATCTTCAGGAGTACAGCGGGAATGGTGGATTTCACAATAGTAGCTTTCCTTGGAGCAGGAACAATGGAAGCTGGTTGAGCTACCCTCCTTGTGGCCAGGTCCCAACAGGTCTGCCTCCAGAGAATCTGTTCCAAGTGTACTCAGGAGCAGTCTTCTTTCTTTTAAGAGCATCTTGGAGACAAAGGATATGGAGGCCAACTGTCTGGCCAGAGTTTGGAACAACTAGGAGATGGACTGTTACCAGGATCTAAACAGTGAAGTTTCCCTACTCTTACTTCTTCAGTGAGCAATCCAATGAGGGTGTGCAAAGAGAATCTGCATACCCTGTTATATGAAGCTGTGCAGGCTCTGATGGGTGTGTGTGGGCAAATGTTGTATAAAATGAAACTGGTCAGGGGAAAGTTGTCAAACTCACTAGCTGAAAGAGAAATCCTAATCAAAATAAGAGTATTCTCAATTAGGGCCTGTGCTCTGTGCCTTCTCCTACCCCAGTTCCTTTTTGCCAGAGATCTTTAACTTGCTTTTGGCTTACGTCCTTAGTTCTATGGTTCTTCATAGTTGAAAGCTGTCATTGACTGCTTCTGTGTAAGTGTTTGGGCCAGCACAGAGAATAAAGACTTCATCTTCAGCTAAGTGAGAACTTGGCTGTAAGAAATGCAGCAGCTCCATTTGTCACTGGCACCCATCCAATTATTCTTGGCTGTGAGCAACCAAATCTGTGGACTTTTTGTAGCCGATGCAATGGAGGTCCAATTACCTTTACATCCAGGTTCCTCCAAAGCTGAATGTTGAGCCAAAGCTGAAAATGCTGTTGGGAATCCGCCCTCTCCTGTCTTCAGCTATGATCTTCATTCAGTGCCTTTCTTACCTCAGTATTATTAACAGGTAACAGAATATAACAGCAAGAAATATAACATTCCCACAGAGAAGTTGCTAATGGGGGTGGGGAACTGCAAAACACCGATAACTCTAATAACTCTAAAAACAAGTGTAACTATCTAAAAGAACAATACTATTAATCTATGATTCTGTACTCAAGGACAGTATTGTTAACAGCAGGCAAAACGCTGAAGAAATTCCTATATCATTTGGGACTCTTATAAAAAAAATTAAAAAGGAAAGGAACCCTATGAGTCCAGGTACCACATGAGAGAGCCCATGTCCTTTGTCTCTACTCTACTGACAAGTTGCCCACAAGTAATGAAAGAAAGAGTTGGCATCATTCAACTTCCATTCCTTTTGCAAATTTGTTATAACAAGATAATACACCAGAAAATGTAGGTCAAGAAACCTTAATAATGTAGTACCTTAGAATTTGGAGTCTACAATGTGGTACAGCATTCTGTTTAAACCTCTTTTCACTGATTCATGACATAGTTTTCTCTCTGACGTTTGATTCAGGTTGGAGGATAACTGTTGTTTGGGGTTGCAGTGGTGAATTGAGCCTCACAAGATGTACAGCATTCTGGGAAAGTGTTGAGCTGCTCTACAATAAACCCCTTTAGAGACAGATTGTCTCTCAATTTGTAGCTTTTAAAATGTGGACCACGTTTGGATGGTAGTATTATTGGAGGATTTTCTGTTGAAAAGCAGAGTTTTCATCTTTCACAGTATGAGTCAAAGACTCTTAGAATTGCATTGTCTCCTTTTTCTGCAAAGACACATTGACAATGTAACACCTGTTCAACTGGGTAGAATGGGTCATGGGCTCTGGGTAACTACATAAGAAGAAACAAAAATATAATTAGAACAATCTAATTCATCAAAAGCATGTTCATTCATTATGACAAAGTTGAGATCATACTATCTGAATCTCACAATACTAATGTTTGACAAGCTGGTAATTTTGAGAGTGCTGTGGATGTTTGCAGTGATGAAACTTTGGGGTAGAGTTGTGTTTTCTGTATGTTTCCTTCAATAGCAGTGATGGAAATAGTGTAACATGTACTCTACTACTCTGTTTCTTTACTACATTCCTAGTTATAGCTTTAATTTTTGTGTTTTTTGTTTGTTTTTATCTAGTCAAGAACTACAATTGATCAAGAACCGATTTTCCAGGTTAGAGTCTACTGCAATTTATGAGCCACAATAACATTCATTTTATGTTTTTTTAAAAATATAAATGATTTCCTTTCTTGCAGATTAATGCTTGGGCTACATCTCATGGTAAACGGATTACATTTAAAGAATAAATAAATTATGTGCTGGAAACATTGACTACTCCAGGTCCAGGATTATAATTATTAGCAGTCTTTGTTGATTTTACTATTGCAAATGCTTTCACCATGGTATGTTCAACTTACCAATAGCTTGACTGCCAGTTCAAAACAATCTCAAAAAACTTAACAATCTAGTATGTTCCCGCTCCTTCTAAAAGTCACCCAGATATTCCTGAGTAACTGGATCTGGCAGCTCAGCCTCCTAAGAAGCTTGAAAAGATAGAAGTGCAAGTGTGTGTTAGTGCGACCCAAGCTGTATCTGTGATTCTCTCTGTTAAATATTGGAAATTCCTAGAATTCAAGCATCTTAAGCTGTAATATAATTTAGCCTCTGGGTTTTTGTTTGTTTGTTTTTTGTTGAGCTCTATTTTTTTTATTAAAAACTTTAATAACCACACTTAGAAACTTGCACATTTTGATCTGTTATTTTTTATCATATATATGACACACATATATGTATATAATCACATATATAATCTATCATATATATCAATATTATATATCTATATTCTGTGCTCTTGGTTTCATGGTCACCACCCATATAGTGGTTTTTCAAAGTTAGGAATGTAGAAGATAAATAAGCATAATGTATCAAACTCATATCCTATGCAAGAAACTGTGATGAAAGCAGTATATACATTTTCTTAGACAAATCCCACAACAGTCTTTTTTTACTTTTTCAACCTTCCCCCGAGGTCCCCATGCTCCCAATTTACTCAGGAGTTTGTCTTTTTCTACTTCCCATGTAGATTAGATCTATGTCTAATCTTAGTGTCCTCATTGTTGTTTAAATTCTCTGGGATTGTGATTTGTAGGCTGGTTTTCTTTGCTTTATGTTTAAAAACCACTCATGAGTGAGTATATGTGATAATTGTCTTTCACTCAAAATGATGTTTTCTAGCTCCATCCCACAACATTCTTATAAGTTAACCCCTGCTCTTTATTTTCTAGTTCCTAAGGAAAATAAAATTGAAATTAATCCAGACTTTCCATACTATGTTCATTTTTATATCTCAGTTTCTGTGTCAAGGCATGACTTGTAATGTAGAACTACCATCTTGCCTTTGAATAGTTTCTACTACAAGACATAATTCCAGATACTTTGTTTTCCCAGAAACTAAATAGCATGCAATATATATTGTACAATACTTACTTGAAAGATAAAACAGACCACATCACATTGAGTACTACTGTCCTTGATCTGAAAAAGAAAATGTGTAGAATAATAATGATATTCATAAGTCTCAAGAAATGAAAACAAAAAACAAAATCTTTGATTGAGTCTAGTGATCTTCTACAAAGAGGTTTTCCTTTCCAATTTCAAAATGAACAACTCTCCAATGTATTTTTTCTAAGAATAATATCTATATTATTCAAAGCTGCTTTCATGACTATTAGAAATTTAAATATTTCAAGGTATGAGCCTGAAGCACATTAATAACCAAAAGGAATTTGGTGGAAGCATGTCCATATTATTCAAAAATAATGAGCATGACTTTTGATGCTACCATTTGTGAATGCTATTTGTCTGTAGAGAATCAAAGCTTTATCAAGGAAGTCAATGTTACCATGTTAACATATTGAAAACATACAGACTGTATTCACAAATTGAAGGCAGAATATTTGGTATATCAACTACTCCTGAACACATTTTTACACACATTATACTTTTGATCTGATCAAAGGAAAATTACTATCATATGTTGGATGGACTTCCTCTTTTCTCTTTCTATAAGCAAAGACTATGATCTTAACTTGAAGCTGAAAGTATATTTATCAATAATTTAAAAAATCTTATGTTTAAGTAATGTATACAAATAACATTTGACTAAAATAAATTTTAAAATTTTTAGAGTTTAATAAAAATTAAAATTTAATGTATTTCCATTGCATTCGTAAAAGAATATCACTAAACTCAGAAAATAGTATCTTTCCTTTTTAATTTCTTTTATTAATATTTAAATAATATGTCTTATTTTGTCATCAAATTATTTATTGACTATCTCTGATCTCACACACTGATTTATATCTTAAAATATTAGGCCTTGTAAGTAGAAAAATGGGAATCTCTTCTAATACTTACTATAAAATGATTAAATGGGCATTGAGTTAAACCCATGCTTCCTCAAAACTTCCTCTGTATGAAAAAGTGGACGAGTCCAGAACCTCCAGTAACATTCAATTATTAACTTACATTGTTTCCATGGGATATAATCAAGTAAAAGAGGCAAGGTCCCATTGAAAAGAAAAAGGATTTCTTTAAACAAAACTCATGGTTTTAAACAAGCTAGTAAAGATGAAAGGGATACTCAACTGATTGGACAAAGCCAGAGCGGTATCTCACACAGCCAAACTTAGGGAAACCAAGGGATTTTTATCACCATGAATTGAGAAAATATTCACATTAACCAAAATTTTGCATGGAAGAAGAGAACGAATGTATACTCTGACAGAGACAATGATAGAAGTTCAGAAAAAAAGAGAAATAGAATTTTCAATCATTTGTAGATGGAGCAAAAATGCTTTGGAGATTGTGTAATAAAATTTCTCTCAAGAATTAGAGCCAAACAGCAAAGGTGAAATTGTATGATGCAAATGGAGATGGCTTCCGCTCATTTGAGTTAGTGCTTCCCAGTTCTTTTGACCTCAATCTTTTTTGTGCCTATGTTGTTATCTAGCTCCTCCGTGAGCATTATATATCAGAATATATACACAAATGTGTTTTTTATTTCTTTTATTTTTTTGATGTTACCGGTGTTTGCTTTTTTTGTTTGTATTTGCATACAGATCTATTAACTATTTACTGAGAAACTATTTTGTATTAAATACTGATTTAGGCGCTAAGGAGATAGTTTTAGGGTTAGGGTCAAATGACTGGATCTCTGTTAGGTCCTGTTGATTTATGATGTGTATCTTCAGAGTCACTGTACTCAATTTTTATCTGAATGCACTGTTGAGCTGTTTAATGGTAAGATGTGGTTCTTAGGTTACCCACTATCATTGGTAAATATCATTAGGGTCAATATATGATTATAGTTGTAGCAGTCTTTTACAAATTTGATTGTCCTTAAATTTTATGCAAAACTGTTTAGAATTCTATTATCATCTTTTCCCTTAATGAGAATGTAGTGTCCTTCCCTATCTCTTTTGATTAGTTTTGGTGTGAGGTTTCTTTGTTAGATGTTAAAATATTTATACCTACTGCATCTTTCTTGTTTCTATTTGCTGGAAATAATTTTTTTTCTTATTTTTTCCCAGAGTGATTTTTTTTTTTTTGGTAATGAGGTGTGTTTCTTGAATGCAGTAGAAAGTAGATACTATTTTCTGATATACTCTCTTAGTCTATGACTTTTTATTGTATGATTGATACTGTTAATATTGAGAGTTAATAATGATGTGTGTTTACTAATTTCTTTTACTTAGCATGTGGCTTTTTGTTTTTACTAACTGTTCTGGCATTTATTTCTTGTATCCTCTTGGGATCAGTTAACCTCTTCAGAATGAAGTACTTTTTTTTCCTAGTGTGTTCTGTTCAGCTAGATAGACTGATAGAGATTGCCTAAATTTACTTTTTAATTTTATTTTTTTTTTCTTTCTCACACAATTGTGGTTGCATCAAGATGGGTTCAAGGTTGGTTTTAAAAGGAGTGCTGTAATAAGTACTTAAAGATTAAACTCAGGGAAATTGCAATAACAGAAGCTAGAAAACAAATTAAAAGCCTATTGCATACCAATATGTTAGGTGCTGGGCAGCAATGATGAAGATGAATGTAGGATATCAGTGTAGCCCAGACAAGATATCTTGTTCAGATGGGCTGGGTGTAGTGGTTAAGAAATATAAACAAAAATAGATTTGACATGATTCACCTGATTAGTGATAGGGAGATTTATGGAGAAGCAGGGATGTGTTTTGCAGATGGTACAAGTGAGAAGAACATGTGATATGTAATATTCCAGGCACTGAATACTGAGATACCACTTTCAAATACAGATGGTAAAGATTATTACTTGCATATTTAAATAAAGACTGTCAGTCAAAAATGGTAAACACTGCACATACATGCAAATACTACACCACATACACACACACAAAGAAACAAACACACACAGAATGTAAATAGTCATCTGGGCTAATATAGCATTTAAAATCTTCATTAAACACAATTCTCAAGTATCTAACACAAGATTTGAACTTATCTTAGAATCAACAAGCCTTTCTTTCCTTCTTTTGTGTGTTTGTATATGCACTATTTTTTAATTTTTATTTATTCTTTCATACACACATCCCAACTGTAGCTTCCTCTTTCTCCACTTCTCATAGCTCCCCCCACCTTTCCTCTTCCCAAGATCCAGTCTCTGCATGCTTTCTATCTCCCACAAGAAAACAGCAGGTCTCCCAGGGACATCAACCAAACATAACAAAACAAGATACAAAGACTAGGCACAAAGCTTCGCATGAAGTCTAGGTGAAGTCATTCAGTAGGAGAAAAAGGGTTCCCAAAGCAGACAAAAGTGTCATAGACACCCCCACTTCTACTGTCAAGCATATCCCCAAACCATCAATCCAACAACAATAACATATATGCTGAGGACCTAGTGCAGGTCCACATAGGCGCTGTGATTGCCACTTCAGTATCTGTGATCCTCCATGTGCCTTGATTAATTGATTCCTGGACCATGCTCACTTAGTGTTCTTGACTCTTCTGTTTTCCAAGAATGTTTCTCCCATCCTCTAGAATGTTGCTAAGCTCCAAGGGAAAGGACACAATGGAGACATGCAACGTGGGCTCTCTCTTCATCTAATGTTTGGCTACGGATCCCTGCATCTGCTCCCATAAGCACTTCTTAAATATAGTTCAAAACTGAAATGATTTTTACAAATTCATTAAGAGGTGGCCCTCCACCTTGAATGATTGATCCCCAGCTTGTCTGTCTGTTTTTTGAGGTTGTGGGACCCTTAAGAAGTTTCATGTAATTAGAGGGGTTGTATCACTAAGGCTGGTTCTATCGATTTGCTATCCCTGGCCATTCTGTGTGTTTCATTCTGATTTCTCTTGAAGCATGAAGTGAACAATACTCCTTACCTAAATTCCTAGTGCCAAAATGTTTTGTTGTTGTTATACTAGAGGGACAAATTAGGAATTAAACACTCTAAAACAGTAAGGCAAAATAAAATATCCCTCTCTCAGGGTGTCCTCTCAGGTAGTTTCGTCATGGTAATATTGCAGTGACTAATGCACCCACATATATATATCATGCTTAGTCAAAACACAGATTAAAGAATAATATATTCAAAAACTGAATAAATCTCTGACATCACTAAGAACTACAAAGCAGGCTACCTTAAAAAGTAGAAGCTTGCCATCAAACCGCACACACTAATAGTAGGAGACTTCAACACCCCTCTCTCACCAATGGACAGGTCAATCAGACAGAAACCTAACAGAGAAATAAGAGAATTAATGGAGGTAATGAATCAAATGGACTTAACAGACATCTATAGAACATTTCACCCAAATAGGAAAGAATATACCTTCTTC
>NW_026067953.1:893622-899782 GCF_014885135.2 Alexandromys fortis | reverse complement strand
GGGAGGCGGGGAGGAGGCGGAAATCTTTTTTTTTCAATAAAAAAATTATATTAAAAAAAGAATAAAATCCTCATCTAAAAAAAAAAGTAGAAGCTTTCCTACTTACTGCTCCTGAGGCTGTGATTCTGAAATCAACACCATAGGGCAGAAATAAAGGTGTCATTCTTTGTCTCCTATAAAGACAACAAGAGTCTCTCTTCCTATTCAGTTTCGACTGACTGCTGGCATGATAGATCATAGCTATATCACTCCAGTGTCCACAGTCAAGAGGATTATGGGCATCAAAGAGGCTCCTTATGGAGTTTGTTAGCCATTTGGGCAAGAAACTGCTCTTTGCCTGGACTGCTTGCTGTTATGTTGTATGAACTTGTCATACAGTAGCTACAGAGAAATGACTGCTGAACTTGCCTAAAGGTAAGACCATCCTTCAGGGTTACTGCTTCATGAAAGAGTCTTCCAGATATTCTGTAGGACACAGAAAAAAGCAACTGATGGACTTTGCCATCACAAAGTCCATCAAATTTTCAAATTTCCTGTTTCATGAAAAAGTCTTGGGGATACTATGGGCCTGTAGGCTCAACATGGATGCTCCAAAGATACAGAAAAACCTTGGTGACTGTCCAGGCAGTGAGATATCTATCAATTCTAGAATTTTGGAAGTTGCTTATAATGCACTTCCTATTTACTTAGGTAATATTATATCCTTCTGGAGTCTTTAATGGAGCTCAATAATAGACAATTATAATATAGTTTTATTAGTTATAATAATAAAGTAGATATAAATATTGTAGCTGTAATTCTTGATTGATACCTGTCTTGTTATATGTAATTTTACTATGTGAAAGTTAAAGCCTTCCTTTTTATTTAAACATAAAAGAGAAGATGATGTGGGATTCCCCTCTGTATGCTGTGAATACCATTGGTTAATAAAGAATATGTCTTGGGCCTGGCAGGACAGAATACAGGTAGGCATGGAAAACTAAACTGAATGTTCGGAGAAAAAAAGTAGAGTCAAAGAGGTGCAATGGAGCTGACAGAGGGGAAAGACACAAGCTGCCAGCTGGAACCTTGTCGGTAAGCCATAGCTTTGTGGTCATACACAGATTAACAGAAATGGGTTCTGCTCTCACTACAGTCATCACCTTCTTTATGACTATTTCTTATCTCAATTGCTTTCTAATTAGAACATATGGACTTAAAATCAAACCACACTTGGATAATTTAGGATAATCTCATTTCAATATCCGTCTTTGTTTTAATAGCATATGGTTTAACTTCTCACTGAAGAAAGCAATGGGTCTTAAGAACTTGGCAGTTGATATTTGCGGGATTTATAGTATCAGTTAAGTGAATCATAGATAGTATTGAACATAACAAATTTATAAGCCATAATATTGTAAAAAGTATAATTAACTGTCAAAACAAAAGATAATCAAAAGCTTCACAAAAAAGAGAAAATTTAAAAACTTAAATTTGCAACTGACCAAGGAATAATATTCTAATTCTCTGGGTTTTGACAGAGGAACTGGAATTTTTAATTTTGAGAATAAGAAGGAAATTCAAGTACTGAAAGCTTAATGAAAATAGGTGAAAAATCCTTGAATCTACAAATGAAAAACAAATCCTTTTATAAAAACAGCTTTTTCTATCCTTATTGTTTATCTTTTGATGGACATAAAGCAATTTAAGGCATAATATTTATAAACATCCTAGATCATCTTTGGGAAAATAAGTTATGTTTATGTTGAAAATATAGAAAAAGATATCGATACGCAATTATACATCAAAGTTTTTTTCTATGTGCTTTCATTTTAAAGATTAAAAGGAAACCAGTGAAAATATTTACTTCTATTGGTAGCAATTAAGGATGAATAGAATACCACATAAGAAGAAAGAAATACAAACAAGGTAGTTTGTACAAAAGAAAGAAAAGGAGACAAAGAAAGGATAGAAAGTGAAACAATATTGATAACATCATAACAAGAGCATCTTTACAATTACAAAGACATGAGTTGAATAACTAAGATTCACTGCTATATCTCATCGAGTTAAGGTGACGGACACAGAATGATTACTCCTTGATGCTTTCCTCAAATCATGCAAGTCATATCTACACTTGTATGCCGGTTGCAATGTTGGCAATGTGTACTTCCATTATACATAATCAAGAAAAGCTTGAAGCAACAAGAATTCCACCACATGGTGAATTCTGAGAAAATTACATTAAAAATTTTTATCTTCTAGACATTTCCAGGGCTGGAGACAAGAAGTTCTATAGAAAATCCTTACTGAGCCAGATTGTGCTGGCACACGTCTTTAATCCTAGCACTGAGGAAGCAGAGACAGACAGCACTCTATGAGTTCAAGGCCAGCCTGGTCTACAGAATGAGTTCTAGGACAGAATACAAAAGTTGCAGAGAAACCCTGTCTTTAAAAAAAAAAAAAAAGAATTAAGAAATAAAAAAAGGAAAAAAGAAGAAGTGGAAGAGGAAGACAAAGAAGAAAGAAGAAGGCAGACAGACAACTGCAAACAAATTTTTGTTAGTGCAGATATGTAGTTTTTTCACACTACACAGAATGACCTAAAGTCACTCTTGTCTAGGTGGTAATGTTTATTGACCATACTTGAAATAGGAAAGGAATTAGGGAAGAATTAGCATATTGACATAGATCATCATCCTACACATATTCACAGCCACACCTACACACACGTTTTCTGTAGAAGTGTTCATCTGGAGTATAAACATAGCGCCTTCAGCCTGTCTATCCTGCTAGAATAGATAAGGTAATTGCAAATTTCTCTGTGAAGCATAGATGTTTTCTACTAATAAAGATATTTTCCTGAAGTGACATTGATTTGAAAGGTTTAAAAATTATGTGTGTACACATGAAGGGTTATTGTAAGCAAATGATACAATTTCAGTAATCAAAAAATAGAAATCTAGCTGCCTCCATTCCACATATCCTTTTTTGCTGTTTTGCACATATTTCAGAATTAATTTCAAAACAAGAAATATACAAGACTGTGACATTTAACTTTGTTCTGTTTTCAGTTCTGAATGGAAGCAGCATGTGACCTCTGTGCACTGGTCCTAGATACAATTCTTTCTGCCTTGCTTTTCTCAGAAGTCACTTTCCCCAAGGCATTGCTGTAATTCAGACACTGTATTTAACTTTGGGATAGTACTGTTCAACATTTGAGATGTGATAGCATGTGAAAATAGTTGTAAAAATAGAAGTACATGTGCAAACAGTCCATGAAAATCTTTTAGTGTAAATTTTGAAAGTTCTGCCAAGGAGAGTCAGGGAAAAAGATATGGAGAGCTGCCAAGGAAAAGACATTCTTCCAGGAAAATCAAAATTCAGAGAGAAAAGAAATGAGAGTGATAAGATATTTAGATATATGAAAATATTTAAAATCTCTAAGTGTATGATATAGAGAGATGGGTGTGGTACGAGGTGTAAGGTTATGGGAAATAAAAGTCCCCATGAAAAGTAAAACTTGTAACTGTAGCAGAAGGATGATGAAGTTGAAGCCATCCTGGACTACAGAGGAAGATTCTGTGTCAAAACAACGAAGTAAACAAGCAAATGTAATTTTTGAAAAGACAAACAAATTAATAAAGGATGTTTATGGCCTCACAAGGATTCATAATTGAAGAAAATCTTGGGTCAAATCTGCATTATGGTAAAGTTTTCTAAGCTAGAGAACCTGGACAAGTGAGATATAAGTTAACTATATTGTTAACAAGATTTAAAGTGTGATATTGTGTTTAGTAGTTAAAATGCATGATTTTGACATAGTTATAATTCTGCATTGCCCTAAACCTCAAGTCTTGGAAAGACAAGAAATCTTTGTTTGGATTTCTTATTCCTATACTATTTCCTATTTTGGAGGTTTGATTCCACTGGGTTTCTCTTTTTGGCTTTGTCATGTGGTTGCACCATAACTCTTGTTATAGTAATTCAGGAACTAGCAATCTTTGGAGGGCAGGTCAGGCCTCAGTAGAACCCACAGATAGTATTTAAGGAGGAGAAACCAAAGGAAGTAATTACTATAATACAGCATGTCCAGACAGCAAACTTGACCTTTTACAATCCCATGAGCTGAAGTACATGCTCTAGTTACTGTCTGCTTGTGAAGAGACACATTTTTTTTTTCCTGCTAGGCTAAATAGCCTTTGTGAGAGATCCTGCTGAGGAAGGGATGGAGGGATTGATGCCTGCTGAGTTAATGCAGGGCACATCGTTGTTTGGCAGCTCAGGGTTGGATGTTGAGGAAGAAAAAGAGCATGTGTAATCCTACAGGGATCCAACAGCCTAGAAATAAACAATGCTTGCACATAAGTTGTTAAAACTGATATAAAGTGGAAAAGAAAAGAAAACGTGTCTCTCTGAACAGAGCTAAGGGCAAGCTTTAGAAATAATTACACAGCCAGCTGCTTTAACATTCTGCCCAATACAATTTACTTCGATGATATGCATATTTGATATGCATATGTCTCACATAGACTTTCATCTTTCCAGTTGGTAAAACTGCTGTTGCAGACTACAGAACTTTGGAGAGGTACGAATCATTCCTGATGGAAGTCGATATTTGGCAAAGTGGGACTTGTGTTTATAGCCCTGTCCCACTTAGCGTCATATATGTTTCTTGTTCCACAGGAAATTAGTTGAGGAATCTCGGCTGCATGCTCCCTCTGACACCATGCCGTGACCACATCCAACATACCTCAACCACAGTGTTGGATGGTATTCCTTCAAACTCTAAGTCCATCTTGTCTTAACTTGTCTTTTGGGTATCATTGTATAACAATGATGAGAAAATGAATTAATGCAGAAAATCAATGCAGAGAAATAGGATCATTGTTACACTAAAGCTGACCATGTTGTTTATTGGTCCTGGAAATGTTTTTGCAGTAGTAGTATAGAATACGTGAATGAGTACATGGTAGACAAGCATCAGGAAACTTTAAGGAAAACTTAATGAGATAAATGGTCTAAAGCCTGGAAAACCTGAATGTCAGTAGAAATATAGACAGCAAAAACTATGCTAATGAAATCTCAAATAAAAACAGGGACTCTGTCAGGAACTGGACTCAGGGCCAATCATTTTCTGTTATGACAAAACTTCTGAATATATTCAGCAAGTGACATGACAGTTTGAGCGAGGCCGAAATCAAAGGCAATAAATTAACATGCTTGGTGGAATAATTTCAAGACAAAGCAACAAGCAGACTGTGGCCTGGATATTGCTATTTGTGTTTAGTGAGATTTTCAGGGAAAGGAAGAGGAGGAGCACAAAAAGATGTATAATTTGATAAGAAAAAGATTGTAAGCCTGAACGTGGGTGAGTGGCAGGCAGAGCAGTTACAGACAAAGAGGCTGTAATCTCTAATGATAATGCTGTCCTTAATAGAAACGGGAGACTCTGCACCAGTATGATGGAAAATGTACTCTAAAAGCAATAGTCCACTCATTTTGAATTTCTGCAGGTAAAAACTCAAACGTATTTGAAAGGAGAGACACTAAACTGGCACTATAGCAGTATAGGAGTTTTCAGCTTTAAACCAATTGCCCAGGAAATATACCTTCCCAGCTGTCGCCAGAAGCAGATCCATTAAAGCTGTGGTAGAACAGAGCCAAGTTAAATCCGAGAAGTGCTGCTTGCTTCTGATTTTCAGGTACGCAAGAAGCAGAAGTGAAGGGATCATGAAGATTTACACAAAGATTTAAGAAAGCTGCTGAGGTCAGGACCTGTGTGGCATGTTTGGATTTTCTTTAAGAACACCCTGAGAAACCGTTTTATAAAACTTCGAATGTAAAGCCAATGTCATAATGGAGACCTCAAAATACTGAAGATGTCACAAACATAAGACATTTGCTGAGAAATGTTCCAGGTACCAAGTAGAGACAGCCCAAGGTACATAACATATGTTTATCAGGTTACAGATCTGGAGGAAGCATTGGAACTACCCAAAGTATGTTGAACGCAGATGAAGACAATAATAGCCACATCTACTAGCTATGTAGAAGCAAAGTTTGTGTTTGCTTTGCTGGGTTTGAGGTTAGATCTGATCTCTACTTCTTTGCTTTTACTCTTCTTAATTCTCTGAATAGTTTTTAAAACATTGAATTCATGTAAGTGTGTGTGTGTGTG
>NW_026067953.1:872018-893584 GCF_014885135.2 Alexandromys fortis | reverse complement strand
ATATATAGTGGGTGTGAGCATGTGAGTGCAGATTTTTGTAGACGCCAGAGGAGAGTCTCAACTCTACTGGAAGTGGAGATATAGATGAGCTGAACCTTCTGACAGGGATACTGGGAAAAACAAATTGTATTCTTCAGATTCTTCAGTACTGAGCAATCTTTTATGGCCCTGATTCCTCTCTTTTTTACTGTGGATGTTTTTGTTGTTTGGTTTGGTGACAAATAAATAAATAAATTAATTAATTAATTAATTAACTAGTAGATAATGGGGCCTCATTGAAACCCTAAAGGAAGTATCTCAACCTGCAATCAGCTTTTCATTTATGAAATTGTATCTGCCTTTCCAGCTATGGGCACAACATCCACTGCAAAGTTTGTTTTTCTATTGTCTTCAGTAAATTTTAGAACCCCCATGAGAAAGAAGATGACGTAGGAAAGATATAGGATCTGTCAGATCAGGGTTATTAAATGTTGAGAAGTTCATTGAAGGCACATGGAAACTCTACTAGTCATGTACTTTTTAATTAAGGAGTGTTGATTCTGAGGGTAAGAAGATGTTATTAAACTACTATTATACTTCTCATCAGTCTTTGACCATGAAGCATGTTTTGAGTTGAGACACTTAGGGGTAAATAACAGGTCATGAACTTTAGTAATATATTAAGTTCAATGCACAGATTAAGGTAAAACTGAATAAAATTCAAACCAGTGTCCTCCTTAGTCTCAAAAGTAATATTTGATTTGCTTCAGTGTACTGGTTCACTTCACCTGTCAATATAACACAGCTTGACCTATCTGAAATGACAGCCTTGATTGTGAAATTGCCTGGGACAGTTTGGCTTGCGGGAATGTCTTGATTAAGTACTTTAGGAGGGCCTAGGACACTGTGAGCAGCGCCATACCCTTGTCAGGTAAATTGGTCATCACAAACTGAATATCAGCCATCAAGCAAGCCAGAAAGCAAAACTCTTCCTGATTCCTCCTGTCCTTCCTTGGCTACGGAGTAAGAACTTTGTTTAGAGGAACTGGAGCTTGCAAGCATACCTTCACGTTTCAAGTCTTGACTTCTCTTGTCCTGGGGTAGTAAGCTAAAATCAACCTCTCTATCTCTAAGTTGCTTTTACTGGGGTAATGCTATCACAGCAACCAAATGATACCACAAGTTACTTCCTGCCTTTCTTTATTTGATCACACCATCACGCTATCTCCTTTCAGAAAATATGTATATGTTTCTTGGTTTTTAAAGATACTGCAAAAGGATTATGTCCTGTTTAGCCCTGATTTAGCATCGCCCTATGAAAGTGACTTCTGCCTTCTCAGAGACATGACACTATAGGAAGATTTTGCTTCCTGTTGAGTTAAACTCAATAAGCTGCCTAGCTTAAGTTATAGCTACGTGTGAGTTGGTGTCTCCCAATGTAAAATGCAGTCTTGATTGTGAAAGAAGATGAAATCTCTTTGCCCATCCCAGCTGTCTTTATTTCAGAGAAAGCACCGGAGAGGAAGAGTTCAGAGTTAGAGGGAAACGCACAGCTTAGAGTCCCGTTCCGGAGGGAGCTTGTCACGACTGATATTTATGCTTTGGCTTCTGGAAGGGCAATAACGAATATTGAAGAAAGAATAGCAACTCAACCTCATCAAAAGTTTCTTTACTCGTCGTAGAGCAGTTTGTATAAAAGTGGGCTTGGATGACTCGCGTGTATAATATGGCTGTGATAATGTACCATATGGCTTTGGGTTTTCACTGGGCACCATGTACTGGACAGAATAGGCAAGGTTTCATTTTTTCTCAGCTGTAAAGATGCAAAAATTTTAAATCAAAAATAACCTATCAGCTGATTCCTTGCATAATTGCTCTCTTGTTTTGCTAATACCGTGGCTAAATTATAACTTGCCGAAGCCTTGGGGATTTGCATGCTGGTTTATCCTCTGAATTTGCATTGACGTGGTTTTCAGTCAAGTGTGTAACTAAATCCTGTGGCTATGAGCAAGGCTGGCAGTATTTGCATTGAAAATCAGTGGGAGATTAGAGTAAAAATGACTCTATGCAGCTTCTCTAAATAGATTCCATGATGAAAATTCTGGATCTCTCAAAACACCATTCAGTCCCATTAACTGATTGCGGTTGCTGAGCCTGCTTTTGTAGCAAATACCCAAACCAACAAGTGAAAATAAGGGAAAAACATACAGCCAGCCGCCACAATATGACACATGTCTGTGAAACGATCATTTGCCAATTTTTTAAAACTGGTATTTGGATAGGAAGTACGCAGACATTCAGATTAAATAAATTTTATGATTCAAACACAAAAACACAGGCATCATTTTCTTTGCTAATAAGAGACAAAACACATTCAGTTACTCTTATATCATCAGAGCGTTTGTGGATTATATTAAAGGAAGTCAACGGTGCATTCTGTAAAAAAGCAAAACAACAACAAAAAACTATGTAAACATCTTCGTAATCTGGGTGTTTCCATTGTCACCTTGTGCATTGCTTATTCATTGAGATGTTTATTTAATGCCTCAGTTAGGTAAAATTATAAAGATCAAATGATCAACCTTTCACCATTAAAAAATGAGAATCAATTAAGAATTTCCTCGTATCTAACCATTGAAGGGAGGTTTCCAAAAAGCTAAGAAAGATTTCCTAAACTGCATATTAGCCATGATTTAGAATGTGCAAACGAACTTGCTGCCGAAATAATGGAGAAGGCAATGGAAAATATATGATGTTAATAAAGGAATTAGATGCAAAAGATGTCATTTGTAATTACCTTGAAGATAAATTAAAGTTTCTTGTATTTCATTTATCCTTCATGAACAAGAATGTTGTGTGAAAATTAGGTTAAGAAGCTGGGCAGTGTTGGTGCACACCTTTAATTCTAGCACTCGGGAGGCAGAGACAAGCAGATCTCTGTGAGTTCGAGGCCAACCTGTTCAATAAGAGCTAGATTCAGGATGGCTAGGGGGGTGACACAGAGTAATTGTGTCTCAAAAAAACAAACAACAACAACAACAAAAACTGTTGAGAGTCCAGGGCTCCGGAAAAATCACTCTACTGCTGGGGCGGGGCTTTTGCTCAGCACAGTTAAAAGGTAAGTACAAAGGCAGAAAGGGTCCCTAATGATTCACTTGGATGGTCTGAAAACACATTGCTGAGTCCCAGGGCCTCTGTGGTACCTATTTCAACTTTTTATGTTGAAGATATGCCTTTCACCTCTGAGAGATTGCACAAACATAGGGATTTGTATGAAGTGTACTTTGGTCAGTGTTGAAGAATATACAAATAGCGACTTCAACCCAAAAGTCTTTTTGAGCTCCGTGATGGCATTATGTCTTTTGTGATAGCCCAGGTCATGGAGAACCAAGGTTAGCTAAATCAACACTGTTGGCAATTCAAAGAAATCCACATATGCTTGAACAAGAAAAGCCACACCTTGTGTGTCTGAAATGAAGCAATTTCAAAAAGAGCTTAGAGAACTGGGAATGTCTCCACAGGTCTAGACAAATGATATCTTCATGAAAACAGAAAAGATAGCTTTTGCAAGAATTTTCATGATAGCAAAAGCTTACAAAATCAAAAGGTACAGTAATATAAATTATCAAAAGCCAGTACCTTAGTAAGGCAGATAAAGTCATGAATGACTCATGACTTAAATAGACTAAAAAAAGTTTCAGAAACCCTTTAAAACCAAGTTACTTAGTCAAATTTCCTTCTTTGTCTGCTTTTTCCTTTTTTAAATTTTTTTATTGTGTTTTATGTTGTACATGTGTTTGTCTGTGGTTTGTAAATATGGATGCATATGTGTGATGTATGTTTGAATATGGGCATTTGTGTCATTCTGAGGGCAACTTTTGGAAGTTGTTTCCTGCCTTTTTCCTCAATGAAGATCTCTTTTGTTGTTTCTGCTATTTCCCATGTATTGCATGGAACTTGGGCCATGGAATTTCTAGGTATTTTCCCATTTCTACTTCCCATATGGCTCTCGTAGTGCTGAGAATGCATGAGAATGCAAGTAGGTAAGAACACATTTTGTTTTTTTTTTTTTTTTTTTTTTTTTTTTTTTTTTTTTTTTTTTTTTTTTTTTTTTGTGAGAAACCAGGGAAGTAGAATTCAGGTTGTAAAGCTTGTATGGAACATGTATTCTATCCACTAAATCATCTCTCAAGTCCTCCTCGTTAGATTTTTGGGCAGGTTGAGGGAAAAAAATAGTTAAAAACTCCAGCCCTTTCTGTTGGTTTGTATGATCAAGTGTCTTAGCTAGGGTTTCTACAGATTTGATGAAAACCATTACCAAAAGCAACTTTTGAAGAAGAGTATTTATTTAATCTTATAACTTACATTGCATTGTGAAAGAAGTCAGTACAGAAACTCAAGGCAAGAACCTGGAGGCAGGAGCTGAAGCAGACACCAAGGAGGAATGTTGCTGACTGGTCATTTTCCCATGGTTTGCTTCCTTACACATATCAAAACTATCTGTCCAGATTGGATTAACTGGGTTGTCCCATATAAATGTCCAACAGGCATTATTATGATAAGATTTTTTTCAACCAAATATCTTCCCAAATAACTGAAGCTTGTGTAAGATTGTCCAAAGCCAAACAATTAATCAAATAAACAAAGAAATAAAAATCAACCACAGCAGCAGGTAAAATTTTAAAGATTCATTAAGAGTTGGAGACACAGCTTGTTTGGTGGAGGTCTAGCTATATATTCGTTTACCTGTTGGTTTGGTCTTTGGTATTACATAAACTCCCATGGAAATGCAGAAACATAATTCCTGTGTGTGAGAGGTGGAGGCAGGAGGAACAGAAGGTCAAATCAGCAGAGTTACAAGAGTTCTTGTCCCAAAATGAATAAACAAAAAAAAAAAAGAGAAAAAATAACAAATTTAAATTTTATGTATACAAAAAAGATATTTTACTTTCTTTGTGATAAATGTCCTCCATAATGTCACCATCCTGACCTTTTTTGTTATGATTAAATCATAATTGGTCCTTTACTAGTCCCTGGGGTTTTCACAGATAAACTTGATAACATGGTTCCCAGACAAGTTTCTTCATGAAAGGTCTTGGTAGAAACTGCAGCAGTTATAAGCCACCAGACAGTTCTTGAAGCTTTCCGGGCAATCCAGAGACATTCTGAAGTGAGAAAACTACTGGGATAGCTGTTAAAGATCCTGCATAACTTCTTCCTATTCTACCACGGCAATACTCACTTTATTATTTAAAAAAAATAGTCTACATTATATCTATCAACCTAAATGACATTGATAAATTTAAAATTGATCTTATGAACTGATTATTTTCATAAGAAAGAGAATGCATACTGTTTAAGTAGTTAAAGTAAGTTTTGGTTAAGAATGAAATAAGCACAAAGCCATTTTCTTAGTGGTCACACTAAGATCTGAAACTGTTCGCCCTGATTTTGATAGAACTACATATTTTTTTCTAAGTTTTGATTGCCTAGAAGCACCAGTGCAGTGTTATTAACTATTTAGAAGCAGCCATAAATTACCAAATGCTAATATGTTTCAATAGGGCAATATTCAACAAAATTAATATATTTCTTTTGTTATTTCCCTAGTAGTCATTTATGTTTACATTACAACTGGTAGATATATAAATATAAATTATACTATTATATATGCTAAAATGATCATACACATATGTATACGATATACATTAGTATACTAAATGCTAGATATTAGTAAAAATTATTTTAACTGAACTTTGATATAAACTTGACTTAAGTATGCAGCAGATGGAATAAAAATGGAATAAAAGTGTTTAAACTAGTTTATGCAGACCAAGCCTCTTTTGATCATTGTTAATTCAGAAGTTATCATAATGATTAATTCCTTTCTTTTTAAAATTTCAGCTGCCTTTCTGAGATCAGGATTAAAATCAGATCTTCAATGAGGCATGGTAGCAAAGTGATTATTGTTTCTTTACATGTGTCCTCAAGATCTGGAGATATTTTTCTTGATGTTCAATCAATGCAACTATCAATTTGTCAGAAACATATACTTAGGGGTTCATGTTGCATCCAGGATAACTATATGTAGATTCACATACTTTTAAGCTAGTGTGTATTCATACTGTCACATACATATGTCCCATACATACATACATACATACATACATACATACATACATATATATACATATACGCATATATGGTTTTTAAAAAGAAAAATTTATTTTCTATTCAATATTTTTGAAAGGTTTTTTCTTAACTGCTAAGGCAGATGGGATTCATTAAACTTCCCAGACCATTTTTTTCCCCTCTGATAATCTGCTTCACCTAATCTGGGGGGCGGGGGGTAAAAGGCAGACATACTGAGGAATCTATCCTTCCCCAACTCTCTCTGCAAGGCATCTGGTAAGACCCCATCCATCACAGTGAAATCTGTGAATGGATATCCCTCTAATACCCAAAGGTCTCCTTGGGAATGGGGCTGCCATGGCTAACCACTTCTCGGGCAAAGCAAAAGCAGCATACCCTTTTGTCAAACTGTCAGCAAACACTTCTCCTTGATACAGTTTGCTTGACCCAACCTACTGAAATGTCAACTGGTCAGGAATGTTTCCTTTTGGAAACAAAAATAAATAAATAAATAAATCTTCAACATTTGCCTTTATGTGGGTCTCACAAATGAGGACACTTCCCTCTGTGGCGAGGGAATATTGCCTCCAGAGGGATCCACACAGCTTAGTGGGGAAAAGAAAAGGCTTTAAAAGTTGATTGCTCAAATTAAGTTAGTAAGCCCTGTGTACTTCACAGCTACTGAATAAAATCAGTGTCATATATTCTCTTTAACCTTTCCTCAAATAATAAGAGATCAGTCATTTGTATACCCGTGAATTACTCTTCTCCTGACTAACTTGTAAGTAATGGAAGGTTGCAATAAAAGCTAGCAGACAGCCGTCCCTCATTCTCAGGCCGACTCAGCTGGGAGTGAACGATAATGAGGTGTTAACTATATGGCCCACACTTGCACTCAATCTTGAATGTCATTTATTTTTAACCAACTTCAGAAAGACTGAACATACATTTATGAATTATACGTGAAATTTTTTAATCATGTTGATTTTAGAGACGGCCTAAGAACTAAGGAAGAAATACAATGGCAAATTCCCATGAAGGACGAGAATTGGCCCACTAAATCACAGGACTTTTTCTCGACAAGTTTGTTGCTCATAATTCTATTTTCTACTGGTTCAACTACAAGACACTTGGGAAACGGTGAACAAGCTAAGATGAAGGAGAACTCTTAAGCATTCAGCTTACTTTATTTGTCATGCTTTCACTCGCTAGGAGCATTCTTCTTTCTAAATGTTTTGTTTGACTTTACTTTTGTTGTAACATCTCTGGATTGCTCTAAGTCTCCCACATCTACTGGGAACTGTGGGAGAAGCATCTATTTCTACTAAATTTCTCCCATTTTGAGTTTTGAATTCCACAGAACTTGCATAGCCGAGGACTTATTTCTTTGAAAAATATTTATTAGCCAGTGTAGCAAATGCTACTCATATTTTTTAAGTACTTCAATCAGTAGATATTCATTCCACTATCAAGCATGTTTAAGTACACACATTAACATGTTACAGTCTCACTAGACTCAACGTACACTCTTTACTTCTTAAATTCTCAGATTATTTAACAGTCAGTCTCCCCAAATACCTAAACAACCTTTAAGTAAAAAAAAAAGCATTTTCTATTATCCACTAGTTTCTATAAATATTGCAAATATTTAATATAATAAAATTAAAAATACAGATTGTTCAATATTTTCAAAATGAAAGATGACTTTGATAGAAAACCTCATACAAAATATTCACAAATCCAAATATAGATGATTTTAGTAAATTATTTTGATATTTCTCTTCTTAATCTTCAAATTTTTATGGTTAAAAATATAGCCCATTGCAAAGTATTTTCCCCTTTTAGGCATTCTTCTTTTCTATTCTGATGTCAACAGTTGGATAATTACCAGAAGCACAATTTTGGGTTTGAATAATACATAAAAGGTTATTTTTAGAGTCTGTGATGGGAGTATGGTTAACCTAAACACGTTTTTATGAAACAAATGCTTTATCATGTCACTATCTGCTTTCCAGAACACATAGAAACCAACAGACATCACCAAGATGTCAAGTTAGAAGGTATGATACTATAAAGACTTAGGAGAGGCTCTTTATGCTATATTCTAAATATTTTAGGTAGATTATATTGTTTTTTAAGAAGAGAAAATATTATTATTTTTTTCATCATTCAACCATTCTGTCTACATTGTGCATTTCTAGCATTACGAAACGAGATGAATGCATTTGCTGTAAGTGAAGAATGAGCACTGGCAGTTTCTCGTCAAGAACTTTTTTTGTTTATGTGGTCTGTGCCTATTGTCTTTGGCAATGTATCTTTCTCCCTCTGAGACTGTTTTTGTAGCTAGTTCATCCTCCATAGTGATAATATCAGAATCTAATCTTCCAAAAATCTCATACTATCCTATCTCCCACTGCCATTCGTCAGTTCAAGTGTCTGTTTCTCTGCAGTGATTGCGATTGTTTTTCAATACATATACAACAGGATGATGGCCTAACATGCAATTTGTAAAAGTTATTTATATATGAACCCTAAGTCAAATTCCATAAGATTTATGACATCATTCTCCATTATCTTAATCAAATGTGGTCACATATGGCAAGACCCTTGAGTGCAAAGTGCTCTTAACCCATCCATGCAGTTCACAAGTTAGGAAAAACTACTAACTGGTTGATGAGAGAGAACAAGAGGCAACTAGCAGATAGAACTCTAAACTTTTCTAGTTTCCCTTAAACAAAGTGAAATCCTTGATTATCTGAAAAAAATTTTTTTTACGTAAAGCTTGAGTTTATATACTATACCATTCAAAAATAATAATACAATGTTTGACTCAAAGAGATGGATCAGTTAAGAATGCACTTGCAGAGAATCTGAGTTTGGCTCCTAGTAAGATGTCAAATGGTTCAACACTCGCTGTATCTCCAGCTACAGGGAATTTGATGCTCTCTGGCTTTCACTGGAACCAACACTCTTGTGTGTATACTATTCTCTCCTACACAAGCATATGCATGTTATAAATAATTATTATAATTACAATAAATAAATATAAAATAATAGAAACATTCTCCCTACTAGCTAAAAATACATGGACATAGCCAAAATTATTTTTATTTCTCTCTGCCAGTTTGTAAAAATAATTTGTTGAATAAACAAAAAATGTTGTTAAGTAGGCTGATATTATGAGAAAAATAAAGTGAAAAATAATATGGTATAATGGAAGGCAAATCGGGCTAAGATTTAGGGAAGCTGGATCAAACCCATAACTTGCTTGCTGTGTTAGTTATAGGGGTGAAGTAACCCTGTTGGTTGATAAATTGCAATTACACTGGATAATAATTACTCTGGTGGCAAAGTCACACACTGCTTATGAGAGGCAAAGCATTCTTTTTATTAAGAGCTGGTTTCTAAATCTGGGATTGCTCAAACTCAAATGCTGACTACACTTTATACTTCTGACCTTGATCAAGTCATATGACCTCCCCAACTGTCTGTTCTGCTGATTGTGAGATAGAAATAAGACTGTGTAACTTATATACTGTGTGATGAATTAATCAATGAAATTCAATTTTCAGAAAGATATCATGTGCCCTATAGAGTTTTGTATTCAATCAATGAAAAGTCCAAATTATAATTATTTTTATTTACATTAACAAAACACTGATATAATAACATCTATCCTGAATTCCTACCTCCAAACATGGAAAACCTAACGTCTGTCTTCTAAAACCTAATAGTGTTACATGAATTATTTTATATAAGGTTTTATTAAGTATTTGAGATTTTATGCAATATATTTTGTTCATATTCATTCCCTTCACTGCAATTTCTCTCACATACAACCTTTGATCTATGCCTACCCATGTTCAACTTCTCTTTTCCAATTTGAACCCCATGGAATACAGCTCACATTGGTTTCCTGCTCTTGAACATGGGGACTGTCCTGAAGTACAATCAATAGGACAGATATTACTTTGTTAAATAAAATTGAGGGAAAGCCTCTCCCAGAAGCCATCAGTTGCCAATAACTTTATAGATAAAGATGGCAATTCTTGCCTACCTCCCATCTTCCATGTTGGGTTTCTGTCTGGCTTAAGTTTGCATGTGTTTTTGTGTATTCTGTCCCAATCACTGTGAGGTTTTGTTGTTGTTTGTTTGTTTGCTTGCTTTGTGTATCTTCCCAGTGATGTATGAAAAACAGTTTTCTTGAAGTTATTTACCACATCTGATTCCTACAAACTTTTTGCCTCCTTTTCTACATGGATCCCTGAACTTTGAGGAGAAGAGTACAATATCGGCATCTTAGTTAGGACTCAGTACTCTGAGGAATCTTATTCACTGTACATTGACCAATTGTGAGTCTCTGTGCTAATTGTTGTCTATTGCAAGAAGAATCTAACCTGATTAGTGATGTAGTTGTCTAGAAGGCAAGCAAAAAGACGTTAGGAATTTTTTTTTTTAACTTATGTCCATTTTTAACACTAACATGAGTAGGCTTCCTCTATGTCCCATCACCCAGCTAGCCATATATTCTTGAACTTATTGGCAGTATCAGCTCCTACTTCTAATTTATGTACTGGATCTTGATCCAAATAAAATAGTGGTTGATTTCTCTTGTAAACTTTCCTCCTCTGTGCACAGTAATCATATCCTGACAGGTAGATCATTAGTTTACCTTTCATAGTGCTGAAAGGAGCTACCAGAGGAGAAAGATGATCAGCAGTCTCACCCAGCTATGAGCCGTCACGTGCATCTTCTTTATCATCACTCCTTCAAGTGACCATGCTAAGAGTCCAGCCACAGGGAAGGCAACAAGCAAGGCCATGTGTGCCTCCAGTTTCCCACTTTTCGCACTCAAAGTTCCACTTCCAAGTACTGTTATCAGAAACGTTCAACAGTTGGTTAGTGTCCCTAAGCTATATGTTCTATCCCCTAAAGTTCAGTCTCTTATTGTGCTCAGCAAGTTCAATTAAAATCCATTGCATGACAATAATTTTATTTGTAGCTGGAGAGATGTCTCAGTGGGCTAAGAGAGGTATCTAACAAGAGTGGCAGCCTGAAAAACTTCCCCATGTGTTTCCCATCATGAAAGAAGAAAACTAAGCTGCCTTCTGTCTTACACACATTCCCTTTACCATACACCCTCTCCCAAAATAAGTAAGTAAATGGATAAAAATTTCAATGTAAATAAATAAATTTAGTGGGCTTCTTCCCAAAATTCATCAGTCAGTTTGCCATGAATCCTGGCATAGTGAAAAATGTCCTGGGAAACTTGTAAGACAAAGAAGTTTCAAGATACATTGAAGAAGACATAGAAAAATCAAAGAAGTTCAAAGACAAAGTAAATATAGTAGTATAATTTATTAATAAAAGCAAACTACCCAGAAAAATCTTAAAATTAATTACATTTCTTTTCATCTATTAAAAATAGTGAGAGGTTAATCTTAACTAGCCAAAGTAGTAATATTAAATAACTGTCTCAATTCGGCAACAAATTTCACTTTAATAAACTAACAATTGCATATTAAATAAATAATAAGTTTATTAAAATATGGCTATGATCCATTATGAAAAATATTTTTTATTAAAATATTTAAAATATTTGAATACACGGTATTTAGAATGTCATATTTAATTAGATAAAGATATTAAATATTTCAGCTTTAAAGAAAGTTTGGATGAGAGCTTTTACTAATTATTAGCACTAAAGCAAATGATAGGAGTCTGTTTGAAGATTCATGTTTCAAAGCTCCATCAGTGGTATCTGGTTCTGGCGGTCCCTGAAGAGAGAAGGCAGGCCTGATAAATTCACAGTCTACATTCCCAGCTTTGGTGACAGTGAATCAAAGGGTTAGAGGTCCATAAGTCATATTTTTTGCCCCAGTCCCAGTTAGGAATAACAACAGAACATACCATCCAAAGTGTTTTAAGTACTTCCAACCACTGTGGGAAGCAGGAAGGGCAAAGGAAAAAAGGACACCACACCAAAAAAGAAAAAAAAAAAGTAAAGAAACAACATCAAACATGAAAAACAAGGGAAGAAAGAAAGAAAAATGCTTGTTTTGCATTTGGATGCATGTTAGGATTTTTATTTTTCTTCCCACTTATTAGCTCACCAAGCCATGTTCCTCTGTGAGGGCAGGAAGTCAAGCAGCTTTGTCCTCTGTGTCCCTATGTACTCTGGGTGACTCTTCTAAGCTCTGAACCCCCACTGACTTCAAAGGAGGACAGGCTGGGGAAGTCCTGACAGGGGGCTAAGCAGGAAAGACCAGGCACAAAACACAGGGTTCAGTCATCTGGATTTGGTGTTGTTTCTTGGTCATCATATGCTGCAATCAATTAGGTTATTCAGCATTACACCCAGATAATAAAGGTTGTATGTTTTGTTTTATTTGTTGTTCCTTTATGAAATGTATGTTGTAAAAAAACAAAACTACAAAATAAATCATGCTGAACTTTCTGTGTCTATTGATCTCCAACCAAACAAACACTGGCACTGTGTCCTAGCAGTTCACTGCGATTCTCTATCTCCTCCTGCTTCATAGATGTATGTAATATCGATCACTGTCAATGTCGATGACGTTGGTAGCGATTAAGTCAAATGAGAAATGTATGGGTTATTCAGGATTTGATTAATCCAAAATTGTCAGAATTGTGTTTAAAAACATGAAAGAGCAAGCTAAATAAAAGAATTAGTAAGAGCCTGGCTGCTTTTATGTAATAATTTCAATATACAGTCATTCTTTCATATGTAAACTTCTTCATACACCAATAACATCATCCTTTTCTTCCTCACTGCTAAGTATTTTCTTGACTTAAATGTTGAGATGGACAGGAACCAAAATACTCACTATTCCAAAGCACTTCACTGAAAATAAATTATTCAAGATGTATACTTTATTTATGTAATTCAGTTTGTGTTTGAGTCCTTTTTATGGTTGTTGTTGTTGTTGTTATAATTCTTACCATGCTGGCTCGTATCCAGGTCTTACATCAACTTGATTTTTAATGTTATTTTCTGGCTACATCTTGGCCATTGACGAGCTCTCCTGTCAAATACTATTTCACAGTCTAATTCCTATTATTTCCACTAACGTTTTCACAACTCCGGAGGAATTTTTTTACTTGAACACCATGTTCATGCTATCCTTCTTCCAAAACTCTGATAATGAGCCTTGAAACCGTGTGACTAATTTCTTCCAGGACTTGTCAGCACCAAGCACTCACATTGAATGTTACTCCATTGCTTTGTCAGATGATCTACATATAGCCCAGTGTTCTGTCCCCTTTACTTCTTTAAAAGCTAATTACTCATCCCTAATTTCACTACCAAAGTAGGACCCTAGAAGTTTTAACCAGGTCTTTACACATAGCATAACTTTCTCAAGATACCTTGTTCTTATTGAGACTCATTGAAACCAGTGGAAGGATGGTGACATAGTAGGGGACACGCAAGCCAGCGATATTTTCTGCTGCCTCCTGTGTTCTGAAGGTAAAATTCAGGTGAAAAGACATGCTGTACCACATGCTGTCTGTCCTATGCCCTATTTTACAAAACAATGGTCTTCACAGAGGAAGACTCTAGAGATTACATCTAGCAGGATAGATCTTATTATCAATCTCTTGTTTCCTTCTGTCTCTGCCTCTAATTACAATAATGTCACTGAATAATGACAACAGAAAATGTGTCACAATCTAAAAATGGTGCAAAATGTAAACAATGTAGCCTGAAAGGATATTTGTCAATCACTTTTCTTTTAGGAAAACCAGTGATAAATTTTATAATAGAGCATCTCTGAGAGTTTTCAATTTCATTACTTTTTCCAGTAAAATGGAGTAGTGTGTCTCATGGTCATCTCAAATATCTCTCTGATTCAGAAAGCAGTTCTTTTTTTAATTAATTTATTTATTAATTAATTAATTAAGGATTTCTGTCTCTTCCCCACCACCACCTCCCCTTTCCCTCCCCCGTTCTTAAAGGCAATTTTAATTCAAATTATCCTTTGACTGCATGAGATGTTATATAGGTAAATAAAGCCTCCTAAAACTCAATTTTCTTATCTGAAAATATTAGAGAAACTTTCTTGTACTTAAAAAAGCTTGATGAGAAAGAAAAGAAGCAAGGCATTAAATACTTCGTTATCTGTATATATGTATGAATTTGTAACATAACTATAAAACACGCACTATCAGCTCTATGTCACTGAATAACAAGCTAGTTGAATATTCAGGGCCAAAATACATATGCTTGCTACTCATGTCTCTGACTCAGACTCAAGTTAAGATCATTTAGTCCCTATAATGGTAACAAGTAAAGCTTGCTAACTTATTTGTAAGGAAATGCACAGAATAGTAGATTCATGAAGCACAGTTTAATCAACTTTAATGAAAGACATCCTTTAAAAGCCTGATTTAAGTACTAGCTTAATTCTAAGAGTAGCTATAAGTAAAATATTGGCATCTCGGTTACCACAAAATTCAAAGTATTTTCAGAATTTTGTTTTATTTCTCTACTGTTATACTAAGCACACTCTGATAGGAAATTTAAGAAATACATGGTTCATCAGTTTAATGGTCTTTCAGAAAATATAAAGCAATCCAGTAGAATTTCTAGAAGTCTGTTGAATTTCCTTGAAGGATATTCAGCATATATATATGTATTTAATGCTTAAAATCGAGAGAAATTTTTACTTAAGTAATGATTTGTTTAACACAGGATTAAAACAGATATGATAAATTTGCATTTAGAAGACAGAGCTGTTTATTTTCCAAAATTCCCATCTGAAGTGGTACCAGCAGTGTTCAGAGTGCCAATACATATGTTATGACTGTTTGCATTTCAGAAAGCCTTTGGTTAAATTCTGCATAATTGGTTCCTGCTTAAGACAGAGCTCACAAGAATCCAGGAGGAGACAAGGGAGCAGATAAAGAATGAGTGGAAGAAACAAAAAACAGACACTCCTGGAATGAGGAACCACATCCATTCTGAAGGGAAGTATTAAGAGGGTCCCACGTGGAGCCTCACTTAGATCTTGGCTGCCTTTTATCTGAGTAACTGATTCAGACAGGGGATCAGATTTAAGTGGTCACATTTGCAGACAGCGATTGGAAGGCAGAGTATGGAGACATTTGCCAGGGAAATTCAGAAGGCACGGATGTACTTCATTATAGTAAAGAAGGCCAACACATGGCATTTAATAGTTATAAACACATTATTCTCAGAACTCATTTCCATGAAAATACTGGGGAAGGGGACAAGAGGTACAACCTTAGACCCAGGCATACATACATGGTAAGAAAAAAACTTCATAGAACCCTGGGTTTGAACATTTTTCCACCCGAAACACTAAAACCTTAAATGAACAGAGTGTCCTGTTAAAAATAAAGTCATTCATTTGAAGTAAACTGCATTGCTTGAAAGATTAAGATAAATACAGGATCTCTTGAAGGCAAAGTCAATGTCCTTGAATTAATAAACAACTAAATTCAGATAATTCTGCAATATGCCTCGACAAGACAATTTGAAAGTTGTTGGAAGAGAGAGAAATAGTAAGACAGAGAGAGAGGGAGAGAGAGAGAGAGAGAGAGAGAGAGAGAGAGAGAGAGAGAGAGAGAGAAAGAGAGAGAGGTTATACTCAATGCAGAAGTACAGTTTCCTCCAAAAGACTGTCAACACAAACAAAGGGGCATAGAAAGAATCTGGAAAATGTGAAAAGATGACCAAATGAATAAATGAATCAATCAATGACACATGAGCAAGTGCCAACACGTTCTTCATTTCTATTTTATCAGTTTCAAAATCCATTGACAATAATTCATTTTCAGACACAGTCACACTAGGATCGTGGATTTAGTTCTTCGGTAGAACATTTTCTTTGCAATTGCAAGGACCTCGCTGTGTTCCCTAGGTCTAGGAAAATAAAAGTAGTGCACATGGAAATACCATCATTGTAACTTCAATTTAAAGAAAGCAACGTAGTCATTACCATTTCTGCCTTCCAAAATGAATGGGAAAAAAATGCAAGTAGCAGGAACTAAATTATTTCCTTAAAATACACAGCCATTGCATATAAGACATCAGATGACTCATGCTGACGTTAACAAGAAAACGCTCACACAGCTTGTAGTAGGCAGTTCTATTCATGTTCTTGTGTGATTGTGCAAAACACCCCAGGATGATGACAGATCCTGAGCTGTCCTTATGATGGATCATCCACACGTAAAGGACAGAAGGTGCCAAGTTAGAAAACAAATTCTTTAAAATTCAAACTTGAGACAAGATATTTAATTCTTTGTCTGTGTGACTTGACTGAATCTCATAAAAATAAAGCAGATTCTATAAGAGAAAAGGAATCTAGAGACCAGATTAAAAGTCAAGAATTATTTCACAAACATTAGTTTATTTTACCAAAGGTCTCTTGTGTTCTAGCTTACAAAGGTCTTTTTTTTTTTTCCCCCGAGCAATTCTTAGCCAGTAAAATAAGAGCCAACAACCAAATCCAGTTAATTTTGTACTTGGAGAAACAAGGTTACACACAGCTAACAAATCTCTTTCAGTTTTTGTCTTTCTTTTATATTGTGTGCTTGAAAGATTTTGAGGCCATATCCAGGCTCTTTAGTAAAATAACATGATGAGAATTTTTGAGTTCTTCTTAGAGGGAAATATTGATGGTAGGGTGTTTGCCATATGGTATTAGAGTCAACTATTCTAAACTATTTATTTTTTACTTTATTTTTTTTAAGAATTGTTTTTAACTTATTGCCAATTTTCTCTAAATATATTGATTTATATCAATACAAAATATAGCCTTGGTCAAATTAAATATGTTCTTACACATGCTAGTTTTCTTTGAGACAATGGCAATAGAACAATGGTCTATTAGAAGTTATTATTTATATTTTATTTTTCCTAAACAGATTGACCTATACCTGAAAATGATTATAAGGCATGTAGGATACATAATAACATTATACAAAGGTACAATAGACACTTAGTAATAATATAATTATCTATCAAGTATTATAAAACAATTTTCCTTGACTACCTTATACATAAAACTTAGAGTTGATGATGTTTATGAATGAGCTTTGTTTTGCTGATGAAGAAATGGAGGCAGGGTTAGAGCAACTTACAGAAGGTACGATCCCTCTAAAATTTAGATTCAACTTTGGTGGCCTTTTGGAGTTGGCTCAAGAAAGGTTATAAAGATTAGGTAAACCTGAAGTTAACATATTAATTGAATACCTATTTTACACTAGAATTTCTCAATATGGGAGAAAATTCAATAAACTCAAGAACTAGCATCTAACGTATTTGTCATACCAAATTATTTTAGCATCTAGAAACTTTTGAAGATATAACACAACAGATGATCAAAACATGCAAGGAGTAGCTACAGGTATTTTATATTCATTAGAAATAATTTTTGGAAATTAATAAAATTATATCAAATAATAACACACCACCTCAAGACCTCCCCATATGATTGAAGATGCTTCACAAAACATTACAATGTATAGAAGGAATACAATACTAACAGAGATGTTTAAAATACAATGTCATCCTTGAGGGATTTGCATATTCTACCACTGTAACATGAAAGAATATAAACTCTCTTCAGATACTGGAATTGGAATAGAAGAGTGTGGGAGCTTTGCCGTTTTGCTCTGATTCCTTTTGGCTAAAGATGATTACTCTAATGTACAACAATGAAGCTAAAGTATGTTCAGTATATACTCCGTGGAAGTAATACAGGCCACTGTGGTTAAGAAATTGAAAAACCCTAGTATCTTTGATCTTAGCCATTCTGACTGGGTAAGATGGAATCTCAAAATTGTTTTGATTTGCATTTTCCTGATGGCTAAGATGTTGAGCAATTCCTTAACTGTCTTTCAGTATTGGAGATCCTTCTGTTGAAAATATCCTGCTTAGAATTTTTAATTAATCCATTTCAATTGGATTGTTTAGTATTTTAATATCCAATTTCTTGAGTTCTTTATATATTTTGGAGATCAGTCCTCTGGCAGAGGTGGGATTGATGAAGATCTTTTCCCATTCAGTTAGCTTCAGTTTTTCCTCTATTGACTGTGTCCTTTGCCTTATAGAAGCTTCTCAGTTTCAGGAGGTACCATTTATTCATTTTTGCTGTCAGTGTCTGTGCTACTGGTGTTTTATATACAAAGTGGTTTCCTGTGCCCATACTTTCAAGGCTACTTCCCATTTTTGCTTCTATGAGGTTCAATGTAGCTGAATTTATGTTGAGGTATTTGATTCATTTAAACTTGTGTTTTGTGCTTGGGGATAGATATGAATCTATTTGCATTTTTCTACATTCAACATCCAGTTATGCCAGCATCATTTGTTGAAGATTCTTTCCTTTTTCCATTGTATATTATTAACTTCTTTGTAAGAAATAGGTGTGTGTATAAATAAATGGGTTTTCAATTAGATTCTATTGGTCCACCTGTCTGTTTTTATGCCAACACCAAACTGTTTTCATTACTCTAGCTCTATAATAGAGCTTGATAACAGGGATGGTTTCTGGAAGTTCCTTTACTGTAAGTGCTTGATTTGGCTATCCTGGGTGTGTTATTTTTCCATATGATGTTTAGTATTGTTCTTTTGATGCCTGTGAAGGGATTTTTTTTCAATGCCTGTGTTGGGATTTTGAGGGGATTACATTGAATCTATAGATTGCTTTTGGTAAGAATGACTTTTATTATGTTGATCCTACCTATCCAAGAGCATGGGAGATCTTTCCATTTTCTGATCTTATATAATTTCTTTCATCAAAAACTTAAAGTTCTTAAAATACCGTTTTTTTCCACTTTTGTTGGTTAGTGTAACTTCAAGATATTTTATATTGTTTGTGCCTGTTGTAAAGGGTGATGTTTCTCTAATAGCTAAGATTAAAAATACCAATGATTGCATATGCTAGAGAGGAAGTGGAGTAAGTGCAAGACTCCTCCATTGCTGGTTGGAGTGCAAACTCATACAGACAGTTTGGAAATCTGTATGGTGGTTTCACAGAAAATTTGGAATCAATCAATCTACCTTAAAGCCCAGAAATACCACTCTTGGACATAGACCCAAAGGATGCATACCACAAGGGCATTTGCTCACCTGTGTCCATGGCAGCATTATTCATAATAGCCAGAACCTGGAAACAATCTAGATGCCCTACAACTGAAAGATCAGTAGACTGGGGTGGCAGACCACCTGCGCAGGCAGCAGCAGACCGGAGCAGGCTGCGGCAGACAGCTGGGACCTGCGCACAACGAGAGCAGATCACCCCACTACAATTAAAGCAAAGAGGTAGGCCTTTGGTTGGTAAGGTCCCTGGCAAACAGGGAGCCTGGTCCTGTTCCTGAAGACTCTTCTGAGGGGCCAGAGGGAACTTTGCCCCTGGCAGGAGCCAGGAAACAGAGCAACAGCATTTTGTAAGAGGAGCCCCAGGCCAACAGGGAAACCTGATCTGGTTTTAAAAGACCCATTAGATAGCTTCGATAGGAGGAGATGGGCCAAGGCAAGAATTCACCCAATAATCCGAAAAACAACATGAAAACATCAGAACCCAATGATCTTTCAACAGATTGACTTTAACACCCTAATATGGAAGAAGTGGAAAAAATTGAATTTATGAAAGCAATAGAGTCCATTAAACAACATGTGAAAAATGCCCTTATAGAAATGGATGAGAAGTATAACCAAAAGTTTGAAGAAATGAGTAAATACATACATGATACCCTGGGAAACCAAGAAAAAACGATCAAACAGGTAATGGGAACAGTTCAAGAATTGAAAACTGAAAGGGAAGCAAGAAAGAAAACACAAACTGAGCACCAGCTGGATATGGAAAATCCAGGGCAACGAACAGAGCCTACAGAAACAAGCATAATCAATAGAATACAAGAAATAGGGGGGCTGGAGAGATGGCTCAGTGGTTAAGAGCATTGCCTGCTCTTCCAAAGGTCCTGAGTTCAATTCCCAGCAACCCACATGGTGGCTCACAACCATCTGTAATGAGGTCTGGTGCCCTCTTCTGGCCTGCAAGCATACACACAGAAAGAATATTGTATACATAAGAAATAGAAGAAAGAATCTCAGATTCTGAGGACACCATAGAGAAAATAAACACACTGATCAAAGAAAACAGCAAAGCCAACAAATTCTCATCACAAAACATGCAGGAAATATGGGACACAATAAAAAAGACCAAACATAAGAATAATAGGAATAGAAGAAGGAGAAGAGTCACAACTCAAAGGCCCAGAAAATATTTTTAACAAAATTATGGAAGAAAACTTTCCCAACATAAAGAAAGATATTCTTTTGAATATTCAACAAGCATACAGAAAACCAAACAGACTGGATCAAAGAAAAACATCCCCTCACCATATAATAATCAAAACACAGAATATACAGGTTAAAGAAAGAATATTAAGAGCTGCAAAGGAAAACGGCCAAGTAAGTTATAAAGGTAAACCGATCAGACTTACACCTGACTTCTCTATGGAAACCATGAAAGCCAGATGGTCCTCGATAGAGGTACTGCAGAAGCTAAGAGACCATGGATGCAAACCGAAACTACTATACCCAGCCAAGCTATCATTCAAAATCAATGGAGAAAACAAGACATTCCAGGATAAGAACAAATTTAAACAATACGTAGCCACAAATCCAGCCCTACAGAAGGTAGTAGAAGAAAAATCGCAACCCAAGGAATCCAACATTGCCAACACTGCCTACAACAACTCAGGCATCTAGCAACCCTTCACCAGCACAACTCAAAGAAGGGAGACACACAAACTCTAATACCAAAAAACAATAAGAATAACTGGAGTAAACAACGACTGGTCATTAATATCACTTAATATTTATGGTCTCAATTCACCTATAAAAAGGCACAGGCAAAGAGATTGGATACGAAAACAGGATCCAACATTCTGCTGTTTGCAAGAAACACATCTCAAACACAAAGACAGGCATCTACTCAGAATAAACGGTTGGGAAAAGGTCTTTCAAGCAAATAGTCCTAAGCAAAAAGCAGGTGTGGCTATATTAATTTCTAACAAAACTGACTTCAAACTAAAATCAATCAGAAGAGATCGAGATGGACACTTTATACTTATAACAGAAACAATTCATCAGGATGACATATTAATCCTGAATATCTACAACCCTAATACAAAAGCACCCACTTATGTAAAAGAAATATTACTAGAACTGAAGGCAGACATTAAACCACACACACTAGTAGTAGGAGACTTCAATACACCTCTCTCTCCAATGGACAGGTCAATCAGACAGAAACCTAATAGAGAATTAAGAGAATTATTGGGGATAATGAAGCAATTGGATTTAACAGACATCTATAGATCACTCCACCCAAATAGAAAAGAATATACCTTCTTCTCTGCAGCTCATGGAACCTTCTCGAAAATTGACCACATACTCG
>NW_026067953.1:862974-868005 GCF_014885135.2 Alexandromys fortis | reverse complement strand
GGCGGTGGTGGGGAAGAGACAGGAATCTTTAATAAATAAATAAATAAATAAAAAGAAATGAATAAAAAAAGAAAAAAGAAAGAAAGATCGGTAGATAAAATGTGGCACAGTGATAAAACGGAATAATAAAACAATGACATCTTGAAATCTGTAGGTAAAAAGATGGAACTAGAGAAAAACATCCTGTGTTAGGTAAGCCAGACCCAGAAAGACATACATGGTATGTACTTACTCATAAGTGAATATTATACATAAAATAATGGATAACTAGCCAATAGTCCATCACTCTAGGAGCACCCTAAGAGAGACATACATGGATCTCCCTGGAATGGGAAATAGACAAGTTCTCATGAGGAAATTGGGAGCATGGTGTGGTAAGGGGAAAGATGGAAGAAGAATGGAAGGAAAGAAGGGAAGAGTGAAAGAGAACATGAGGACCAGGATGGAAAAAAGTGGGGAAGAACAGAAAGGAGATCAAGAAAAGTAAGACTTTGATTGAGGGAGCCATTATGGCTAGAAAGAAACTTGACACTAGAGAAATTCCCAGGAAACCACAAGGATGACCACAGTTAAGACCCTAAGCGATAGTGGAGAGGGTACCTAAACTGGCCTTCACCTATAATTAGATTGATAGTCATTTTAATTGTCATCATAAAAACTTCATCCAGAAACTGATGGAAGTAGATGAAGAGACACACAGTTAAACATTGGGCTAAACTTTCAGATTCTAGTCAAAGAGAGGGATGAGAGATAACATGAGTAATGGGGTTAAAACCCAACTGGGGATACTCAAAGAAATACTTGACATGAGATAGTGGGAACTCACTGACTCCAGACTGACAGTGGGGGAATCTGCATAAGACCAAAGTAGGCCCACTAAAAGTGGGGGACTGTTGTGTGACTGGGGAAGTCTGTGGGGCCACTGGCAGTGGGACCAGGACTTATCCCTAGTACTTAAACTGTCTTTTGTAAGCCTGTTGTCTTTGGAGGGATACCTTGCTCAGCCTAGATATAGGGGGAAGGGACTTAGTCTTGACTCAAAGTATATGTCAGACTTTGTTGTTTCCCAAGGGGAAGCCTGGACCTCTTTGAGGAGTGGATATAAAGTGGGGTAGCAGGGATGGTCTGGGAAAAAGGAGGAGAGGAGAGAGTGGGAACTGGGATTGGTATGTAAAATAAAAAATAATGTTTAAAAACTAACAAACAAAAACCTAGTGTCTGAAGTTGCTTCTTGAGATCTTAAATTTCTCCTTAGAAATTTAGGCTAGAAAGTTTAAATAACGGAGAAATCAGATGCTAGACATCATTTCATTTTTTTATTATTTTTATTGAAAATATACAACATCAGATGTACCCAGAAGCAGAGACCCACATCGGAGCACAGGACTGAGCTTCCAAGGTCTAGTTGAAGAGTAGAAAGAATGAGAATATGAGCAAAGAGGATAAGACCATGATGGGTTCATCCACTGAAACAGTTTACCTGAGCTAATGGGAGCTTAGCAACTACAGGTAGACTGGGAAGGAACAAGTATAGGACCAAACTAGTCCCTCTGAATGTGGCTGACAGTTTTATGCATGGGGCCGACTGAGGGGTTACTGGCATTGGTACATTGGTATCTCTACTACATATACTGACTTTTTGGAATCCTATTCTCTTTGGATGTATACCTTGCTCAGCCTAGATGTAGTAGGGAGGGCCTTGGATTTTCACAAAGTAAAGTGCCTTACACACTCTTAGGATTAGAGGGAGGTGGGGTGGATGGGTAGGGGGGATGGGAGGAGAAGAAAGAGTGGGAATTTGGATTGGCATTTTTTTTAATCTAATAAAAAATAGGATCTTTGACTCTTTTGTCTGCTAACCATCATTTCATATACCCTTTTCCCCTGTGGAGTATAGCTAAGCCCTGAACATGAAAAATCTGCTTTTATTTCAACTTTTAAGTTTGTATTAAATATAATGAAAATCCATAAATAATTGCCATGTCTGTATACAATCTATAAACTATAGGATAATCAGCCTATATTTCCTTAGATGTCCTGCCAGCTCATAAGTGTTCTTGGTCATTTTACATTTATAGATCTCCTTGTGTGGCTATAGGTTATATGACATTAAATTGTCACTTGATGTATTACTGTGAAATACAAAAGTGTTTGTGCATTGTCTTCATCCTCATTTACCTTCTTTGGAATTCCCCTTTTGGTTCTTACAGACGTGCAATGAGCAACATTTGTAAAAAATGTCCTCTGAATACAGTTTTTGTAACATGAGCCATGTATTTGCTTTAGACCGAATGAAAGTCTGTGCAGGACTTTAATAAATTTCTCGTTTATTAAAAGTTGAATCACCTCAACTGTCTGAATTGGTCTTGGCCATTCTTTCCATTCATCCTTTCCACAACAGAGGCATTAATTCCTCAAATCTGTGTCATATCTGTTCAGTTCATCTGGAGAAATTTGTCCTCTCCAGATAACACAGAAGAGGTATGTTTGCATTAACTGTCATCCTTCCTGATTTACTTTAATAAATTCCAGCCTTGCTCTGCTTTCTCCAGAAAACGTACAGCAAAAGAAATTGTAAAAATTTTGTTCCTTAGCAGAACCAAAATAACTATCCATGAAGGAAATTGAGCAAAACCTACAATCAATTAACAGTGGGGAATTTTTAAGCCAGTATCTCTGAGTTCATAGTACCTTCCCCAGCTACCCCTCTCTCAAATCCTCTCAGTAGCTGTAATTTCATCAGCAGAGTATTTATCTTTTTTCCTCACTGGATGCAGAAACTGCAAGTGGAGAGAGACTTGTACAGATAATCGGATTTAATTCACATGGTTTTGTGCTCTTTTCTTTCCATGAAGCATATCAATATGGTTTACAGATAACAGATATGAGAACAGACAAGAAAAACAAAAGTCAAATGCAGGCACAGCAGTGTATGTATACCTGGAATTCTAGTTCTTGGGAGTGTTAGCAGGAGGAGCCAGGCTTTGAGTTTGTGGTTCCCAATGTCTTCTATTCCTCACAAGATGGTGCGTGTATCTATAAAGTATTGGAGCATAAAAAATAAATACCCAGAGACTGATAGTGGGGTTCAAACTGAAGATCAAAATATCAAAGCAGCCAGACCCTGGTTCTTACCTTTACCTCATACTGAAAATGGGCAATCCTTGCCTCTATGAGTCATCAAATTGAAACTCTGTAGTGCTGGGATTAAAGGTGTGCACCACCACCTCCTGGCCTCCATGTTTAAATGGTGTTACTACTGGAATTAAAGATGTTTGCAGCCACTGACTGACGTGAATGCTGACTAGTGTGACTGCTTCGCACTTATCTGCAGGCAAGCTTTATTTGTTAAAAAATAGATAATTACCACACTATAAAGTATTGTTTGTCAAGTTTCATGATTGATCTAACTCATATTAAATGCTTTTTTTTTAACAAAGTGATAAGTTCTAAGAAAATATCACAATACTAGTATTGGTAGTCATTTGATCATCACATGACTCTAAGTCATATTTTTAATCATGGGCTATTTGAGTAAACTCCATATGAGAGACCCCTCGTATTACCATTGAAGAATATACGCCTAGGAGAGACCTGAAGCTGACCTGGAACAGTCTCTCCAACAACCAGAAACTGTTTCTCCTTCCTAATAGAGAGTGTTTTTTTTTTTTATTATTAATCAGACTTTTTTTTTCTGTTTCTGCTACACTAACACATCCAAGGACACAAACAACACATGTACATCACACTTATCTTCATGTCCACATATCATTAAAACACTTTTTGACACAATGCATTTAAAGATTTTAATAAATAATGTCCTTTAAGTGGTTTAGAAAGATGAAGAGCATTTTTGAGTGCAGGAGAGAAACCACAGAAGAGTTTTAAAGCGCTTCTGAGAAAAGGAACATGTTCCAGTGTGTCGAGACAGGGCTTTCCTGAGTCCTTCACAGTTTCTTTAGGCATAGCTTCCATAAAGTAATGGATGTGTGAATGTCCCCATCCACCTGGAGGATTGTAGACTAGAAGGGTAGATGCGAAGCTGTTGTACAAAGTGGCTTAATCATCTTGATGTTCTGATGTTCTAATTTCGGCTGTTTGCATTTGGAAGGAGAAAAGTCACTTAGCTTGTATGATGGCACAATATTTGTAAACCAATTGAAAATGAACATGTATAAATCCTCAGGAGGTGAAATCTTTCTCTCTCTCTCTGGACACTGCTACTGTGGTTCTGAGAATTCATAGTGTTATAGTTGATTCCTGATTCAACTCACAATGAATAAAATGTTTCATTTTATTTCTTATTTAAATAATAATACATAACTGATAGGAGAAACCATTTGAGAAGAAATATGGGGTTCCTTGGTATTTAACTTTGCCATTGAACTGTATGATAATTTACAAAGGTCTATGCTCAATGAAATTAAATTGGTATTATAAGTAAATATATTTATATTCTGTCTGACAAGGTTGACTCAACATCCTACAGCTACCAAAATTCTGATTGTGACAATAGGATATCTTCTTATTTAAGAGCCAGTAAGCTAGAAGACGGTTTGAAATAACTTGAAATCCAAGAGCTCTTCAAAAGGATAGCCTGAGATATTCTGCTGCAGTTTCCAGAAATACTTATGGTTATATATATATATATATATATATATATTTTATGTATGTATTCCTCACCCAGCAAGTTACTTAATACATAGTGTATATGTTAGTCATAGATATAATAATATATGGCTTTCTGTGAGAGACACGAACTAGCTTCTATTCACCCAAGACAGGGAAGGAAGACAGACCAAGGAAATGATTCCACCCTTGTCTAGCTTAATCATCCAGTGAGATTTTGGGGATTACTTAGAGGAACATTGTTGATGGGTTGTTTCAAGAAGTATGAATGTCTCAAAGGCAGCAGTGTTGTTGTCCCCAGCTTGGGCAACGACTCATGAAAGCTGATATTTAGGCAACTCCACTGAAAATCTTCTCTTCCTCAGCAACTGTCATTACTTTTTTTTTTTTTTTTTTTTTTTT
>NW_026067953.1:844017-862888 GCF_014885135.2 Alexandromys fortis | reverse complement strand
GATGGTGGCGCACGCCTTTAATCCCAGCACTCGGGAGGCAGAGGCAGGCGGATCTCTGTGAGTTCGAGACCAGCCTGGTCTACAGAGCTAGTTCCAGGACAGGCTCCAAAGCCACAGAGAAACCCTGTCTCGAAAAACCAAAAAAAAGAAAAAAAAAAAAAAGAGTTAAAAGGCTTGCCAACTTTCTGAATTTCCTGAATCCTTTGTGGCTTCTTTATCCTTTCAGGGTGCGTGTTTCAATTCAGCAGAAATAATTACACAGCACCAAAGTGTAATGAATATATGAAAATAGAAAACTTAAGCTTCCCGTCTTAAGTCACAGAAATTACAATCAAAATAAAGTTTATTCACAGACAATTGATGCACCAAGAGGTCACCTTAGATATCTTAGATAATGGAAACAAAACAATATAGAATTTTAGAAAATGTATCTGTCGATTTATTAAAAGTAACCTCCTCTTTTCACTACATATAATGCATATGTACAAATTCCATCAACATCCATATTTAACTATCAATATATTGTTTAAATAACTCTATATAAATGGTGACATCATACACAACCTTTCAATGTCATTAATCTCCACTGAGACTTGCTTTTTTTCATAAATGAATTAATATTGAATTTATTAACATTGTCTCTTTTATACCCAGCGAACTCTCCTCTTCCAGAAGAATCAGTCAGGTAAACTCTACTTTCTCTATGGGAGGAAGTGAAGCCAAATTCAGAATGAATTGAGCACTGTGGTGATTTTTGCACCCTTACTTTAGAATGTTCTTAACACTACAGAGTTCCAATTTATTATAATTTGTACAGTTAAATTTTATGCTTAACTTTTCTTTCTTCTTTGAGTAAAGTTTATATTCAAAGAAAGAAAATACATTTCCGGTCACTAGAGCAGATGGGCAGGTCCTGCATCTCACCTGGGCAGCACTATAGAATAAATCCTGTTGGTGGAAGTGGAGATGAGTCAGTCCTGAAGGAGGGAGTTTGAGAGACCTAGGCTCACCTCCCATCTGCCATATGGCAGCATGAACTGGGGAGAGAAGCCAGCCCCCTCTCACCAGCTACAGAGTAGACCCTGTACCTCACCTGGGCAACCCAATATTGCTGGCCCTGACGGTACAGGTGTGGGAGATCTGACCCTAAGGGCCTGAAAGCAGAAGAACTGGTCCCACCCCTCGTTCACTGCAGCAAGAGGTGAATTAGCCAAGGCAATCTGAAGAGCTCATACTGCTGACAAGGAAAGGGGAGAACAGGCAGACCAAGCCTACAACTGTCCAGGTTCAGAACCTGGGTTTTGACTTGCATCCCCTCTACATCTACCCCAACTATGATCTCCTGGAACATGGGAAGGGATCTAACACAGACCCAAAGCTGCAGCATCTCCACAACACAGGGCAATAACAGGATGTCCAAGAAGAATCCTAGTCAGAGACTAGTATCGATAGTGTAGTATAAACTAGATGTCGTAAATCAAGCCAAAGACTATTTTCAATGAATTGAACACTTGCAAGTAAAGATAAATGGACAAAGGGGTTTATTGCATGGCTCCTGCAGCTTCTATAATGAGATTTTAAATCTTCCCCTTTTATATTTTTTTCTCTTTCTTTCTTTTTCTTCCTTTTTTTCCCTCTAAAATTTTGCTTTACTTTTTATGGTGAGGGGTTAACAGGTAGAGGGCAGATGCAAAAGGATGGAAAAATGAGTGGAATCAAGAAACATGCTGTAAAAGAAATGTAGAATAAATAAAAAGAAAGTAAAAAAGAAAATAAATACATTTAACAAAAGTTTGGGGAATTGACATCAGAATATTGGAAGAGATTGCACTCTAAAATATATTTTTTATTCTGGAGCCACAAATAAGTATCTACAAAAGAATATATTTAAAAATACAAAAGAAAGACCTGTCATTAAAAATTCTCATTTTAAAAATAAAATTAAAAATTAAAGAATAATTATATGCACACAGATTACTACTGCCAATATATAAATGTTCATTGACAAAACATGAAATATAATAGTTCAGAAAGGCATTCCTTGCTTGTTTTATCTGAAATTGTGCTCATGAAAGATTTAATTTCAACATCTCCTATCTTCCTATTCATTGCTTACTTATCTGCTTTTGAATCTGTCATTTTCTCGAACCAACTTGAAGTGTGTACTTTCAAATCTTCAGCTCTGGAATCAAAAGAAGTCTCTGTTTTCCTTTGTGTAAAGGATCACAATAGTCTATAGTGGGATTTGATTTTCTTGTTTGCTTTGAAAGTATCATCTTTATGCCATACGTTTCATGTAATTTTAATACATACTTGGCATGTTTAGAAAGCCACAACTTTAATAAAGTCCTCAAGCAGAAGAGCAAGCTTCTGACTACAGTTCCCAGGTGAATCATGCTCCATATGTTGGTAGCTTATCACATCCATCATTAAAAGTTAGTTAAGAAAGGAACTTCTGCAATAGAAATAGGAATCTGAACTTTGAGTGGGTTTGTGTGTTCAGGAGCCAATTTATACTTGGTGAAAGCCAATATTTACGATTTATATCAAGTATTTTGATGAATATTTATTAGGAAATATTTCAATATGCATTGCCATCTAGTGCTATAAGACTACGGTTTTAGGGATTGAAGCACTGTCTCTATCGTGGAAGACTTGTTGGATGTGTATAAAGAAGTGAGTTCTATCACTGTACCATGTAAATAATTGGAGATCTATGATCCCAGCACTGAAAAGACGATCCTCAGATTCTTGTCCAACTGATGAATTCTAATTATCTAGCTTCTGGTCCCAGAAAAAGACCTTCTCTCAAAAAATTTGGTGAGTGGCTCATAATGAAAGACACCTAAGGATTAACTCTGCTTTCCACATGCACTCACAAGCCTTTGCATACATATATGCACACAAAAATCTACAAAGAATCTGCTTCAAATGTTACCATATTTCCTCAGAGTTACTTTTATTGTATGTAAAAGAACCAAAATATGTATCTTAGTTTGATTAAGACATTATATATCCCATTCCATTATATTTGGTGTAGAAATGGAATTAAATCATTCTATGATCTCACCAAATGCCTAAAAAACACACAATATTTTCAGAGAAAAAAATTATTTTGAAACATATTAGTATAAGTGTATCAAGTTATACCATATTATGTTTTTATCCTCTGATTTTTTTCAGTCATTATTATTGCAACTATAGTATTGAATATCTTTCTTTTGTAAGTATAGCTTTCTTCACTCTTTAATATGAACCTATGCATGTACTTAATATCCTTGCTAATGAACTTCAAATACAATAGAGAATATTATTCAAACACATATCATAAAATTAAAATAAACATAACTGATAATTTTCACTCATTTTTACACAAGTACCCCACTCAGTATTCAAGTTAACAGTAAAGGGAGGTGCCGGGAAATACTTATTAGACCGCATCAGAATTAATTACTGGAATGTGTACCTGTAAACAACATATGTCTTCTACTTAGTTTGGAAGAAAGAAATTTCTTTATTTGAAAAAAAAAAATAATACCTTGGATGTTACTATATCTGCCAAAAATATTTCTAGTCAAGAGATTCTAAATCCCCATTTCAAGCTATCTTATGTATTATTTAAATATTCAAATATGATGGGGGTTAATTTAGTAAGTACTAAACAATGAGAAGACGCTTCATGGATTGAGAAGGTCCATAGATTCCTTGAGGGTTGCATACTGTGTTTAGAATTAAATAACAATTTAGTATGTCCTTCTCATTTTATACTGCAAACTCTCTCTGTCCCCATTGCCAGTTAACATCACTTATAAAACATACTTTATCACACTCTACAGAGGATGTGAACTTAGTTATGCCAAGGTGTTTATTATTGTATCTTGCCATTTTCTTTATTATTTTTCCCATTATTNTCTATGTAGCCCACGAGCTGGCTTACCAGGGAGGATCTTAACCTGCATCTGTCTGGCGTGGGAGCATCATGGCGACTCCTTCCCTAAGCTCCTTTTTCCCAGCATTCTCTTCTGTTTACTCCACCTACCTAATTTTCTGTCCTATGAGGGCCGAGGCAGTTTCTTTATTATTACAAGACCCACCTCCATCAGCCATCTGTGTTATGACCAACCAAATAGGAATATAGAAGGGATGGGTAGAAAGAAAGCCACATAGAGAGTACAGGATCAAATTTGTCTTTACATTTAAGGATTTTGAGTTTTTTTTTTTTTTTTTTGAAGGAAACAAATGATTTTAAATGGGAGGGGTGAGGACATAATTTAACTGTTCTAACAAAGCGCTGTTGCAGCCGAATGTCCATAGAAGGAACCAGGGAGATACCAATGTCAGAAAGAACAGATGGGAATAAATGCGAATGCTTAGGTAAAATTGCCTGTATACAGTCACAATGTATTCATTACCAGCTCTGCATGAGGCACTATGCGTGCCAACTGGGATGCAAACAAACTTAGTGAGAGCCCATAAAGTGTTTGATGAGAAGTACCAGTTAGCCCCATAAGTGACATCAATGGTACACACAGCTTGTGAAACTCAAGGGAACGACAGATCCTGAGAGGACAGATGGTAGAATGATGTCATAGAATCTAAGATTCACTTGACTAATGGCACTGTCCTGTGGATTCAAAGGAACTTTGGCTTTAACTGTGGCTTAGATGTGGAATCCAAAGCACAACCAGAAAAGGCTGGCGTGTGTCATCCAACTCCGCTCACCAGTCTCAGTTCACTTTACAAATTGCTTCTACTCTCAATTTTAAAGCCTAAAGAAGTGTCTTCTAAAATTAGAATGCTCTATTCCAGATTAGATTAGTTGCATCATGTGTTCACTCTTCTTTTCCAATACTTTCCTCACCGTTTTCAGATTAAAGTGAAACCTTAGACTTTGTATGAATTTTATGTGACAAGCATATGGGACAGTTTTAATTTGAAAAAAGTGGCTTACAAAGAAGCAAATAAATTACAGTCTCTGTTTTCATATTGATTAATATCTACTAAGCAGAGATTGAAACAACATATATTAATTTGTATGTTATTTATCGTAAAAAGTTAGGTTACAGTGGAAAATTTGGCTAAAAATGTTGCATTCAAAACAGTGTTTCTCCTAGTTAAGAAGAAAATAAAATCTTGAAAGGAGTCAAAGAGTTCATTCATGTGCATATGGGCACCTGGTCCAGCCTACTAAAGGAGCCAAGAAGGCACATGTTCTGAGTTCAGCAAGGAGATGAGGCCAGTAGCCTGGACTTGCATGACTGGAGGAAGAATGATATGGGTAGATATATGAAAGGATGAATTTAGTTGGTAGATACTGGCCTAGCATGCAAGAAATTGTGGGTTCTATCTCCAATAACCATTAAATTGAGCATGAAAGTACATATCTGTAATGCAAGCATTCTGGAGTTAGAAGCAAGAGAAGCATTAGTGTAAGGTCTTCTTTTCTCAACTCAATAGAAAGTTTGAGGCCAGCCTGTTACATGAGACCTTGTCTCAAACCGAAACAGTGAGTGCTATTTAAATATGAGTGGCAAGGTTGCTCATTGACCATCCTTCTAACATCCACCAACTTGGGATTTAACTTTGACACAGTCTCTGGACCATTGAACAATCTTCAAAATCAAAGTATCTTGATAAGACTCCCTCTCAGCAATGTCCTATTGGCCGCTGTGTTGAGGAGATTCTGCAAGAGGGAAATGAATCAGGAAGATTAATTATCAGGCACTTTAATTATCTAAGGCCATTGTGTTCTTAGAATTATACATTTAGTAATCTAGAAATCTATGGACATTTCAAGTAAATTGTTATTTGTCACTGGCATCAGAACTATATCAAGCAGAAAATAAATGTTAAAAGTGACATACTGACTGCTTGTTTGAGAGAGCATAGACAAAAGTAAGGCCAAGCAAATTAATCAAATGGAGCAAGTAAAAAACAATGCAAATGTAAAGAAAAGATATTTTGAAGTTGCCTCCACGCTTTTAAATTCCTTTCTATCCCATCATTTTGTTGAATAATAATAAAAGTAATATAACAATCTTATTGACTGGGGAATCTGAAAGTTTATTTTCATTGTTCAAATTTAACAACCAAATTATTTAAGATATGAAAGTTTGCATGATTTTAGGCTATAAGAACATTTTTAGAAAAATCATTAAAACTATTGATTTATTAAACTTAATACATCAATACTTCACATTACTACAATGAAATACTTGGAAACTAAATAGTGACAAACATTTGATTTGCCTTATGGCTTTGGTCATTCAAGTATATAATTAAATGGTCCCATTGTCCTGGAATTTACTTGAAGAGAACAGAAGCACCGTCTGGAGACTTGTATAGTATATATATATATATATATATATATATATATATAGGAGAGTCATATATCACAATACCATATATTTCAGGATGCAAAGTCAACTGGAATCTAAACAGTATGGTGAATCTTTAATGAACAAGTAAAACAAATACATTGTTTGTACAGTACTACGGCTATTTAGAATGAGATGCAATATACTGAGAACAAAACCACCAAGGTTTATGAAACAGTAATGAGATAAGATAATTCAAATTAAGTCATTTTTACTTATACTTCACGGTTGTCTGAAATATATAGTCAAAAATTTTTGTGCGTTCCAGAGTTTAAAATTTTGGTAAATCAGAGACAAATATATTAGATGTGTGAAGGAAGCTTCTCACACATGTGAAGGTGATGAGTGAAGTTATATACATGAAGCAAAACCTCCAGTGGAAGGTTCAAAAAGTCACACAGGTATGGAAAAAAAAAAACAAACAGATACAGTGACCAGAGTCAAACCATGAGAGTGGCCATAGAGAATGCAACATGGGTGGCTGTGAATGGAAAGAGGGATAGCCAAGCCCTTTGAAATTCACAGTATAATACCATGTGTCTAAGATGCCAACCTTAAAAGTTCAAGATTTAATGTTTGTCCTACTTGTTTAACCTTGTTTGGCCCAATTCTTCCTTGGTATTTTTCTATTCTTTTCTTATGTTGTGCTTGTTTACTCTGTCACTGTATTTTGAAAAATTGCCGTTAATGACTTTTTAAATAGAAGCTGATGGCTTGAGTCTCAAAGGCTGGGAATTGCATTTTTGAACAATGCTTGAAGTTTTGACTATTGGGAGATATTCTGGCTAGTTTTATGTCAACTTGACATAAGCTGGAGTCATTTGGGAAGAGGAACTTTCAGTTGAGAAAATACTTCTACAATATTTGGTTATAGGCAAACCTGTATGGAATTTCCATAATTAGTGAGTGATGAAGGAGTGACTAGCTGATTGTGAGTATTAACACCTGACTGGTAGTTCTGGGTACAAAGAGACAGCAGGAAAATCCCAGTAAGCAGCATTCTTTCATGTTGTCTGCATGAGTTTCTTATCCAAATTTATCTCCTGCTTTTATTTCTACACTGACTTTTTTTTTAAGTTTTAAAATTTTGATTTTTATTGAGCTCTGCATTTTTCTCTGCTCCCCTCCCTGCCTCTCCCCTCCCCTTCAGCCCTCTCCCAAGGTCCCCATGCTCCCAATTTACTCAGGAGATCTTGCAGAAGACAACTGCTAGTATTGGTTTGCTGGCTCATACAGTGACAAGCAAGAGATTTTGCCTCAAACAAGATGGAAGGCAAACCAATACTACACTGACTTCTTTAGATGTGCTTTTGAAATATAAACAAAACAAACCCATTCCTGCCCCAGCCTGCTTTTGATAATGATATTTTATATCAGCAACTGTGACCCTAAAATATGATAGGAAACTGACTTACAGACCTACTGGAAGAGATTGGCAGTCTGACCTACAGAACCTCATGGATTTCACAGCTTTGAACCCAATTTGAGAAATTAGTGAGATAACAACCCTATTGCTGGGATTTCCAGATCGATTTTTATCACTCCGGAAATCTCAGAAGGCATTGAGGTAGCATGATTTTGAGAGTCTATCTGTTTTATCTGATACAGAGCTAGTTTGGTGCCTGACAATCAGAGACAGTCATAAGAAATGTGGGATCAGCATGCCAAAGCCTTGAAGTGAAAGACAGAAACAAGTTAGTTGGCAGATCAATCTCCACAAGCAACCATTAGCCTCTGGGTTCTCCACTTGCTAGAGGCCAGTCAATTGACAGATATTTCTGAAACACAGCTCAGTGCTTGACTTCTTGCAGTTTCACTCCTGTTGTCTCTTGTTCAGTTCTGAATGGTTTTTAAACTATACAGACTGGTGGTTGTGAATATATCTATGTCCTGTGCTTGTCTTTTTGTCTATTAATATATTTAGAGCATACACTTTGGCTAGAGCTTTATCTGTCCTATGGCTGGACAGACCACAGTTTGGGGTACATTCAACAACACACCTGGCTCTAAAAAACGTCAATTGTGACTGACAGAGATTCCTGCTATGTAAATAAGGGACTATTCTAAAGGCAAAAAACACTTCTCACACTGGCATGCATTCAGCACCGACCTAGATGTGCAGAAATATAAGCAGCACCAAAATCCACTCACCCATTTGCTTAGCCAACAGCCTCTGTAACAAACTTAGGATAAAGCTTCTCCAGTACTTTAAAGTTAGTTATGCTGCAGTCTACAATCCCCCTTTACCTACATGCTATAATATCAGGTTTTGATTTATTTTTATTGCCAATAATATGAAATACTTTACATTTTAGCCTTCCTTGTTATATTTGTCTATTGTATTAACTTTTCTGCTTGTAGAAACTATAAAAGCTTATAAATATAAGATTTATTTTTAAGAAAATTAAAAATGAGGAAAGCTGAGAGAGATTAATGAAAATCTTGTTTAACATCACACAGTTATAGCGTTTGAATACAAGCAGATTTAGAGTTTGAATTATGTACATCCTGGACAGACAGCTGTACTCATAATCACTGGAGATTTTTCACGCATAGAATTATAAGCCCATGAGAGATATGGTTTAAGACTTTTTAAATAAATTCTTGGCTATCATTTATGTGTAAAAAAATTTAAAAAAAAACATGCATTATCTGATACTCTTCACCAAGGCTCTAATTGATGACTCTGAGAACTATAAATATGATTATTTTTTTTTCTGGGTAAGTGCTACAGTCCAACTCATGGTTCTAATCATCTTCTTTGACATCTGATGAATATTAGTAGAGGGAAGGTGTTTAGATCATTTCAGAAGTAGTGTTAAGGTATTCGTGAGGAGAGAAAGGAATGATGCAAATGCCGAAAGACACCAACACACCAACAGTGAGAATAGTACATAAGTTAGCTGTAGTTTATAATTTACTGCTATTTGCAATGTACCAAAAATAGGGGGAATACATGATTCATTTAAGAGCCTTTAGTCCTCCCACAATGGACATTCATGGGATGAGAACATGGGCTGTAAGCTGTAAATTCTCTTTTCACCATTTGATCCTCATTCATTCTTCAGAGTCATGTTTTCATGGCCCTGCTTGAGAGTTTTCTTAACCAAATATAGAAGTCAGGATGAAGAACTGTCTTATTTATTTTTCTATACCCAATGGAAATCACATCTCAAATGTGTTCTTATGGTATTTATTTTCTGACTATAAAACTATCAGTTGAGCAAGCACACTCAGATCTCTTCCAACCAAAACTTAGCTCAGTGTTCTATCACACATATTTGTTGTTTCTTTGTTTAAGACTATTTTATATGAAGTGTCCATCTTAAATAATGTTTTAGCATTACTTTTTTATATGTAAAATTAATGGAAGAAGATAAAACTATATAGACATAACATTATTCAGAAACAAAAACAATAGGATGAAAGAAATTCTAATAATAAATTAAGGCAAAAAAATGAGACAGTAATTTTACCATCAGTGCACAAAAATATTTCAGAACCATAAACCATGTTAATCTGCATAACATTCAAACAAGAACCTAAGCTGATATTTGCCTATACCCTGTAGTTTTAGAAGCCATATTCGCTGCCATTCATATTGTAAGATGCTCTCATTTAATTTTTCTATGAAAAGCAGTGCTAACAAATGTGACTATGTCCCTTTCATTATATTACACAGTTTCAGAGACAATGAATTCCTGGAATGTCTCAGATTATCCCATGTTCATACTGTTTATGAATCAGAGACCTTGGGATCACATCCTTTATCACACACATTCTAAATACGTCTTTGAACTAGACTAGAATTATCACACTTGGAAATTCTATTTTCATTACATGAATGAATTATATTTGATAATAAATAAAATTAAGCCAATGATGCTAAAGAAGAGGAAACACACTCTTTCCTTCTTTAATTACAAATCTTCCCTCCACGAGCCATGTGAGAGGTCTGTGCACAGTGATAATCTTTTATTATGAATTTGAAAATGAGACCTTGACCTTGACAACCTCCTTATGGGATATTTGACAAGAACTTTAAGTCTTTGAGGAAAGAAATTGAAGAGGATACCAGAAAATGGAAGGATCCCCCTTGCTCTTGGATTGGGAGGATCAACATAGTAAAAATAGCGATTCTACCAAAAGCAATCTATAGATTCAATGCAATCCCCATCAAAATCCCAACAAAATTCTTCACAGACCTTGAGAGAACAATAATCAACTTTATATGAAAAAACAAAAACCCAGGATAGCCAAAACAATCTTATAAAATAAAGGAACTTCAAGAGGCATTACCATCCCTGACTTCAAACTCTTTTACAGAACTACAGTATTGAAAACAGCTTGGTATTGGCATAAAAACAGAGATGTTGACGAATGGAATAGTATAGAAGACCCGGATTTTAACCCACAAACCTATGAACACCTGATTTTCGACAAAGGAGCCTAATTCCCACATAAAAAATGTTGGTAAAATTATTGTTAGCAACCTGGCACTTCAAGTAGCATCAAAACCAGATTTTGCTGATTTAGACTTTCCACCAAAAATTTTTTGAATATCCCAAATTCAGTTAAGTATACCAGCAAGACAGTATACACAACTGACAAGAATCCTGCCTTTAGGGGCTGGAGAGATGGCTCAGTGGTTAAGAGCACTGCCTGCTCTTCCAAAGGTCCTGAGTTCAATTCCCGGCAACCACATGGTGGCTCACAACCATCTGTAATGGAGTTTGGTGCCCTCTTCTGGCCTGCAGACATACACACAGACAGAATATTGTATCCATAATGAATAAATAAATAAATATTTAAAAAAAGAATCCTGCCTTTATTTTTATCAAAATATATCAGCATGAAATTTACCATTTTCATAAGGAGAACATGCGATGCCATGGCTGAATTCAAGGTGAAAACCTTTTGGAAAAAGGAGGGTTGTGTGGGCATCTGGGAGAAAAATGCAATCTAAAATGGGCCTGGGCATGACATGAGAGAAGATATCAGAGAAGTACAGTTGTGGGAGGATGCAATGCTCTGGGTAGAGAGAGATTTTGCTAAGGACTAAGATAAACCGATTTCCAGGATCTTTCCCAGAGATCGGAAAGCAAAGCCCTCTAGAAGATGTTTTTTGTTTGTTTGTTCATTTGTTTTTGTTTTTTTGTTTTTGTTTATTGTTTTTTTTTTGTTTCCAAGTGCAAAGCAAATTTCAGTTATTTAAATTTCTTTCCCTGAATTTTCACAGTACTACATACAAATCATCTATGTTGATCCCCAGATAAAGGTTTGCTTCTTTCGAATGGAAAGTAGCTCCAGGACCTTTTAATATGCAACCTGAGAACATTTAGAACCTGCAGTTGAATTTAGATTTTTCTAAATATGGGAGGAAATTGGTAATAACAAAGGCATAAAAGGCATTTTATGTTTATGCCTGAGCTAAAAGAAGATTGTTTTAAGGACGACAGTCAAAAGAAATCAATGTGAAGCACTAGCAGTGCTGATCCTTTTACTTTTATTGTCCGTGGTGAATCAATTAGACATCACCAAAGTAACCACTGTGACTACAACATAAACGTACTTTTCATTAGCTGCTTTATTCTTAGTCCCCACAACAGTGTGAGGGAAAACTTTATGACTATGGCATACTTTTTCAATATATCCTGTCCAGGATCACCCACTCAGTCCCATAACTGCTTTTCTACAGTATTGAGACCAATAACCCATGTATATTTCAGCCTTAAATATAGAAGTACTGAGAGCCTATAGAAGCCTCAAATGAGTTGAATATTGAATTACTAAATAAAGATTCATTACAACAGACCTCATTTTGGTTGCTCTTTATGTAGCTGTGTGACTACAAATGACTGCTTTGTTGTTTCTGGGATTCAAAGTGTTTATTTTTCAGTTTCAGTAAATGTAGGGGGAAAGATTTCTTAAAGATTTTATTTCAACAAAGATAGTTAACATGTGTCAGGGAGAAAAGCTGCAAAGATGGCTCAATGTGTAGGAGGGCATGAGGCTTAATTCCAAGAACCATGTAAAACTCAGGCCTGGTCACAGGTGCCTATAATCCTAACATTAGGAAGGGTCGGCAGGTGCTATGGTATGGTTCGTGAGTCGGGCAAGGGGCTGTAGATTAAAACCCACAGAGATGCAGGTAATGCCAAAAATGTCCCCTTTATTGTGTTCCATGGCAGCTTATATCGGGTCTCTTGACTAATGGCCACATCTTAACTCTCAGCTGCAAGCCCACCAAAAACCACTCTCCTGCCATCAGGAACTCCTGAGGGTCTCTAACTCAGAGCAGCTGCAAAGCGAGTTGTTTGCTCAGAGCAGCTACAAGCATAGGAAAACCAGTTATTTCCTCTGGCAGGTAGGAGGGTACACAGGAAATTCAGGGTCTGGGGATCCACAGTCCCCAAGAGGCAGACAGATCTCAAGAGCTCACTGGCTTGCCAGCATTTCTAAAATGATGAATTTGAAGTTCAGTGAGAGACCCCACCTCACTGGAATTTATGGCAGATACCAGTGGAAGACACAGAGGTCTCTGGCTCTCATATGTATGTACACAAATGAATACATCATAGACATTCACCACACACAAAACATAAGATGATGATGATGTCAAGACGTTGGTAAGGAGTACAGCAATCCCTTGGAAATCTTTTTTAATAATAACATACATATATGTATATATGAACATATATATGCATGCAAATTCTCATGCCAAGCTAGTAAGCATGCATTAACTGTTAAAATTTGGTTCTTAACTTCTGTAGTCAAATAAAATTAATTACTCTCATGTGTCATTTGAGATATCAAGTTTGAGAAGGTTGTTCTGTCCATCCTATAACTTCACTTGTCTCTTCCTGGGTCTGAAGAAGTTCCACAGACAATGCAAACCCACTGTAGCATCATCTAAAGGCAATAACACACATGCACCTACAACATAGGAACAGGCTGGAAGAGAAAGGAAGTTGCAATGCTTCTGATTATGCATTGCTTATGTTTGACATAATCAATGATGTAGCAAATATTCACCACTGTGTGCTGTGTGAGGTGGCTGTGGCAGTGGAGGAGATAGGAAATAAAAGAGACATTAACACCGCGATTCCCTGATCAAGGGAATTCTTTGCTGACTAAATGAGGCTAATAGATAGGGAGGTAATTTCTATTTAAGGATTACTTGTATATATCCCTTTTTTCAGATGTGCTCTACCACTTCACCTCAAGTTCCAGATATGTTTGAGCAATAAAAGATTCACAAAGAAAGAAGCATCTCTGCCTTTAGAAGGATTTGAGCTATTTCTTTTTCAATATAAGCTAATTTTAAATTATCACATGAAATATTATCTTTCATATGGATTTTCAAACAAAATTGATTTTTATAGATTCTCTTCTCCTCCAACCATTTCCCACTTCTTTAACCTGCCTTTGCACCCTCATCCTCCAGCCCTTGTTTCATTTACATGAAGTATTACTTATAAGGAAGAAGGAAAACAAAATTCATAAATAAAATAGATCACAATAATATGGGAAAAGTTGCTAGACAAGGGCTTTTTTAGGTACCTTTAAAACAAACAAACAAAAAACTAGACACAATGGATCCTATCTATAACCTCAGCACTTGAGAGGGTAAGAGGATGAAGAGCTTAGAACCAATCTAAGCTGGCTGCACTATACATTAAAAAAAAGACAAAATAAATAAATAAAACAAAACCATAAGCAATCTTAAAGGGTATATATTAACAGAAATTTCTTTCCTGCATGGTCTTGCAATTGTTCAGTCCTATATAAACACACAGAGGCTAATATTAATTATAAATGGTTTGGACTGTTGCTCAGGATTATTACTAACTAGCTCTTACAACTTAAATTAACCCATAATTTTTTTGGTGGGGTTCAATGAACATTATTAATGTTATTCAAGAGAGTAGGGCTTACGCCCCTCCTATTTTTCTTGGAGTCTGAAAAGGATACTATGAGGGAGATGTTCAGTGTCAGGGGTTGTGTTGGGACAGGGACTGCTCAGCAGTAGAGAGCCTCTTTCTCTCATGCCCTTGCTGGCATAGATAGTATAGTCCATGTTTTACTGACTGGAGGCCATTTAAGCCATGAGGCCCACCACCCTATTGCTGTAGCTGAATTGAATATCATGCAAGGAAATGAGCTTTACAAAGTTGTCATTGAGAGCAATGCCAACCAACCCCAGCATCAAAGTCAGAAGGGAAGGACTCAATGTTAAAGTCAAAGAAAACAACCTGGTCCTCATATTAGCCCAGGATGCCCTTCGGTGGACCCACTGATGCCCACTTTGTCACCTTCTTATTGTTTTCATACTTGCCAGCTTTCTTCAGGCACCATATTAGATTATAACAGTTACATTGCGGGTAGGGACACAGATGGCCATGCCCAAGAGCTTTCTGTTCAACACTGGGATGACATTGCCTACAGTCTTGGCAGAACTAGTATTTCTTCTAGTCACACAGCTTGGTAACTTTTTTTTGTAAGGCATTCTCATCTTACTTCGTCTACATCTTGCTGACTATTGCATTATTGCCTTTATTCTTTGCAGAATTCTCCTGGTCTGGTTGCCCTGCCTTTAATTTCTGTCTGGCTCCGGGTCAATCAGCATTTTATTAAACCAATAGGAATAAAAAAATCCAAGTCTCTACAGTATACAAGAGCATTATTCCATAGTCTAAGTGAGATAGCCAGTGACACAGGTCACTGAGGGAAGCAGGATTTAATAGTAAACTGGTCACAAGTGCAAAAAAAAAATCCTAATGGGATTTGTGTATGAGTGTGAGTGTGTATGTGTGTGTGTGTGTGTGTGTGTGTGTGTGTGTGTGTGTAAGGGAAGCAGGTAGGTCTGTAAGCTTGATATCGAGGATCAAAACCTGTCATATGGAAAATATTTGACAAAGAAAATGATGATCATATTAGAGGAAATGTCAATAAAGATTGTATGAGAACATGGTGCTTGAATGAGTAATTTTTAAATGTCTAATTTCACTAGCCTATTAGAATAAAATGTTGTGTACACTTACATGAATGTTATATGATACAAATCGCTCTTCATTCTGTCAGACATCCAGATGGCTAGTGCATAGTCATCTCATTAATGCCATATCTTGGTGATTTCTGATGTCTCTAGAAATATGTCTCATGTTTCTGCACAGAATATTCTCTCTACGAATATCAAACTGGTTCATTGACCATGATCATTATTTTCCAGCTTTTCTTCAATTTTTCCTGTGTCAGGTTCCTTGGTAAGTATCCACTTCTGGTTATGACTCTGTATGACATGAATGTCGAGCTGAGTTGAGGTCAGGATCTCTTCCACAATAGACTCTTTCATTGGTTTGAGGCCCTAACTATACACATGAAGGCACGTTACAGTGTTTTATACCTATAAAGGACTACTTCATTGACTGTGATTCTAACCACCTTTCTTCTTGAGACTTTAGAACTCGGGGAGATCAGGGAGGTAATTTTGTGTGGATATTAATTGTCTGCCAGATGTTCATGTACTAGAAATCAGGCCACAAGTATGATGTATGTACTGTGAGAGAACTATCTCATTGTAAGTTATTGGTCTTTATAGGTATGATTCTGAAATAAGTGGTGATCTCTTGGAGTAGATTCTCATTACAGCGTGCTGGTGAGAAAACTGGATGATCCCTTATCCCTTCCTCTTTCTCCCTGTCTGGTAGTTGTATTTCTTGCTCCTGCATCTGGTCCTAACCTGATGCTGTATCTGTCAGGAAGTCTTCACCAGAGGTCATAAAAAAACTTATACTGCCTCCTTCATTGGAATTTAAAGTTTGGGCAAAGCTGTTGATGAGCTGGCTCAGCAGATAAAATCACCTGTTATGTAAGCTTAAGGGTATGAGTACAAGCATGTGATCCTGGGGAAAGGATAGGACGAGCTCACTAGGTTGTCCTTTGGTTGCCATATGCCTCGCCATGTCATCTGCATCCACAGGCTTATATCCACATCAAACACACAATCATGATCATGAAAATGAATTTAAAAATATTATAAATCTCCAATTTATTGAAGATATCATCCATTCTTCTTTTCTTGGCTGAGCTCAATTCAATATACTTTCAGTAGCTATTAAACAGAACCTCCCAAGCCAGCTGAGCCTAGCTATTGGGAACTCATTGACTCTTAATTGAGTTGGGGAACCTGCACTCAAGTAAAGCCCTCTAAATGTGAGTGAAAGTTCTATGGCTTAGGAAGTTTGTGGGCCCACTGGTAGTGGGACCAGGATTAATACCTAGTGCATGAACTGGCTTTTTGGAGCCCATTCCCTAAGGAAGGATACCTTACTCAGGCTCAATACAGGGGAGTGCGACTTGGTCCTGCCTCAACTTGATATGCCATTCTTTGTGATTCCTTATGGGAGGCATTACCCTTTCTGAAGAGTTGAAGGGTGTGGGATGGGGAGAAGGTAGCAGGGGAGTGGGAGAATAGAAAGGAGGGGAAACTATATAAAAACAAAAACACTTTTAAATAAAAAGAAATGAAAATAAAATAAACAAAATAAACAAAAATAAAAAAAAACAGTATCTCTCAGGTATTTTATAACAATTTTTTTTCTTTTTTGAAAAAAAAATTTTATTGATTTCTATTGAGCTCTACAGCTCCTCCCTGCATATCCTCTCCCCTTCAACCCTCTGCCAAGGTCCCCATGCTTTCAATTTACTTAGGAGATCTTGTCTTTTTCTACTTCCCATGTAGTTTAGATCCATGTATGTCTCTCTTAGGGTCCTCATTGTTGTCGAGGTTCTCTGGGATTGTGAATTGTAGGTTCGTTTTACAGAGTATTGGGAATACTTTTGTTTTGTCTTTTATTTATTTGTGTGTGTGTGTGCTATGTATGTCTGTATTTGTGTGTGTAGATTGTGTGTATTTTGAATAGTGGTAACAATTTTAGCCAACAAAAATATTACATAATAGCAACATCATTTAGAAAAACTAGAGTATCTTATGAGTAAGGCAACAGTATGGTGAAAAGACATTTCTTTTTTATGATTTATTACTTTTTGCATCTTGACTCCAATTTCCCCTCACTCTTCTTCTTGCAGCCTCCCCAACCTTCTCTCTTTGCCCTGCTTCATCTACTTCTTTTCCATTTCTATCCAGAAATTGTCAGATTTTCCATGGATATTAGAAAAATATCTCAGATCAGGTTTCAATAAGACTAGATACATCCCCTCTTATTAAGATTGAACACGGTAACACAGTATGAGGAATAGAGTCCCAAAAACTGACAAAAGAGTCAGAGACAGAACTGCGCCCACTCTTAGGAAGTCTCACAAGAAAACCAAGCTACAGAACTGTCACATATATACAGGGGACCTAGGTCAGTCCCATGCAGGTTTCCTGACTGTCGGTTCAGTCTTTATGAACCACTTTGAGCTCAGATTAGCTGATTCTGTGGAGTTTCTTGTGTCTTGAACTTTCTGGCTCATACAATCCTTCCTTACTCTCTTCAGCAGGATTCCATGAGCTCAGCCTAATGTTTACTGTGGGACTGTGCATCCGTTTCCATAAGTTGCTGAATGAAGCCTTTCTAATGACAACTTTGATAAACAATAAGTATATCAGAAACATTAGACATTATGACATTATTACATTGACAATATTGACCTTTTTAAAATTTACTTATTTTTGTTAGATGTATTTGGCTGTATCCTAGGTCTCTGAGCTACTAGTAATTGGTAGAAACTAGACACAACCAATATATCTGGCAGCAAAAGAATGGATAAAGCAAAGGTGGAACATTTACACTGTTAAATAAAACTCATTTGTTAAAAAATGATATCATCAAATATTTGTATACAAAAAATTGCAGACAAATGAATGAAACTAGAAATATATCATCCTGAGTGAAGTGGAGTAACTCAGACCCAGAAAGACAATCATGGTATGTTCTCACTTATAATTTGATAATAGCTGTAAAGCAAAAGATAACCATTCTTCAATCCACAGACCCAGAGAGGTTAGATAACAAGAAAGCGTAGAGAAGGGGAAATAGAATAGATTTTGTGGGTGGACTGGGGAAGGTGGGAATGGAAACAGGAGGCATTAGGTGGGGATCGTGTAGGAGAAAGTAAACAAGATATGACTTGAAAGGAGGGTTATTTCAGGCTAAGGTAGACCTAGTGCAATGGAAACTCCCAGGAACAAACCTTAGCAGAGACTCCAAGCAATAAGTGATATTTAGCCTGAACTGACCATCTCTTCTAAGCAGACTAGACTTCCAGTGGAAGGATTAGGACACCAATCCAGACACTTAACCTTTGACCTTCAATTTATCTTGCCTATAAGATATGCTGGGGTAAAGGCAGCACAGAAATTGTGGGAGAGTCCAAGCAATGACTCGTCCAGCATGAGACCCATGCGATGAGAGGGAGCCAACTCCTGAGGGTGCCAGGATTGCTAAGATAAAAAAAAAAAAAAAAAAAAAAAAAAAAAAAAAAAAAAA
>NW_026067953.1:840160-841383 GCF_014885135.2 Alexandromys fortis | reverse complement strand
ATACATATGAGGGGATAGGTGTTTGTGACCTTCACTTATTGTTAACAGCTCAATTTAAAATAACTGGAGAAAACATCTCTGGGTGTGTTTGATAACTCCTGCAAAGGCATTTACTGAAGAGGAAATAACTCCCCATTTCAACATGGGTTTTACTGTTTCTTCGGGATGTGATAGGGGAGAGTCTTCTATTTTGTGTTAATTTCATTGGTTAAATAAAGAGACTGCCTTGGCCCTTTAATAGGACAGAAAATTAGGTAGGCTGAGTAGACTGAACAGAATACTGGGAGAAAGAAGTCAAGTCAGTCAGTTGCCATGATTCTCCCACCCGACACAGACGCAGGTTAAGATCTTACCGGTAAGCCACCACCTTGTAGTGGTACACAGATTATTAAAAATGGGTTAATCGAGATGTGAGAGTTAGCCAATAAGAGGCTGGAACTAATGGGCCAGGCAGTGTTTAAAAGAATACATTTTCTGTGTAATTATTTCCAGTGTAAAGATAGCTGGGTGGTGGAGCGCAGCCCTCTGCTCCTACAACAGGGGTGGGTTGCAAAAAGAAGGTAGTCAGTACTCATTTTTGTGCTTCCTGTCTGTGAACAAAGTAAAATCAGCTGCTCCCCATTTTTCCGTTCTTGTCATAATGGACTTGACAAACTTAAACCATGAACCAAAATAAATCCTTCCTTCCTGACATTGTTTTTAAAAATTAATCAAAATGTAAGTACACCTTCCCTTTTGTCTTTCCAACACTTCCTAAGCAACCCCCTCCTTTCCCTCTCTGAATTTCTCTACCCCTACTTTTTAAATTATTTTTCTATCTCACTGCTGTGGGATAATGCTCTTGTACACTGTAAAGATTTGTCACTCATATTAATTTAATAAAATGCTGATAGGCCAGTAGCCAGGCAGGATGTATAAACAGGGTAATCAGACTATCAAAATTCTGGGAAGAAAAGATACAGAGTTAGTCATCAGCCAGACACAGAGGAAGAAAGATGTGAATGTTTTACTGACAAAAGGTACCAAGTCGTGTGACTAAACATAGATAAGATTTATGGATTAATTTAAGTTTTAAGAGCTAGTTAATAATAAGCCTGAGTTAATAGGCCAAACATCTTATAATAAATATAATCCTCTTGTGTTTCTTGAGACTGAATGGCTTTGGGACCAGGTGGGACAGAAATTCTCTCTACATCCCCTACAAAACAATCCATACCATATAT
>NW_026067953.1:784561-840140 GCF_014885135.2 Alexandromys fortis | reverse complement strand
ATACATATATATATACACACACACACACACACACACATTATACTCAGTTAATATAAACTTACTTGTAAGCATAATGTTTCAGGACTGACCATTTGGTATCAGATTACCAATTTGGAGGTATTACTCTGGGAAAAGGCTATTTTTCCAGCTCTCAGTACTACTCACTCTGCTGCAGTTCTTTGTAGAAAGTTGAGATCCCACGAGAGTCCACCATTACATATTAGCATGTTTTTGGTGTCATCATTATCCAAGTCTTGTTCAGTCAACTATGGTGATGAGTCTTGGTGAGTGTAGTTTCTCTGACATTTCCAGGAGACAAAATGGCCATTTTTTTATTCTTTTGGCTTTTAAAATATCTCTGCTCACTCTCACTGATTCCTGAGCTCTACATTCAGGTGTTGTGATGATTATTTCATCTCTGCATATTAATCTGTTATGTTTTTCTGTACTGGTTTCCGTCTCTTGCAAGATGTTTATTTGATGATTGATCAGGCCAATAATTACCTTTAAAATGATAAATATTTAGAGTATAGATAAGGATTATTCTAGTTTAGAAAAGTGCCAGAATAGGTTCTCCTCCAAGATCCTTGCACTCATGGAACTCCTCGTAGTTGAGTAGCTTTCTGTAACAGGGCATGATTTCCCTCCTGTTGGGTTGGTCTTAAGTCCACTTAGAGAGCTGTTAGTTATCACAAAGGTACATGTGCCACTATTGCAGCCTTAAGTTGTTCTTTTTCAGATATTTGTCAGAATAATAGAAAATTAAGACAAAATTGTTAACTTTTGATCCTATAAGCATAGAAAGAAATGATATTTGGAATATTTTTGGAGGTATGACTACAATGACCTCAAAAACTGACATCATTTAAAGTCCACATCACCTTATAGTACTACCATTATGGGGACTAGCAGCACTTTCAAACATTACCAACCAAGGAACCAAAGAATTTTGTATGGGAACAAGAGACAGTCACCCAAACTATCGTAGTTTCCTTAAAAACATGTTGGTATATTGTTGGGTAAGACTACTTGTTCATTTTCTGGCTGCCCAGACACCCCAAATAATCACACAAAAATCTGTATTAACTGCAATATTGTTTGGCCAAACCTTAAGTGTATTTCTAGCTAGTTCTTACATCTTAAATCAAATCATTTCTATTAATCTGTGCCTCACCACAAGGTTGGGGCCATGGTATATCACTGACTCAGTCTACTTCTCCCAGCATTTTGTTTAATATTTTTTGCCTAGATCTATTCTGTGCTGCCACATGGCAAGGCAGCTTCTTTATCCATTAACCAATAAAAGTAACACATATACAGAAGAACTTTCCACATCATCTTCCCTTTTCTGTTTAAATAAAAAAGAAGGCTTTAACTTTAACATAGTAAAAATACATGTAACAAAACAGGTATCAAACAGGAATTACAGTTACAATATTTATATATATATATATATATATACTTCACCTTTGATCATAACTAAGGAAACTATAACTATTCTTCAACTATACATCAATCAAAGACCACAGAAGGATACAATATTACCTAAGTAAACAGGAAGCACATTGTAAGCAATTTCCAAAACTCTAGAATTGACAGAGACATCTTGCTTTCTGTACAGTCACCCAAAGTTCCTTTGCAACATTGGGTTATCCATCTTCAGCCTACAGGCCCATAGTATATGGCAGACTTTTCAATGAAGCAGGAAATTTCAAAGACAATTCCACCTATATTGACAGTTTTTCAGTAACTTTCTTTTGTGTCCGGCATAATGTCTGATCACCTCTTTCATGAAGCAGAAACCCTGAAGGATTGTCTTACCTTTAGGCAAGTTCAGCAGTGATTTTTCTGTGGGTCCTGCAAGTCCACTTCAAACAGCATAAAATCAAGCAGTCCAGACAAGAGGAGTTTCTTCCCCAAATAACTAACCAATTCGATAAGGAGCTTCTTTGATGACAATCATCCTCTTGAAGTAGATTGATGCTGCCAGGAGCAGATATGTCTCATTGTAATGAAAAGTCCTAAGTTCTTAAAACATTTTAAATGCCATATTCTGTTAGTCTTTGAAGCATTGAAGATCATCTATCTAACTTATATATCTCTCTGTATATCTAGAAAATCTGACTAACATGACTACACCCTTGACTATTAAATATGACTATATATTTACCAGTATTTCTTAATTATCAACTACATTTCTAAATGAGATGTACAAACACAATACCTTAATCAAGAGCAGAAATATGCATGTAACAAAATTGACCTTAAATTTGTATCAGTAGACCAAGATCCATACCAATGCAACATATTCATCTCTATATCATATCCCTCTATAACAATATTTGGGAATTTAGCTATATTTATCTCTAAACTTCCACCTGATTTTGGTTGGGGAAAGCAATTTGTGGGGGTGTTCACAGTGACTTTTCAAGGGGTCTTGTTCTGTCAAACCACATTAGTCTAGAGAATCCACAGATTCTCATCTCCTGTGGAAAGGAAAGCAGCAAATCCTTAGACCCAATTTTGAAGTCAAAATAGTTTTAAAATATTCATGATGGTTTAGCTTATCAGTCCATAGAATCAAATTTCTCTCTGCAGTCAAAAAAAATCAAAGAAAACACAATAGTATACATAATCCAGAATCTCTGCATATATTCCATCTTTTTGTGACTTATTTTTTAGTCTATGATGGACTGTACTCTATCTTTTTAAAGACATTTTTTTTTTTTGATGAAAAGGGAAGAAGCTTGTTTATTTTACAACCCTCCAGCCTTCCCTGAGTTTCCAGTCCTTGGCCACCAGAGGCACACACAGTTGGCAGAGGAGCCAATGACAGATGGGCTGTTAGAAGCACTCCTAGAACACGACTTGGCTGCGTTTGGACCCTGTTCTTGATTTCTGTGCTGCTTATTTTGATGGAAGTCATTGGGACTGGATTGGGTCTAACACTGGCCCGTGACCAAGCATTGCATGGGCTGGGGGCAGACACACTGCCTTCAAGAGTGGATAGAAATTTCAGAGCTCACCCCCCTCTCTCTTTCAAAAGTGGAGAAAAATGTTGACATTTTTATTTTTTTACGTGAAAACTTTTTTTTATTAAAAAATTCTGCCTCCTCCCTGCCTCCCTTTTTCCTCCCCCTCCCCCCACTTTCTAACCCTACTCCCCTCGTCCTCCTTCTCCAGTCTGAAGAGCAGTCAGGGTTCCCTGCCCTGTGGGAAGTCCAAGGTCCTCCCCCTCTCCATCCAGGTCTAGGAAGGTGACGTTTTTATTTTTTGAAATCACTTACTTTCTTTATAACTGTCTATATTCTCTTTCCTCTCTCACTGATGCCTACATACATCTTTCCAAAATGGTGACCCATTTAGAGGTCTTTTCCATCTGAATTTATCTTTATTGCAATATGTAATAAGTTTTGACCAGAAGCACTTTTAAAATGGTAAGCAGCTGGGTAGCAATGACCCTGGATGCTGGCTTTCCCTTTCCTGGGCTGTCATTATGGTGGAGGTAGTTCACTGCCAGCTCTGAGATTGCTGGGGGGGGGGGGGGGGGCCGTCCTCGCCACTTCAACTCTGGGTAGCACCGTTGAGCATCTAAACCCTTTTTATCTGAATAAAAGCTAAATTTGCCATGCAGCAAACTGTGAGGCCTGGAAATACCTTTATTTATGGCAGTGGGAATCCATCATGCTTTCCTCCATTTGTATTCTTAGCAGACCCAATCCGGCCATTTGCCCGTCAGGGCCCGCTGATCCGTGGGCATGGTTTCAGCTACTTTCCTTGCAACACCTAGTGGGCACATGAGCATCTGGACCCGAAATGGGTGGTGTGCATCATCCCCAAATATTTCAGACCACATTGACACACCATTCTGTTGGTGGAGGCCACTAGTTCGTTCCCCAGCGCCCTGACTCGAAACAATCACTCAGAAACTATATTATTTGCAATACTATTTGGCCAAGAGCTTAAGTGAGTTTCTTAGATCTTGAATCAACCCATCTCTATTAATCTGTGCCTCACCATGAGGTCATGGCCTATCGGCAAGGTGTCAGTGCCTGTCTCCTCCAGCAGTGGCTACATGGTACCTCACTGACTCTGCCTACTCTCTCCCAACATTTTATCTACTTTTCCCTCCCTAGCTCTATTGTGCCAAGCTGTCTGCCAAAGCAGTTTCTTTATTCCTTAATCAATAAAAGCATCACACACAGAAGGACTTCCCATATTAATATTCTTTTCTGTAAGATTTATTTTTACTTGTGTGTACTGTCAGGAGCAGGAGAACACACAAAAATATGAAAACTGTTGTCAATGGAATTCAGAAAACTGCCAGCTGCCCTGAGCTGGAGTTTCAGTGGGTGCAGGTCACCTGACTTAGGTGCTGAGTGTTAAACTCCAGCCTTCTGCAATAGCATTGTGTACTCCTATGTTCTGAGTGTTCTTTCTAGCTCCAGTAGGCATTTTTTTTTTACTAAAATAGTTTATAGAAAATTTGACTACAAAAGTTAATTGGTCATGTTAGAACAAAGAGAGGGCTATATTTTAAGTTTACTCAGATTTAAATTTCTGAACACCTAGCTGCATCTACTTTATCTAGTATTCAAAATATCTTATTTCAATGTCAAATAATAATTCTTTAAAATCTATTTGCATGTCAATTCCTTCTCATATGTGGACACATGCATGTACATATATATTTAAATTAACTCTACTGCATGTACATTTATAAATTATTCTGATGTCTATAGATGGGCGGGCACCTTTAAGAAGATTTGTTTTTGTTTTATTCTGTTTTGTTTTTGTCCCTTGATGTCACAAGCATACATAGTATTGATAGAAGTTATGTTTTGAAAATTTTGAGCTTCAACAGTGAAAAACAAACTTTGTATCTTAACTAAGTTGATGGCTGTACAATCTCTGTGCAAAGCTGTTTGCTTCAAAATAATTAGGGAGATATTTTACAGCAGCAGAAGAAATATAAACTGGGATAGTATTTATTTCTCTTCAAATCACTCCGAAGATACCAGCAGTCTGGCAGGGCGCTGTCAACCATGAGAAATTCCAATTGAGAAGAATAATCCTCCAAAAAAGATAAAAAAAGAGTGAAAATATTGGCCCCAAATTGAAATGTCCCTAAAATGCTGTAACATTAATGATATGATTATCACAGAAGAGACTGTCTAATCTGAGCAATTCCAAGTGAAGAGTCAAATAGCCTTCGAGAGTAACTGTAAAGTCGCAGCTTTGCTGGGAATAAAAATCACACACATGTGTTTAGGAATCTATGTAATCCAGTCATATAACACAGTAAGAATCATACACATTTGGGTGTGTGGCAGATAGGGAAGAATGAGAAAGGAGTGCTGAGGCACTTGGAGTGAATGCTCTGGACACTCAGGAACAGAGGCCACTGAAGGTTTTAGTTGGTGAGTTAAAGTGCTAAGAAGTGTTTGTCACTGAGATGTGACTTTGTTCACATGCTAGTCACATTATTCCTTTGCTGTCAAAAGAAAGATAATATCCTTGCACTACTCTCTAAACTACAAAATGGGGTTGTGGACTAAGGTGGAGGCTATCTGACTAGGTGGTACAGAAAAAACAAAAGTAGATTGTACAAAGACATCACATTGAAACAAAATAAACAGCAACAACATCTACCTAGGATATTAAGGAAAAAAAATAAAAGAACATGGAAAATTTCTGAAATTTCCCTTTTGTAATTTTGGTAAACTGGGAAAACCTTCTTGTCCAGCAGATTTTTAGTAAATCTTCAAATCAAGGTACTACATTATTAGAAAAGTTGTCTATCTTCTACTTTCAAAATTAGATAGTGATCCTCCAAATTACAACATCCAGGGGAGAGAGGCAAAGCAGGATTGAGTGTTCAATTTAACCTCCTTACTGCTTTCTGCAATAGTGATTGAAATGACCTTATGATTCCTCCCCAGATTATGATTATTGTTTGAAATGTTGAAAACTTTCAGGCCGCCTAGAGGACAAAAGTGCCACTTCCCATGGAGAGACTGTGACAGCCATGGCGAACACTGATGAGCAAGCACCTCAGTCCACTCACCTCTCACCCTGACAACTGACACAATGGCAGATACAATATCATAGGTATAAAGTAACCCAGTCTTGACTGAGATTAGGCTGGCAATAAATGCTCACAGATTTAAATTGTTCCTATGGTTTATGAAGGCAAAATTACCTTTTTGAATTCAAACTATGAAAATCAGGTGGCCAGAATATAATAAACAGATGTGATGTATTGGGGTTATTTATCACAGCGAAAACAGCCTGGAATGAGAAAAACAAAAATACAAAAACATTCAACACAGAATTTAAGTCAGTCTTCCGTATAATCTAGGGAGGGTGTTAGAAATAGTCATCCTTAAGTCTTTTCCCTTAAACTGCTGGTACAGAGGCTCTGGGAGAGGACTCGGGACTGTGAATTTCTAAGCAGCCCTCTAGGAAGTTTTTATGATCCGGCTAATTGGAGGATCATTAGATTTAGTAAATGATGTTAAGGAATAAAGTGCTATAGACTAATCAAAGTGATGCTGTAAATATTTATATTGTGACATAAAACTACTAGACTATATGCTAACTGTTTAGTAGTTTTTTTTTTTAAGTATAAAGTAGATAACTGTGCTGATTCAATTGAAGTGCTCCCTTCAGTCATCTAAAAACTAAAGACGAAGAAAAGAATGAAAGCAAAGGACTGCTGGGCCAGACCACGGGGCTGACTGTTTCATTGGATGGCAGGTGTTCACTTAGACTCTCATTAAAGGCAAAGTAATGAGATGGGGTGCGGAGGTACAGGATAGTTCTCCTTCTCCCCTGGAGTGTGCCCCAGGCAGACCTAATCTGGATCTGGCATATCCATCTGTGTGTGCCCCTGGAAGGACTCTCTCTACTGGGTCTACCTGCAAGTGCTTTCCCAGAAACCTGTGGAATGAGGTGTTCAACTCCATCAAAATAAGAGAGGCAAGCTCAGTTCCTAATAAATTATTACCCTTTAGTAAATGTTTTACTTGTAAGGTAAATGCACTTCTGTGTTGCAGTGTCTAAAAATATATTTATTCAGTCTTTTGCCATCTAAATGCTGCTCCTTTTGCATGGTGCTAAGTGGCAACAGAATAGACAGACCTCACGTGGACCTACACAGAATGACCCTGGTTAGAAAACTCAAACCAATTAGGCTTATAATTAGTTTCAACTGAGCATTGCTTGTCTCCAAAAAGAAACTCATTTACATTAAAAAGAAAAGGCTGTATTGTTTTTTTATACTGCCCACTTTTTAAAAGAATACAGAATTATGTTGATAGAATTTAAAAATTAGTGAAACCCTTCACAAATATTTCTATCATACAACAACATGTTTTGACAAGTTTTTAAAGTGCCCACAGTACCTAAAAACACTGCATGTAAATAAATAGTTTGAAGATAAATTTCATTTCCTAAAAGTGTAGTATTGCTATTCTAAGTATTACTATTCCATTTCAAACCATTGTACATATTAATCAGCTTTGTAGGGAGCTTTTCTTGCCTTCTGTTTTACCACAGCAAAGCAGATAATTCAGTTATGATTTCTTTTCTCTCCAAGGATAGGTCTTTTGTACATATAATAACTGTACAAATTTATTGAAGTATCGCAACTCATATTCTTTGAAAGTTTCACAGCTTTTAACCCTTTGGTTTTTTTTTTTTTTAAATTGCAGTCAATATTCATAGAGAAATGTATCCCGTAGCATTAATTGGCAGAACAATTGAATAATCAAAGTCTAAGAGCATCCACTTTGATCGGAATCTGTAAAATTGATGCAACCCTAATCTGCTGTCCGTTTGTTCTCCTGTTAACACATAAACTTTTTTAGACACATTTCATTTTTCTGCAGTTGGGTTTATTCCTAAGTAATGATTGCCAGTGATCGGCAACAGCAGCCTCATATAGGATTTCACTGTACTGGGATCTTCAAAAAACTGTATTAAGAAATCTATGTTTAGCCAGCTTCAATGTTATTTGAAAAAACAATGATTTAACTTTATGCTGTGGATTTTGCTTAATTGCTGCTGATTTTGCTATTATAAATAAATCCTGTATGTGAGTATATTCACTATCAGTTACGTCACCCTGGGTCCTGTAATCACGGTTCCTAAAATCAATAATTATTAACAGGACATTTATGGAAATTAACTATGGCCATGATTCAACTGAGGGTGTTGATAGTTTAAACCCGTACTAGGATGTTTCAATAATATATTATTAAAATCTCTACTACATTAACCCCTTCAAAGAATACTCTAAGCTTTTGGAAATTCCCAAGAACTTCACTTTCCAAACCTGATTAGAAACAACACCTTCTCATGCTTAGCAGGAACACCTAAAGGCAATCTATCCCAATAACATCTAAGATCAAAGTAATATACAGATTATTTAACACATAGCCAAAAAAATGATGAGACACTGTGACATTATCTTTTTTGCTGACATTTCAACATCACAAATCTTCTGAGTTACTTCTGCAATCATACCTCTCCATGCATAGTTTATGGGACTACTAGTAGATCCATGTTTCCTCAGTGTCTAAGAAATCTAGTAGATCCATGAAACTAGGGAAATGATTAAACAAAGAGTCAGAAAGAAAAAAATATATGTTAGGAAAATGCAATGTATAAAACTTATGTCTTAGAAAAGGATAGACCGGGGGAGAAACTTCAATAGAAAGAAGGCTTTAGGTTCTATGCCTTTTTTTTATCAATGTTCTTTCAATTAACATCTATTATTAGTAGCCTAATGTCTCTGTGGAATCATTATACAGACTGAAACCTCTAATTTGAGACAAATCTGTAAACAAAGTACACACACACACATACAGAGAGAGACACACAAAAGATGCAAACACATAAACACACACATACTCGATTATCCTTCAATACAATATTATATTTTTTTAAAAAAAATCAAAGCCAGTCACATTTCCATGGCTTCACTAAATCAAAAATTGGTTAATTTCTTAGACACTGAGGAAACATGAGTTTTAATATTTTAAGTGACATTTTAAACTGTATAAGAGGTACATTTTTTATTTTTGTATTAAACCCTTTAATTAAGCATACTGGAAAGAACCCAGATTGCGTGAGGAGTTTAAAGAACATGTATCCACCTGTGTTAATACCATCATTATGATGAATTTAAGAATTACCAGCACACCAACCGTGTCATGAATTTCCTTGTAGAAACTTTCTTAACCTTAGAAGATAATCACTGTTATGCCTTCAAAATTAAGCAGGCAAATTAAAATTATTGGTGAATTATAAAATATTATGGGTAGATACAATGTTTTGTTCCATTATCAGTACAGTAAAAAAAAAGTGTTAGCACGTATTGAAAATAGCAAATGCTATTTTTTTGCATCTTGGTTCCCTATGTTGAAATTTCATTCCCATTATGAGCTAAGAATTTGAGAACATATTGTTACTATTGTAGTCAGGTTGGGATATGAAAGGAGGTGATTTGGTAAAAACTACCCCAATAGAATCCTTAAGCATTTGGAAGAGGAAGAAATGAGATATGTACAGTACTTGGCTATTTACAGACAATGTTTTAAACCACAATCTCCATAATATCCCTTTGCGCTACTTAAAGAACTATTAGCAACCTAACACTATTATTTATAACTTACCAATTCTATGTAATATTTCTAGTAACAACTGGAAATTGAGTAAGATTATAGGGTTATCAAATAAAATCATAACTCTGATACTGCATAGTTGATAAGAGTATGGAATAACAATGATATACTGAATATATTTGTTTAATCTGTTTTTCCATATAAAGTTGATTATTGTCTTCTCCAGATCTGTGAAGAATTTTGATGGGGATTGCATTGAATCTATAGATTGCTTTTGGTAGAATTGCCATTTTTACTATGTTGTTTCTCCCAATCCAAGAGCAAGGGAGATCTTTCCATTTTCTGTTGTCCTCTTCAATTTCTTTCTTCAAAGACTTAAAGTTCTTGTCAAATAGGTCTTTCACTTCCTTGTTTAAAGTTACTCCAAGATATTTTATGCTGTTTGTGGCTATCGTGAAAGGTGATGTTTCTCTGATTTCCCTCTCTGCTTCCATATCCTTTGTGTATAGGAGGGCAACTGATTTTTTGGAATTGATTTTGTATCCTGCCACATTACTAAAGGTGTTTATCAGCTGTAAGAGTTCTTTGGTGGAATTTTTGGGGTCGCTTATGTACACTATCATATCATCTGTTTGAATTATTATACAATGATAATGACTAGTCAATAAAAACTTTGATTAACTTTACTCTACATAGTTTTATGTAATAAGCATAACAACCCGACTCATAATGTTTTGTCATCTCCCCAGTCATTCTTCACACCATTACTATATATTGTGATACTTTCCTGCTTCCTCCAAAGGTCCTGGATCTGCAAGAATGTCTTCACTATTATATTTTGACACGTTAAAGACTAATGCAGAAGATGATTCTTAAATGTTGAAAAATATTTCTTTGATAATTTATTTAAATAGTTTAAATTGGCAGATATTCTTAGTTTTGGTTTGATGGTTTTTCATTTTATGAATGTTCTAGTGACAGTTTTTGGTCTTCAAATTTTGGAGATTAAAAATATATTTTATATAAACATTCCTATACAGGGTTGCGTGCCAACATATTTATCTTTCCCAAGACTAAATGCTGAGATATCAAGAAATGTATATTTAAATTTATTAGAGATACTTCGACCAAGATGATTCAGTGGATAAGAGCACTCCCCTTGTGTGGTAGTTTCAATGAGATGTCTACAACAATCCCAGGTATTTAGATAAGTTGTCCCCAGTTGGTGGCACTGCTTGTGTAGGTTTATAAAGTGTGGCCTTGAGAGAGGAAATAAGTCACTGGAGAAGAGGACTTTGCAGCTCCAGATGTGATTTCTTAGCTGTTGCACCAGAAATATGCCTTTCTTTGCCATCCACAAAATAAAACAACAGACAAAAGACAAAGAATATAGCAATGAGTGTGTGTAAGCCCCAAATTAACAGGCGTAGAAAAGCTGAGTCCAGAAGTTCATTGTTTAGCCATCCTAGCTCACACAAACAGTTTCAAGTTCAGTGAGAGATCTTAAGATAAAGAGGTGGAATGCAAATAAAGAAGGACACTCAATGAGTTTCTTCTACAAAACTATGATGTCCTGGCTTTTAGTTGATGTCATCATGTCATTTACATTTAATGAATTTTTATGTGTTTGGATTTAGTTCCATTATTTTATTATTTATTTTCTATCAGTAGTCTGTAGTTGGTATTTTGAATTCTTATGAATTTCAGAGTTCATTTAAAAATTATTGCTTGCATTGCCTTATAAAGTCTATTGCATTTTACTGCATCTCTTTGTATACTTGTTTATGTGATGGTTCAAGGCACTATAATACACAGAATTAACGTTTTATATTTTTCTTTATCAGTATTTTATCATTGCAAATGATATTATCGTATTCTACCAAGTTATTTGTCCAGGTGTCATGTCTGTGTACTTTAAGAACTTCAAGAGAAAAGGGACATTTTCTTTCAACCTTCCAGGAGCTCAAATAATCACATAATCTAACTAGATTTCCCTTCTTAATCATTCATGTGTTTTCCTCTAGTTGCTGAAGTTTGAATTTTACCCTGAAATCATTATCCATATTAAGAACTTTGTCTGACAGGACTTGTAGAGTAGTATTATCCATATTACATTCTCTTAGTGTCTTACATATAGCATTTCTTTATTTAAACATTATTTCATAATATTGATTTCTCATTCCATATTTCACTCTTTAAATATCATCCTATTTCCATCTGAGTCAGGCTTTCTGATCAAAAGTGACTTTTGCTGGTCATATCTGGTCATTTTCAAGGGACCCAAGTGATTAGGTTTATGACAAGGCAGACATAGTAACAATAGCATTCATTACATATTCCAACTTAAAGATTACTTGCTTACTTTTTTCTTCAGTTACTACCTGAGCAGAAATTTTCTCATTGTTAGTAAAATTTCAAATACATAAAAATTAGTACAGGAATCTTTTTCTTTTAGCTTTCCCACAACACATAGCAGATACTAGACAAAAGAATATTATTCAGAAATTGGTTAGTGAATACACTAGAGAATGAATGTTGACCAAGAGAATAGCACAGTTATACCTTTAACTGAACTCCCAGAGAGCTGGAGAAAATATATAACATTAAACCAAGCAACGAAGCCCTGATGGCTGGGAAGATAGTGAAGCTTCAGAATGAACCAAACTCATGTAGACATAGAGCATTCCCTTTGGAACAGAGCCTGCTCTTGCTATTAAACAATAATTAGTCTTTACTTAAAACATCAAAAGGATCCAAGACTGACTACAGATATTAAACAGACATCACACTGGCCACTTGGGTTTCAATTTGTAAAGCAAATAGGCCAATCCATCTCTTTTCAGTTATTACCAGACTTCATAGTGGACCCATTAGCAGGATCATGCTGGTATGGGAGAAAAAAAGAAGTGTGTAAGGACATGTAGAAATTGAAATTCTGACCCAGATGTTAAATGGCTCTGCTTATTTAAATTCTGTAGCAGAGAAGCATATTTTACATTTTCTGCTAGCTTGTGCTTAGTAGTCTGAATTTCCCAGTCATAATATTTATTTCCTTTCAATGATATTGTATTTCTATATTCTATATCAGATATTCTTTAATGTAAACATTTTATGTTTTTAACCTTATCATGTATTCCATCAAACACACACATTCACTCATTTAACAAATACATTGAACACAGGGAAAAAAGTACCTATAATATTCTCAGGGAATAATAAATTAATAGTTCACAAAGTATGCAAGGAAGTATTGGTTTTATTAAAAATCATTGCAAAATATAATTTTATATATAGGAAATATTTGAAAATGTAAGTAAAGGCAATAAATTAAATCGCTTACCAAACAATATGAAATATTCTATGTTGATTAGGTAATAAAAAATACCAGAAAATGTGCATCTTCCTCACTGTCTTTAAAAATCAGATATGAGTTATATGTTAAGTGAAAGAATGATAAGAAGCCGAAAGGCAAATTTTTACCTATTTTTCTTGATTATTAAATAGTGATAGTGAAAAATCACATTTAGATACATGGGCTTACATTACACATATATGTCTGCCATGCCCTAATTATAGCACCTTAAAGAACTCCATGTATTCAGTATGCTTTTGTGCTTGCTCTCTGCATTATGGGGCAACAATAGCAGTACCTAGGCCATGAGCATTGAAATGGTAACATCTTTGAGAAATTTAAAACAACATCTGTCTCACAATAAACCTTTTATATTTTTCTTTCTTAGATAATCAGAAACCAGAGAAAAATATTGTGATTTTGCTGACCATATTCATGTTCATAAATTCTCCATAGAAAAGTCCAGATTCAATGACACAAAATATGAATGTGAGATTTTAAAGAAATTCTCAATGATGTGATAGGGCATATATATATATGAAATATAGTTATCTGCATAACTAATGTATATTTGAATTAATTATAATTTAGAGAAAATGAAAACGTCTACTAGGGAAAACATTCAAAAATGTTAAATTATTGAACATTTATGCATATTCAGATACTTTGGAGGACTCAACGCCTAATTGATAGGGTCAAGCTTCATGACCAGTTTGTAGTGTCCTTTGTACAAAATCCTCTCTTAGCAAACAAATCCAATATAAGCTCGAGTCAAATTTGTAGCTCTAAAAATGAGAGACAGATTTGAGTTTTTGGAACTGCCTAGCTACAGTGCATCACAGGGAAGCAATATGAGAAATACGTGTGAAAGCTGAGAGTTCCTAAGCATCAGTATCCAAGAACTTGCCATCTAAAACCTTGGTATAATATTTTTAATTGGGGATGGGACTTTGTTCCCTCTTCCCTTCCCTTCTCCTTGCTCGGATTTTGTATGGTTTGAAACTGCAGGTTTCTGAGTCCTGTCTCATATATTTTATTAGATTCGCGGAGCGTCATCCTTCTTCTTTTCTGGAAAATGTTTTCTTGAAATCACCCTTCATCCCTGACTCTTCCCACCCCTTCTATTGCATAGATCCTGAAGCGCATCCCATTTAGCACTGAGTGTTCCCAAATTTCTCATTGTCTGAACATTGTTGTTCTTGATGTAAATTTACATCCACTGCAAGAAATAAGCTTTTCTGATGAGGGATAATGCTACCCTGATACATGACTGTATCAATATATCATTAGGAGTAATTTTATAACTATGTTTCTTTAGCATAAGAAAGCATGGTTTTCTGTTTGGGTCCCATAATATCTGTAGTCTTAGGGTTTTGCCTCCCCCCTTTTTAACACAACCAATATATGTTCTATCTCATAGAGCAGGCCTTGCAATTATTACCTTCTTGGAGAGGCTATATCAACCACACTCCAGAGCAGTCTTAGTGCTTAGGAGTACTTGGCTAACCCAAAATTGATTCAATGGTGTAAGAAGGGATGGCGAGTGTGAATGTGTGTGTGTGTGTGTGTGTGCATATTTAATTTTTGCTTTACCTTTTATTTTAGAAAAAGAGAATAAAAGACCATAAAGTTAGGTTTTAAAAAAAGTAAGAAGTATGTATGGGTGACAGGGAGGAGTTGGAGGAAAGAAATTGCAAAGAAGATATGGTATAAATGAATTATTGTTCATCAATTAAGAGGAGAACTCAATCATTTTTAACAAAATGTATAAAGACTAGGATGTTGTTAATAGAAATAAGTCTGACCCAGAAAGCCAGGCTGTGCATGCTCTGTCTTGTGTGGGACAGTTTAAAGAGTACATCTGAAAGTTGAGTTGTGATTAAAAGGAGGAAGCAGGCAGGAAGGGTAGAAGAAGCGAGACTGGATTTGATCAGTGCACACTTCAGGAACTAAAATATTACATTGCATGTACTACATTACTGCACCACACTCTGTCCTTCTGAGTTAATATGCTGAAATTAAACAAAACTATAAATGGAGGAAAGTAGCCTCAAGGGGCTCTAGCCTTTTCTAAATACAAATGACAATTGTTTTTACAGATGTGGATAAATTTTAACATTTTGTCTAATCACTAAAGTCTATTTCTGGGTGATTGCAAAGGGAAAAATTATGGCAATAATTTTTATTTTTCTATCCTGATATTGTCATATAATAGAGAAGAGACATTATTTGTCCCCTGAAATATGAAATCTAAAGGGAAAAGGCAAAAAGTAGGACAGCATGGAACACAGTTTTTCTTATAGTTTCACATAGCCTGGATTTTTGGCCTTATTCATAACTTTGATATATTATGAAATTCAGGAAGTAAATGAAGAAAGTATTTTCACTCAATTCTATTTCTAGTTATTTACCACTTAAATTAGAGTGGTGGGCAAACATCCAAATTCGAGAGAAAGAAAAAAAATAGAGTTTGGACCAAAGGATAAAGGAAGGGCAGTCTTCAGAAGTGATTTAAAATAGGTCAATGAGGAGATAGTCAAAGTGGTTTGAGCTTGATTAAAGCATCAATTGGAGCTACTGAAGAAAAAGTACTACTCTGATGCCTAATACAATAAAATTGCTCAAAATCTGAGCATGGGGCAGTCAAAGGCCTATGGAGAAGAAGCTTAATACTGATGTTTACAGTGTCCCAGTGCCTCCTTTATATCTATGTGTGTATACATAGACAATTTCTATCTTTAACCCTAAAAAGAAAAACATTTCTTTGTAGAAAACAGAAAAATATATGGGAAGAAGTATTCAAAGGTGCCCTGCTTGCTCAAGAAATGCTGGTTAAAAATTCAAAACCTTATCAAAACCTTGATTAAACCCAGTGATTCAGAAAACAAAACAAAAAGGTGAGTAAGTAAATTAGCAGGTAAGTGGTAAGGGAGGTGGTCATGGAAGGGAGGGAGAGAAGAGAGAGAAGGGGTTGAGAGGAATCCAAATGTGTTATATAAATCTATGAAATTCATGGGAGAACAAATTAAATAATTTTTAAAAAGTATTTCGTTTTGTCATTTTACCACGGAGTAGTTGTTTAATGTGTAAATGTGACACATTTTCTTTATCCGTTCTTCAGTTGAGGGGCATCTAGGTTGTTTCCATATTCTTGCTATTACAAACAATGCTTCTATGAACATAGTTGAACGTATTTTTAGTATGATTGAGCATCTTTTGGGTATATGTGCAAGAGTGTCACTGCTGTATCCTGAGGTAGGTTGATTCAGTCTACCTGACCTAATGGGAGCTCACCAACACTAGCTGGGCTGGGAAGGAACAAGCATAGGGACCAGACTAGTCCCTCTGAATGTGGTTGGCAGTTACATGGCTCCGGCAGACTGATGGGCCACTGTCAGTGCCACTAGGTTTTAGCCCTTGTACTTGTACTAGGTTTTGGGGAACCTATATTCTTTGGATTGATACCTTGCTCAGCCTACATATAGTAGGGAGGACCTCGGACCTTCCCCTAAGCAATGTGCTGAAGAGTAGATATGGGTGAGGTGGTTATGTGTGTGTGGAGAGAACAGGCGGAGGAAAGAGAGTGGGGACTTGGATTGATATAAATAATGAAAAAAAAATAGTCTGTTTTCTTTTTTAAAAATAATTAAAAGGTATTTTGGGCTAGATATAAGTAGAAGTTCTATCTTCCTATATTTCTGATTTGGTCTTTGGGAAAACCTCAAGTTGTTTCACGTAACTGTAAGACTGCTTCAGTATCATCTCATTGGGGACTTTGTTGCATATATATAACAAAGAATTGTGAATCAGCATATCTGTGTGGTACTCAGCAAATCTGTCTTGGACAAAAAAGTCTATCAAGCTACTTGTGTGAGAAATTCTGAGGTTAAATAACACAGCCTACAAATTTTATTCCTCAATCAGAATCATGGAACATGTTAAAACTTCACACTCTACTTTCAGATATGGATTGCATATGGCATGAATGAGGCTTGAGAATCTGGGCTTTTTATAAGACCCTCTGGACTTGGCACTCTGGAGTTTCTGAAGTACAGGATCTGCATCACTCAATAGTAACACCTTTGATCATGCATTCATTGTTCTTGGCTAATTAAGAATGAATTAAAAGGTTTTCATAACACCACTACCCAGTATGGACTCTGGTTGTTTGATTTTACTATTTGATATATTAAGTCAAAGTTAACAATAGACATACTGTATTACAAAATGAATTCCCATCAACAGTATGGTGCTTATGTTTGAATTATTCACTAGTGAGTTAGCTATGCTACTTAGACCCTGTAATAATAAGACAGATTTACATTTAGCTGTGACCAATGAAAATAAAGTCAGCAACAACTAAATGATAACTAGGCTAAAAATTTTAGAGGAACCAAGAAGTTGATTCCTTCATGTAATATAAAGGCATATGAAAAAGACAGTCTGAAGCAAGAGTGAGGAGGCTGACACATGAATGACCCTGTTCTCTAATGTCGACATTTTTTATCAGCTCCTCTAGGCAGATGTTTTATTTTCCAGCTCTATAAGAAAATGGTAGAAGATGCTTGCCTCCATCATCTAACAACTTCACATGTCACACAAATTTAGCTCCTCAGGTAGCAATCTTTTATTTTCCTGGTCAAGTTTCTTAGAAAATTTAAGCAAAAGTTTCCCCATCAATTTTATCAACTTGTAGCCAGAGAAGACTGAGGATATGTGGCTATTGATACCATTCTCTGTTCCTAAGGCAGAGGATTGCAGTCTTACTTTTGAACTATGGACTGCAGAAAAGTGTTGACAGAAGACCATAAATCACATGTGTGTCATTGTTCTCTCAAAAGCTGTGCGAGAGAAATAAGGGAATTGTTGATTTAGTAAAGGCTCGTCCTTGCAAAGCAGCAAGATGTGATTTTGATCACCATAGGCTGTATAAAAAGAGCTTGATAGGGGAGATAGTGAATGAAATTTCATCTCATGGGAAGATAAGAATCGGCAGAACTCTTGGACTTGATGCATAGACAAAGTAGACTACTTGACAAGTTTCAGGTCAAGTAGAGAACCTTACTAATAAACAAACAAACAAATGGTGGATGATATTTAAATAATGATGACAATTATGATTTTTCTATGGCTTACATGTGTGTGTACACATGAATTTATGCATAAAATACAAACACATACCCACACAAACACACACACACACACACAGAATGGGGAGAGGGAGGGAGAAAAAAACCACAGTGCTCAGAAGTGAAGTCTAGATAGAGAGATCAGGCCCTATGTTGATTATGGAGATCCATCTTCTCAAAGAGTGAGTAAGCATAATAAAAAAAAACATAATTTGTATGTTATGAACCATTGAAACCATTTAAAATTTCAGTTTCAGTATTTCTAACTTAAAAGGGGATGACATCTTTCTTTACACACTACCAGGGACATTTTTCTTATGCACCTCTTTTATCTCTGTAAGTTTTTACCCCTAATTCCTGGAAATAATAGGCTTTGCCAAAATATTTTTCCTAAGAAGACTTTGATAAAAAAAGAATACTGTATCTGTGGCTTTTTCTTTTTACCCCCACTAGTCATTTGTAATGAAAAGAGATGAGAGAGGAGAGAGAGAGAGAGACAGAGAGAGAGAGAGAGAGAGGGGGGGGTGAGACTTCCTTAAAATTTGGTGCTCCCATTAACTTGGTACTAAGAATAGTAAAATATATGAAACATGCATTTTGATTGGTTTTTAAAAATCTTTATAATGAATTCTAGCTTAGAACTCTGTCTGATACAATCTTGATAATTTGTCTACTCATTTGTTTTCTAAGCTCTTCCAAAGTTTTTTTTTGTAATTTATTTATTTATTAAAGATTTCTGCCTCCTCCCCGCCACTGCCTCTCATTTCCCTCCCTCTCCCCTGATCAAGTCCCCCTTCCTCATCAGCCCGAAGAGCAATCAGGGTTCCCTGCCCTGTGGGAAGTCCAAGGACCACCCACCTCCATCCAGGTCTAGTAAGGTGAGCATCCAAACTGCCTAGGCTTCCACAAAGCCAGTATGTGCAGTAGGATCAAAACCCCATTGCCCTAAGAGCAATCAGGGTTTCCTGCTCTTCGGGCTGACAATGGAGGGGGACTTAGTTGGGAGAGGGGGAGGAAAATGGGAGGCGGTGNAGGGTTCCCTGCCCTGTGGGAAGTCCAAGGACCACCCACCTCCATCCAGGTCTAGTAAGGTGAGCATCCAAACTGCCTAGGCTCCCACAAAGTCAGTAAATGCAGTAGGATCAAAAACCCATTGCCATTGTTCTTGAGTTCTCAGTAGTCAGTAGTCTTTTAAAGTTTTAAAGAGTTGAATTTCTTCTGGTCTCTGGATCAGTTACTTAGCTCTTATTGTGAGAGAATGCCCTACAAAAAGCAACTTTGGGGATAATTATTTTATTTTGGTTCACAGTTCCAGAGGGAACACAGACCATAATGACAGGGAAAAAAAAACCCTGCAGAAATGTAATGGTGATCTCTTACATTTTATTTACACGTAGAAATAGAGAAAGAAAGGAACTTGGGTCCAGCTACAAAACTTCAAAGCCTGCCCTTGCAAGGATCCATCTCCTAACAGTTCCATACCCATCTGAAACAGTTCTATGAGCTGAGAAACCAGTGTTGAAACATGTGAGTCTATGAGGGACATCTCAAATTCAAAGAAAATAGCCTTTGAAATCATGCATGTATGATCATGGCTGTCTGTGTTTGTGCTGGAGATTAAGTGCATGTTTTTGCCTCACAAATTAGAAATAAATTCATAATTCTTCATTTAAGTACCTATTTTTCTAATTTTTTCCTTGTGAGATTCAATCCATACTTGCATGTTGTGGTAGTTTGAGTTTATTTGGCCCCCTTAATCTGATAGAGTGTGGCTTAATTAAAAGATAACACTTTTTTAAGATAGGTGTGGCCTTGCTAGAGGAAGTGTGTCCCCAGGGGTGATGGGCTTTGAAATCTCATACAGGCTCAAACCACACCCAGGGTCTCAGTTCATTTTGGATTGCCTGCACAACACGTGTAACTCTCAGCTGTCTCTTCATCACCATGTCTGCCTGTAACGGCGCACAGCGATGATAATGGAATGAACTGCTAAAATGTAAGCTGCCCAATTAAGTGTTTTTCATTCATAAAAGTTGTCATGATCAGGGTATCTTTCCATAAGAATAAACACCCTAAGACAGAAATTGGTACAGGGATTGGGATATTGCTGTGCTAGACTTAACCATGATTTTGTTTGATGATTATAGACCTTGAGACTGTGCATTAGAAAATCTGTTGAATGCTTGAAGTGTTGCTCAATGGGTCATACTAATAGTAACATGGATGAAAATGGTGGTGAGTGTAGTTTGATGAACTATGGGTGTCTAGCTCAAGGTATTTCAGAGGAAAAGAATATTAATATGTGGCCTACAGATCCTTCTTGCGATGTTTTGGTCAAATATACAGTTTTCATTTGTCCTTGTTTTAAGAGTCCACCTGAGGCTAATATGAAGAGGTTTTGAATAACTTTATTGGCAGAGGAAATCTAAAAACAGATTAGTATTGACACTGTTGTGTTGTTATTAATAATCACTCAAATTCAGATTTTTTATGGAAAGAAGAAAGTTGAGTAGGAAAAATACAAAATGTACAATTTGAGGAGAAAAGTAGCATCACAAGTAAGTCCTCTGTTCAAGGACAATAAAAAACAGATTACAAACTAGAATAAATGGAGTGATCAGGGTATAATCCCAGACAGCTCTGTTTTTAATTTGTGAATAGAAATTAAAGAAAAGCTTAGAACAGGAAAACAGAGAACAATGATTCATGCCCTTAATTCCAACACTCCAAAGACAGAGACTGACATATCTCTGGAATTGAGGCCATCCTCAACTACAGATCCAGTTTTAGGACAGCCAAGCTTCATCAGAGAATGAAATCATGAAAATCAGAAACTTGGTGAAGATGTAATTGATTAATAGGGCCATGTTCCAGCCCCAGCCAACAGCAGAATCGGGCAGCTTCAGCCACATGTATCTGGCTAGGGAGTCACAGATAGACAATAGGGATTCTTGAAACTTGCTTTGTTACTAAGGAACACTGCTGAGAGCAGGCATGTATCAGGGGTATCCCTCAATATAGTCCTTGAAAGGCCATTGTGTGAAGCTCTGAAGATGAATCCTGGATCACCTTGAAGATCCCAAGATGTTAGAGATGTCAGGGCTTTGGGATACCAGCTGAGGAAAGCCGCTAACAGGGAATGGAACCTAAGAGAAAACAGTATTCTTCAGTTGAAAAAGTTGAAAAAAATGGGAGATCTAAAGAGTGTTTTGTCATCAGACATGGAGATGCTGCATTTTGAGTTTGCCTTGATTTTGATCTTGCTTTGTCCAGTATTTTCTTACTATGTCCCCTTCCTTATGTTTTAAAATATTAATGTATATCCTGTGTCATTATATCTTGCAAGTATGTGATCTGTGTTTTATTTTGATTTTATAGGGTATTACAGTAAACTAGATTGTATGAATCTTAAAAGAGACTGAACTTTAGACTTAAACATTGTTAAAACTGTGGTAGACTACGGGGACTTTTGAACTTGGACTAACTGCATTTTGCATTATGATATTTTTACAAGCTTTAGGACCAGAGTTTGCAATGTGGTTGTTTGAATGTAATTGGTCCTATAAGATCATAGGGAGTGGAACCCTTAGGAAGTGTGGCTCTATTGGAGTAGGTAGGGCTTTGTTGGAGGAAGTAAGTCAGCATGCTAGAGGCTTTGAGGTGTAATATATGCTTAAACCACACCCAGTGTCTCAGTTAACTTCTTGGTACCTGTTCAAGATATAGAATTCTCAACATCTTCTTCAGCACCATGTCTGTGTGCACTATGCAAGGACAATGAACTAAACCTCTAAACTGTAAGTGAGACAATTGAGTGTTTTCCTTTATAAGAGTTGTTGAAGTGTTGATGTCTCTTCACAGCACTGTAAAACTTAACTAAGAACATATGCAAACCAAAAGGGAAAACACTCTAATTTCTTACACATATATGTCCTATAGACTCTTGAGGTATTCATTATCAAAGGGACATTTTCTTCATTTAGGGAAGGTCATATCTAAGCAATCAAGATCTTCTTCCCACATAATGCTTCCTCTGTAGCTTATCAGTCTCTGCTCACATTATCAAGCTCTAACCAATCTCTTCACCTTATTTTCTCTTTAAACTACACTATCTCCCCTATTTTCAGACTACCATGTGTGTTTAATTGAAGTTTGCTGATCTTATTTTAAAAACAAATATTAACTGAGTAAGATCTTAAGTTCACAAATTCTCATGTGCTAAAAACTTTGTTCCAGGTTCCTGTCATTGTTAGGTGGCAAACACCTTTTTGGAAACTTTTAGCATCATTAGGCCCTTGGAGGCATACTTTTGTAAGGATGCTAGTTTTCCTTACTAGGTGATAGGACACTAGACTTTCCCTTATTCTTTGCCACAAGAAAAGATTATTACTGTCTCAGGTCCAAAGTAAAGGTGTGTTTGGTCATTGACTAGAAGCTTCAAAACTATAAACAGAGACTGTTCTTTAATTTCCAGCCATCCAGACCTAAATAATCACACAAAGCTATATTAATTATAGCTTCATAGTTGACCAGTAAAGTTCTGTCATCTTTCTCTTTTGGCAGCTATATGGCATCTTCCTGACTCCACCTTCTTTATCCCACCATTCAGTTTAGTTTTCCCACTTAGTTCTGGCCTGCCATAAGTCAAAGCAGCTTTTTTTTTTATTAACCAATGGTAATAAAACATATTCACATCGTACCTAGAGGAATTCCACATCACAAAATTATGAACTTAAATACACCTTTTCTCTTTTTATGAAACCACACAGTTATTTGTTGCACTGACTTAAAGGTATAACCATAGAGGACTAAAGTGAGCTGAAGGTGTTGAGACTATTGTTGAGATTATGTGGCTGAATCTTTGGAATTTCTTTAAGAAAAGAGGTCAGGATAGTTTCTTTGGCCTTAGCAAATAAAGTTTCAAATTCTATATGAGCAGAGGACAATGAGTGATTCTGATGGGCTTCAGAAGAACCGAGTGCAAATAGAAATGTGGGCAGAGGAAATAATGTATATGATGCCTCTGGTAGAAACAGAGTGCTACTGGAGTTAGAAAGAACAATTCTGTTACAGTGTGGCAAAAGTTGTGAATTATTAGTCTATTCTTTTGGTGGCCTAGCTTAAAGGTGATTGCTATTGTATTGAGTGTAAGATTGCCAATTAGCAATGCATTTCTGTTTATAATTACTGTTTTGTGATAAATTTACCATGTGAATTATGAGTGAAGAAAATCAGAGAGAAAAGATATGGAATATTCTCAGTGTTGGCATGAAAAAAATCCTTTATAGTGCTGTATACAACTATGCAAAGAAGTGTGATTTAGCTACTGTGAAGATAAGAATACAAATAGTTTATACTGGCACAAATGAAAAGGTCTTAGAACCTTTAGATTTAGTAAAAAAAAAAAACTTTTAGATCTGGAATCTAGTAAGAAGTAGGGTTTTTTGTTGTTGTTATTGAGCTAGTGACTTGGAGAGGAATTGTAAGGCACTGAGTGTCTGGTACGTCTCTGTTTTTTGTCTACAACATGAGTTGGCTTGCTCTAGAATCCATGTCAACCCTGTTCTGCTTCATCACAGCCCCAAAGCTTTTTAGTCAAACACCATAGTTGAAGTCCTAAAAAACTGAGTAACTAGTAATAAAGTAGACCATTTCTTTATACTTTGGTCTAGTAGAAAGTACATGTTAATACTGATGGTAAGCTGACTAATAAAATTGTCAAACACACTAAAGGTATAATCAGGTAATGGACATGTTTTCTATTCTGGTAAGAAAGAATAGAAATAAACCACACTGGAAAGTGATTTAATGTTGAAACAATGATTGGCGCTCTAAACAAAATTGACCCCCTGTAACTTGGTTTTCCATTTGGAAATCAATGGAATTGTCATTATAAAGCAAAGTTTTATCCAATGTCCTAGGATGGTTTCTATTGCTATGATCAAATCATGACAAAAATCAACTTGAAAAAGATGCTATCAAGTTGAGAGTAGGCAATCAGAGGAACTCAAATGGTAAAGGAATGTGAAAAAGTGATGTTACTGAATTTCAGGAGCACACTTTTCATCCCAGCAGTCAGAATGCAGAGGCAGGTTGATGGCTGAGTTCATCCTGAGCCTGATTAACAGAGTTCTAGGATGTTCAGAGATACATGAAGAAATCCTGTCTAGGAAAACCAAACCCCCCAAATAAGCAAGAACAACAGAAACAGCAGCAGCAACAACAACAAAAAATGTAGAGAGAAAAGGGTTTATTTCATCTTACAACTTATTGTCCATCATGAAGGGAAATAACACCAGGAGGTCAGTGATAGGATCTTCATGAGAAGATTGAAGCAGAGTCCATGGAGAAGTGTTATGTACTGATTTGTTTCTCTTGGCTTGTTCTGTCCATTATTTTTATATATATAAACTAGGACCACCAACTCAGGGCTGTCACCATCATCAACAGGCTGTATATGACCTTTACCAATAATTAGTCATGAGGCTGTTTCCAACAGACTTACCTATAAGCTAATCTAATGCAGGCATTTTTCCATTATGGCTCCCTTTGCTCAGATGATCCGAGCTTGTGTCAAATTTACAAAAATCTAGCCAGCACATTCGGTGTTTATACAGTTAAAGCTAGATGGACTCATATATCTGGCTGTTTCTTTTATCTTCATAAGTGTTAAGATCATAGACTCAATGCATTAAATAAATTAATGAATAATTTATTTAAAAAATCTTCCATTTTGTAAAAGTTTTTAACCTCATTTTTTTCTTAATTTTCTTAATTAGGTTGGAACAATGAATTTATTAGTGCAAAATCTAAATTCAAATTATAACACATTTTTCTTTAAATTATAAAGTATAGACATTAATTTTCTCAGACAAATACAGGTCCCTCATCTCTTAATCTAGCCTCGTCAAATAAAGATAATGAGCAAAATCAAAATGTAAAAGTATCTACATTTTTGTTTGTGGAAAAGCATCTAATTCTGAAAGTGTAGTAGTAAGATGGACGGCTCAACAGCAAGGACAATGTTTGATTTCCATCAGAAAAAGTACTTGTTTCAAATATGCTTACTCAAAATACACAATTACCTTATTTTGAGTTGTGTTGTATACATTGAATTTTTAGAAGCTACTTTTCTAATTTTTTTTGCCCTGAAAATTCAGATGTACATAGAAAACATGCCATTTTGGGAATTAAGGCTTCATTTTATATAATTTTTGGTTTATTTTATATTAACAAAAACTGCAGTTTAATCTTAATACTCAGGAAGCAGATTGATCTACAGAATGTTTTCAAGGACAAACAGGGCTATCCAGAGAAACCTCTGGCTCAGAAAAAAAGAAAGAAAAATAAAAAGAAGAAGCATTCTTCAGTCATCTTTTATTCTGAAATTAATACTGTATCTTCTAGGGTGCTATAAATAAGGTTACCACAAAAAATAAAATCACAGTGTAAGAATATTGGTAAAACCTGAGGGAGTTATCGCTAAATTTTGTTGTGCTAAAAAACAAAATAAGCAAAATATTCAAGGAAGCACGACAAGAAAATGGCCATTTGATGTTACTTTAGAAATATAATATCCTACATAGCAAAGGAATGAGACAAAAGATGAGAGATAATCATGTGTTAATATCATGACAATAGGAAGTGTGGGAATATGAGTAGCTCAAGACTCAGGTCAAGAGAAGCAACTATTTCACATGTATAGTAGAGATAAAGAAATCCAGTTCAGTTATGTGCTAATATTGGCTGTTGATATTGTCATTGACAGCTTGTATGAGTGCCTAATATCTGTAGCTTAAAAGTCATAATGCCTGGGTTACCAGGTCAAAAAATGCTAGCCCACACTACTAAAAGTGATCAGCCCTTCACGGAAATGTCTGTAGTCTCATAAAAATGATTTGTGCAGTTTAAGGCCAGTACAAGTAATCCTAAAACTAAGTGTTCTCCCAGTGGATTAATGGAAAAAATATTCAGTATCACAGACAGGCTTATTAGAACCTGGACAATTTCCCCCTGTCTCCTCATCAAAGAATACCTCCATTTGGTCATTGTCGGCACTTTTTCATATTGGGATTATGAAGTGGCAAGTAATGGGGCTTTATTCAAGACTACTGGAAGTTCTTTACGGTGATAAGAGACAATGCTACCTGAACACATAAACTGTGTCATTTATTATTTAGTGGATATTTACACCTCTGATTGGAATCAACTTACAGTAACCTCCATTCTAAAGTTAGAATTATTATTAACACAATGCTGCATACATTTGCTCACTAAAAATTAAGTAGGTTATTAGGAGTATTTGTCAGCCTTTTGCTGAATTCAAAAGGACCACATGGCCATACACTTCCTGCTAGACAGCTGTCCCCATAAAAAATCTGCTCTCACAAGAAGCATCCTTGTTCACCATCTGAATGACCCACTTGTGTCTGGGCAGAAATCCATGCATTTGGGCACCGAAACGCTGCTGCAAAGTAAGCTAAAAACGGCTCTTCTGTACCTACACTTCAAAAATAGTGAACAAGACATGGAAAACTTGATGGAATTCATTTAAATTTAACATCCTGAATCATGAATTTATCAAAGCAAGATGGGATCACTACCCAGGATATTTTAGATGATGCTACAGTATTTCTAATTTCTCTCTCCTTGAAACTACTGTGATGAAGATTTTTTTTCACGTTTTTTTGTGTAAGCAGTCACAGTATGAAGAACTGTGCATGAGGAATTGTTCAATGACTGTAGCCTGCATATTTTTCCTTATACAATGCAATAATTCTTCACTCTCAAGGTAAATTAACCTTAAGTAAATGGTGGCAAAAAGAAAATATCAGCATATATTTCCATGAAAATAGAAAACACATTTTAGAAAAAGTTGACTATGGTTTGGAGGAATTCTTTACAGTATATTGGTAACTATGCATACTGCCCTTGAGAATTGAGCAAGAAGTCCCTGACTCAGAATTACTGAACACCTGTTCCACAAAGCCTACAAATATGAGAGAGAGCAACAAAACTTTAACAAAATGATCAAATAAAAATATTTAAAAAATGTGTATATCTAATTAATTTAACTCATTTACTGCTTGTCTCTATTCTGTCTGACTCTTTAATCCCCCTTTTGAATTCACAGTTTTTCTATACATTAATATATTTATAAATTAATATACAAATATCACCTAATAGTTCATTTAGTGTTATCATATACATGGCTTTAGAGATGATTTCATGGGAATGGATGACCAATTAGGGACTCATCACAAGAGAGAACTGCTTTCTTTCACTAAGTCATGAAACACACTGTTGGCCATCTTCTCCAACAGACTGCTGCTTTTGTTTAGTTGTTTAATACAGTTTTCAATTGAATTTAATTTTTTCTCCATGTGTGTCTGTAAGGGGGCATGAAAACATGAGTGTGGATGCTTGCTCACAACCCCAGAAATTAAAATCCCCTAGAGTTGGAGTGTCAAGTACTTGTGAGCTGTCCAACTCATGTGCTGAGAATAAAAAAAAATGAGTCATCTGTCATATAAATTTAAGAGTAGAAATCTCTCATTACTAATGAGCCATTTCTCCAACCTCAGAAATTACTTTGCTTTTTACTGCCTTTTATTGTTCTTACTTTCATTGTTTTATATGTGTGGGTATTTTCCAAGCAGGCATGTCTGTGAACATGTGCATGCCTCATGTGTATGGAGATCAGGTTAGGACTTCAGGTGGTTGTAATGCTGGGAATCAAACCTGGAACCCCAGAAAGAACCAGCTCTCTTAAATGCTGAGCCATCTCCCCAGACTCAAATTCCACTTTTAGATCTAATGTATTTGTAGAATGAATGATAGACTATCCCTGAATGAGTGATTCTCAGCAGAGGTAACGAGAGTAATTTCTCTAGCTTATTTTTCTTCACATGTGTTATTGTAACACAAAATAAATTGTCCTACTTGTTTCAAATATAAAATTCAGCTCAACAAATTACATTATTTAAATAAGGATAGTAAAGACTTCTAGAATATTGCTAATATACAACATGCTGCAAACTGTAGGTTTCAAAGTGACTGAAATGTGCTAAATGCGATAAATGAGGTAGTTTCTCTGAGAAAGTGATCTGAGCCTTTGGGGCAGTGGGAGTTCAGGCAGGACAATTGTCAGCAGATATTTTTTTCTCAAGTGAAAAGAGACAAGATAAAGGGTGAGAGAGAGACTTTCCAGTACCTAGTTAAGGGAAGATTTTTGAATGTTTCTTTTAGAGACAGCTGCAGAAAGGAGCTCTTTCTTTGTGGGGACTCAGCCTCATGAGATAAGGAAGAAATCGTCTTGCTTTTGGTCAAGTCTTTAGGATTATTTTTTATGAAGCATGTCTCTTGAGTGTTCCATAGACTTTTTAAGTGTTAGTGAATACAAATAAAGGTGGGAGTTCTAAGTGTCAGAGTTGTCACAGGAATACATCCTCCCAAAGGTCCATTGTTTTTGAGGAATTTTCACAGTAACCTTCCTAAGGTATTGCTGGAGAAAAGCTTTTTTTTTTTTTTTTGATTACCAGCTAGACTAAGACATCGCAACCAGTCAAATCATCACTATCAAACAACCTTGCATGGATCTGTCATTGTTCTACAGGTTTGGAGACAGTGTCACACAAGAACAGGATAATGGATAACTTTATAAATTTTGTCTCAGCTTCTCCAAATTCTGTTAATTTCCATAGGCTTTAGTCAGAATCAGATTACATAAAGCTTCAGGAGACGTTACATATAATAAGAAAAGAGTTTCTGTTTTCCGTAGCCATTGCTTAATAGCATGGAAGTCTTGAAAAATTATCTTTATATTTAAAGTCAACTTCAGATCAATTTTCTTCCTCTCGTGTCTATAAAATCAATGTATCATGATAGTAACTGTGCTCTGGCATTATCCCTGTGGGCCATTCTCATTCTTTAACATTGACATTTGTCTCACGGGAAGTCAAAGAAAAGGCATTTAGCCTAGGTGTCTGCCACTCTCCTTTTTATTCCGACTAAGTAGTTAGTCAAACCAGTTGTATTTATAATGTTTAAACTATTCTAGAAATCTCTGGAACAAAGATTCTCACAAAACTCGGTTTTGTATGTATATTGTGCATAGAATATTTCATGGAAGGTTATATCATATTGAAGAAAAGAGCAGGCTCGTGAGATGACTCAGTGGTTAAGAGCACGAACTGCTTTTCTAGAGGTCCTGGATTTAATTCCCAGCACCCAAATGGCAGCTCATAACTGTCTGAAACTCCAATTCCAAAGAACCCGACACATTCACACAGACATAGATGCAGGCAAAACACAATGCACAAAAATAAATGAATAATTTTTTAAAAAAAAGATAAACAGTATGACCCTAGCATTATTTAACATAGACTTAGAGTACAGGAACAAAAACGGTTCCCATATTCCAATGAAACAAGTTTATCTATAAACTTTAAATGTAATTGTTAAAAGAATATATTGCAAATAAAACCAATGATCAATACTTACTCAAATACACGGGTAAACCATCAGAGAGCAGAAAATAGTTACCAAGTGGAGAAGAATATATATGACATGAATTGGGCTTGGGGGTGTCCTCTAGAGCATGACTTTGACATTTTAACCATGAAAATGTGCATAATCGTGAAGTACAATTTGAAGGTCTTAAGAAAATGTTCAATTTTATCAATGCAACAGAGCATCTTGGAGCTTAGATAGGTAAGCGTGATTGGGATTCTTTGTCTGTGGACTACCACGGTCTCACACTGAATATTTGCAGCCGGGACCATAGATATTCTCTTTACTTTTATCTTCATATCGGTTACATATTTAATTTTTAAAATGTACAATGATTATATATTCTTTAAGGTAAGAGAGTTTTCACTGAACCATTTTANCCTGGTATGGAATATACCTCACTTGACTTTTTGTCAGAACCATGTGATGAGAATATAGACTAGATATCATGGTTCTCCCAGATCTAAATATAGGCAACTCTGTGGCATTTAATGCTTAATTAAATTTGAAAGGTCACAATGAAAATTATAATTGGTTGTTCCACATCCTTTGCAAAGATAAACACAAATGCTTAATTAAATATCAGAGAACAATTAATTAATTAGGCCAGTGTTGTAGAGAAATACCTCATGAGGCACAGAATTCTTCTTCCTACCATGGTTTTTTGGGGTAGAGTTTGGCTGGGAAAATTCTAGTGACATAAATGAGACAAAGCACTACATTTTCCTGAGCAAAACTTTCATGACAGGAACATGGATTTTTAGAAGGAGCAACTGTTTGAGGTTCCTGATGTTTGTTCGTTCTTTCTTCCTTCCTTCCTTCCTTCCTTCCTTCCTTCCTTCCTTCCTTCCTTCCTTCCTTCCTTTCTTTCTTTCTTTCTTTCTTTCTTTCTTTCTTTCTTTCTCTTTCTTCCTTTCTTTCATCCTTTATCTACCAACATCACTAAGCACTCTTTCTAAAACACTAACTTGAGGCCATCACTGCCTGTCTTTTCTTGTTTTTGTATTTGTTTTGTTTTGGTTTTCCTTTTGGTTTTGGTTGGTTGGTTTGGTTGTTGTTGCAGCTGCTGTTGTTTGCAACAGGGTCTTTCTACATAGTCCTTAATATCGTGGGACTCACTATACAGACCAGGCTAGACTGAAACTCAGAGGCTGGCTTGCCTCTGTCTCTGAGTGCTGAGATTAAAGTTGTACAGTATCAGGCCTGGTCGATCATCAGCTTTTGACAAAGAACTGAGTTCCTGATAAATTCCAGCTCTTTTACGCATTCTACTAAGACCTACCTAGCATGGAATCTCCTTATGTCTCTGCACTGGTCTTCTGATATACTTGCAAACTTAGCATTTTTGGCTTGCCTCCTTTCTCTAAGCCAAAAATGTCCTTTCTTACATTTAAGACTTTGCATATAGCCTTTTATTTCTCTCTTTTCAAGTGTCTGTATAACCTTTAAGTCTAAAACATAATCCCTATGTGAACTTTTTGGACAAAGTAAATAGGCTACAATTTTTAAGACCTGTAGCATATATTCCAACAAAGTTCCATAGTACTTTCTCATTTGTTTCAAAATATCCATAGTCCTGGCCTATCAGTCTCCCAGTGTCATCCATGGATACATTAACAGCAGTTTATATACCAGCACTAAAGTTCAGTTTGGATTGGTGAATGGGAAGATAGACTAATGATAGACAGATGTCTTGAGAAATATTTAGGTTGTTTTTTCTGAATTCTTTAATAGTATTGCAGCACACAGCACTCTTAATACAGACAAGGGTCCTGTCTGCATTTTATCTCTGAAATATATTCCTAGAAATTAAGGGTCAAAGGAAAGCTACTAGACGAAATGGTTTTAGAAGAAGCCATTCTTGCTAAGTCAATTGCAAGAAGGCACTGAAGTTGCACAGCATGGTCTCGAACCTGTCACCATGTAACTGCTATGTTATATTGCAAAGTGGCACTTACTACATTGGTTTCAGTGTGTTTTGTTTAAAAAAACCACTTACTACTTTTATTTTGTTTTCAGGATGGTTAAAACCACTTACTACTTACCACTAAAGAGAACCTCATGAACGAGGTATTTTATGCCCATTTTTACAAATAAAAATTAGATGCACATAGAGATTGAATATTTTATGTATGGTCATCTTAAACAACCAACAAACACCTGCAAAGTCAACTTTTGGAAAATCAAGAACTACAAAATGCACCATAAAAAAAAAAACATAGGGTAAGGATACCTCTTCAAAGAGGAGGGGAGACCAACAACAAATCTGCAAAAATTTATGGTGGAAAAAAAAAAACACTTTGAGGAAATCCCCTTCTGAGACTTTCCCAAATCACTGCATTGGAGAGAATCTGAGTGAGACTCTAGGGCCCAGAGTGAAGTTGTAAATCTGAGGTTTGTGTCAGGCCATTAAATTATAGTGTCAGAAATAAGAATCTAAAGCCCGTCAGTGGTATAAATAACTGAAAAGAGATTACAGTCTAAAACGGGCTGCATACATATTAAACAAGTGCTGTGTATTCCTCCTGGGAAGATATATGATGCTAAATCTAATAGCTCCATCTTGCTTCCCGGCTCTTGAGTAGAAATTTAAAGCCTCAGCATTTTGAAAGGGAACAAAAAGACCAGGGGAATCATGAATTCCTGTAATATGAGAATGTACTAATGAGTTCTAAAATATGAATGAAGAGATGCTTCTTAGAAATACCCTGGATTTTAAATTACTCATAAGTAATATTTATTAACTTAAATAAACAAAACAATCCTATAGCTCTCAGGTATCTCCACCTGGGCCTTTTGAAAGAAAGTCTCCTTCTGTAGCCCAGACTGACCTAGAACTATGTAGCCCACAGTATCTTTGAACTTGAAGTCATCTTCCTATCTCTGTGTGTTAAGTAATGGGATTACAGATGTAACCTGGCATGACCAGCCATGTCTTTTATTTTAAGTTCTTCATTTTTCATATATGTATGTCTAATCATTTCTTATGTTTTTGTTTTCTTGTTTCTTTCCAAGGAGGGAATGGGAGCTCTTAATGTCAGCAACTATCTGAGATTCGATTAAAATGATAGAACTACTTGCGAAGGCGTGCAGAGAAATTAGCAAGGAGCTATTATATGTAACCAGGATCTTCTGTATAAAGCTCGTAGTATACAACTATATGAACAGATGGGCAAGGAAAGGAAGCAGTGCTTCTGGATGCTGTGGCCTTGAGAAATGTAGTCACAGGTAGAGGGATGCAGCTGCTTTCTTTGCCTGTGAAGGTACTACCATCTGGTGCCAGACAATTATACGAGCACATCTTTTCTCTCAGCTTCTGATTTTTTCATTTTCTTGCTCCCAAACTGAAGGAAGGAGAAGTCTTTGGATGGCAAATAATAATTCTCAAGATGCAGATTCATCTACAGTTCCGCCCACTCATTATTTTATATAAATAGTTCACAAATATAGACCACAGGAGTGTGTGTTGTCAGTCACTGTATCAATAGCCGGGCTATACTGGAATTAGAATCCCAGATAAATTTAACCAACATCAATGTTCTCCCAATGGATTTAACAATTAAATAATTTTATAAAATTATAAAATAAAAAATAAAGTGGTGTACTAATGTGATGTAGACGGAAGCTTTTAGAACCTCTGAAAATTTTTTTTAAAAAAATCTACTAGTGTTGACGAATAAAAAAGTCACCAAAAGTCTTTGAGGCTCTGTTCCCCAAGAAAAATAATGAAGAGGAAAAAGTAAAAGAAAATAACAACAAAAAATACACATACATTTTCACAAATGTTGTGAAATTAAATATCCGCTCATAATCAAAGCAAGTAAGAAATGACCTCAAAGAAAACCTGTAAAGTTAATAAATATTAGTCAAAGAAAAAAGTAATGGATACACTTAGAAAAATATTCTAATTCACTAACACTAGATGCTTTAATGCACTATTGAAAAACATTGGGGGAGGGGGAGGGAAATGGGAGGCGGCGGTGGGGAAGAGACAGAAATCTTTAATAAATAAATGAATAAATAAATAAATAAATATTTTCATCATAATGTGAGAATCATAAGTTAACTAAAAGTAGCATGTAAATGGCACTCTGCTGCCCTTGTAAGTGTCAGATTAAGTTCACAAAGTAGTAACCCTATGAGTGATTTAAAATTCTGCAGCACATAGTCATCATTAGCTAATTGAGAATGTGGAATTTTAAAAAAAAAAGGTCTATTAAAATTAGCACCCAAGTTGTACTCAGGACATGCAACTCACTCTTTCTTTCTTCTGAGCTCAATATGCCCTCTTCCTAGTGCATGAACCCTAACCATAATTTCTGGAGCCCCTTGCTCTTAGAGCACAAAATAACAATTTGTAGCAATAAGCATCTCAAATTTTCATCTATACTCCCCTGTTCTGAACTTGATTTCATCCACCTGGATATATTTCCAAAGTTGAAATTATATACCACTCACCATTCTGCAAACTTTATTCAAACGTATTCAAAGAAGTTTCCTAATACTGCCAATACCAGGAGATGGAATGTCCAGGCATGGGTACTCAGCTTGGGTCCTATGTTCATTTTCCCTAATTGTGTGTGTTCTCTGCTCAAAGGGGCTACAGAGAACAAAATCTGGAGATGGATTGTTTCTGTGGGCTTCTGAGCCTCTCTGAATACAAGTGATCTTGTCAATAATGATACATTCTTTAGCCTTTGGTTGTTATATTTGTTTTATTTATTATACACATGCATTAACACACACACATATATGTACAATGCACATATCCATTTTGTAACGGAATTGTACTTCTAAAGGACAGCTAGCCACATAGCTGTGCACTTTTATTTATTGTGCCCAAGTGGTTGGCATCATTTTGCATTAAGTTTCTAATTGTTATTAATTACTTTGACATTTCGAGGAAGAACATTAATCTTCGCACAGTCATTTTGTGTTTCTAAAGGAGTATCATTTGCTTCTCATCAGAGGAAGTTTCTTCCTTCAGGGTTATTCATAAATGTGTCATCTATTGTAAATCACCACTATGGGAATGAAATCCAACATCTGGATGAACATTGGTAAGGTCAAAGATGTCAGGGCTAATTTCAGCCCCCTAATGTTTAGATCAATCACTCTGCTCCCACGCAGCACTACTGAGCGCTGGTAGAGGGAGAAATAAAACTTTCAAATATGGAGAAATGAACAGGTAATTGTGTCATTGATGGTGATTATGTTGATGATGATTATCGGTGAAATATATTTCCTCTTATTATGTGCCTTGCAGTTTATTGGTGTTTTGCATATATGTGTGTATGTATATTTATATTTATATATAATGTGCGCATGTATATATAATGTGTGTATGTATATGTATATACTTTAAAATATATCAGTCGTGAATATTATTAATGATTTTATTCTATAGATGAAGTAATTGTGTCAAAAGTAACTTTTTTATTACTGATCAATTCATAAGTGAAAGAATCGGCATTTTGCAGAGATTGTGGGTGAGAACAAACTGATTTAACTAAGAATAATACATGGTCGCTACTACTAAAAATTATGCTTGGAGATATATGTTAGTGTTCTTAAATTTTTTCATCTAAATAAGTTTTATGGGTGGCATCCTCTTGTATTGTCTGCATGGTGAGGAATAGATAAAATGAAGCACTGTTCTCAGAGCAATGACATCATGATCCTTGTGCTAATAGTACCTATTGTTTGATCAGGCTAATAAAAACACACATAATACATAGAATAGTGAGAAAATTTCAGAGGGGGTGTAGCTTGTACACCAGCGGAAAGGTTTGGTTTGGTCACCCATGATGATCAGAAAACAGAGTGTACCATTGTATGTGAGAGGAGGTATATAAAACGAAACACGCTGACCTGCTCAGAAGGAAAAGAACATAGGCTTTAGGCTATTTTCAAAAGGGAAGCTTAATATTTCCTAGGAGAGATGTGATGTGTGCTGAAAGGAAAAATAGCATCTTAATGAAGGCCAAATGTGACATGAGGGTTACTGCAGAAAATTCAGGGAGAAACGCTAGGATGAACTGTGCCATGAGTATAGGTGAAACAGGCAGAGCAGGAGCCTGGGAGAAATGTAGTAATATTGTTGACTGCCTGTGTGTGAATCTTCAGGGTGAGAAAGGGGTAAAACACTGACTGAGATTTGGTGTCTGAATGTTGATCTCTGTAGAAAGAACATAGTCCTTGGTATTCAAACTGTCTGCACTTGTATTTAAATTGAGTTGTTTTAAAGTTTTAGAATTACTAACACTGAGTACTTGGAATTCACAGTTATTCATGTATTTTATCGTATTTATTTTCTTCCTTACGATAGAAATACAAAGCTGATGTTACTAGTTTTTGAAATGTATATATTCTTAATTTAATATAATCGTATCTATTCATGTTTTAGAGATTTAAGAAAATTGAATAGTATTGAGGTTTCTTAAAAAGCATACAAGAATAAAGCCTAGATTTAGGCGCCATTACATAATTTATATTGCAGTATTCTTTCTATGGCTCACTGGTACATCTCAAAAGTGCAGTATTTTTGAGTGAAAGGATTCTCTCTGGGTTAGAGTTGATGTGGGGAACTCTGCACAAGAATGAAATAGAGTGCCATAACTTATGTGTCTCCTAAATTTAAATTTCTTCAAAGTGTGATTGACATAATTTTAATAATAATCCCTGTATTTATATATTACTTCACAATTAAAATGTGATTTATACTTGTTACCTCAAATTATTTTATAGCGTCCCAGAAAGGCGAGTAAAAAGCGTACTAATATCAATATTTCATTATTAATGAAAGGAGATTGTCTAACAGATAACAAATGACTTCCAAAGTCACACATTCTGACTGCTGAGCTACAGGCCACTCCCAGAATCATGTCCCTCAAATACTTGTAAATAAAAAGAATAATTCAGCCTACTATAAAATAGCTACAATTTTGATTAATATCAGAAAACATGAATATGTTTAAGAAAAACATTTTAATAGGCAGAAGTAGAAGACATGATTAATGATTTTTTTTCTATATTGTAGCAACCAGAAATTTACATAAGACCAGACATTATTCTGTCTTTGGAACCAGACACCCTTCTTTATACAGCTGGGCCAAAGAGATCTTACAAGAAAATCTCTCCTTGTGGCATTGCTCCACTGTCTCAGTTTTCAATAACCCTCACAAGACTCCTCACTAAAAGACCTGGACTCATGGGGACGCGGAAAGGTACACCCTATCCTTGACTCCTAGAGGGAAAGAGATAATGACACAGCTACAAGATCACTATGAAATATTTGTTTTTAAAAAGCAGAACAAAAATAACACTAAAACTTAGATATATTTTTAAGTAATTCAATTTCCCCAGGAATGGTTAAAAAACAACGAACCAAACAAAAAAAATGCCAAAATAGGAAGCAGATATATTTTCTATGACAAATGGCAATGCTAATTGTCCTTTCTGAAATACATTAATACCTTTCATCTTGTACTTCAACAAAACTATTTTATGTGGAAATTTGCTATTTTTATTTGGAAAGCATATTATTTATATTACCCCCTTTCAAGTGATCATTAACCATCAGAAAGCAGAATCTTTGGAAACTGTTTAATCTAAAATTATAAGAGCCCTCAAATATGGTTTAGGAAGTAATTGCTGCCACACAATCATGCATTAGATCCCTAGGACCTACATAGAAGAGTCTGGCACTACAACACATGTCTGTAATCGAAACCACAGGGAAGCACAAACTTCTGCATAGTCAACCTAATTGCCACAGTGATAGAGTAAGAGAGACTCATTCTCAAATAAATCTATTTATAGCTCAATCAATCGATACATAGACAGGTAAAAATTAGTTTTAATGTGGTTAAGAAAAACAATTGATATCAAGTTCTATGACATGCACACTTCTTTGCATGTACATCTTCACAAACAAACAAGCAAACACACACACACACACAGAGAGAGAGAGAGAGAGAGAGAGAGAGAGAGAGAGAGAGAGGAGAGAGAGATTTGACTTGAAGATGTAACCTTTTCCTATTTTCTTAAATCCCCAACGCTTTGACGACTTGGATAATGACACACAAAGAATAGCTTAACTGAAAACACATCATTGAGCTAAGAAAAGGATCATATTCAGTGATTCCTGACACTCAGCTGAATGAGCAAACCTCACTTTAAGGTTCCTACACAAACTGCAAGCCTCAAGCACCTCACTGTGCCACTGCTTTGTGAATGGGCTATGGGCTCAGAATCACTGCCTCATTGTAGCAGTTGTCCCAGGACCTTCTAAACGTCTACCACACAATTGCACAATTGAATCATACCTTCTACTTGTGTAAGAAGCACTCTTCCTTTCTTCTATCGTTAAATCTGTGAGGGTTTCCTGAGTAATTTTATACATAGTTCTGCAGACTGGACGGGTTGTAAATATTAAAAATCTGAGGCCTTTTTCTGAATATCCTCGAGGAGTAGTATTGATAGGCAGTTTCAATGGCAGCATTAAGTATGCCTATATATGAGGAAGGCATTTTTTTCACACTCCTGTTATGCTGTTGGATTTATCTTATTTGAGACCTAATTTTTAGTATTTTCATCTCTTGCCATCCTTGGAGCAGACTCCAGCAAGTGTGCCAAAATATATGATGATTTAATGATGTTCTGAAATGTTTCACAGCCAAAACAAGGAAAATATTTGTGACCCAAGAAGACCCTAGATTCCAGATTCTGAAACAGAAAGGGAAGGACAATGACTTCAATTTATCCTTTTTGATTCATTCCCCAGGACTTGTACAATTGAGGTTATAAAGTAGCAGTATTGATCTTTGAAAGGCTAAATGATCTCTATACTTCTATGACTAAAACGTCTATCTACCAATCTTTGGAATGTCATGAAGGTTTTCAGCACATTTTGTTGGGGACAAACACTAATGTATAGACCGAGAACAACTTGGTGGACCTGAATGATGATGCTTACATATAGAATCAGCCACTTAGAAGAAGGATGTTATACTGTACTTTTACTTTATCTTATATACAAATCAAAATAAAAATGGAGAATTTTTAATATTTCTGGGTTTTTTTTTTTTTTTGCTTTGTTTAGGGTTTACTATGAACTGAGATTTTAGGCTATATTCTGATGTTTGAGAAAAAAAAAAAACCATTAACCAAGTCACAATACTTTTAAACTTCTTTTTGTTCTGCCTGCAGTGTGTTCTAGTACTAAAACTGAACAGAATTGTCATAAAGAGACAAGAATGTCTTAATCCAGCAACTGATGGGAGCAGAAAGTGGCTCATAGCTAAACATTAAACAGAGTTTGGGGAGTCTTGCAGAGAAGGGAGAGGAAGGATCAGAAAGACCAGTGGAGTCAGGGACACCAGAAGAACTCAGACCACAGAATCATCTGACCAGGACTCATGGAGACACATGGAGATCTGGGAGCCTCTAAGGCTCTGACTATGTTCTTTGCATACTTTATGGCTAAGTAGCTTAGTGTTCTTGTGGGGTTCATAACAATGGAAATGGAAACTGTCTCTGGCTCAGTTGCCTGCTTATGTGACCCTTTTCATCTATATGTGTTGCCTCCTTCTGCCTTGATATAATAGTATATGCCAGGTCTTATTGTAGCTTGTTATACTTTGGTTGATATCCCTGAGAGGACTGCTCTTTTCTAAGGAGAAGGAAAAATCTGGAAAAAAGTTGAGTTGGATGGGGAGAGATGGTTGGAAGGGAGGGAAGGTAAGCTACAATCTGGATGCAATAAATGAGATAAGAATAAAAATTAAAAATTAAAAAGAAAATGCATAAATAATAAAAACACAAAACAGGTTTTTATAAATAACAGTATTTTAATTGGAATTTCTGGAAGCATATAATAATAATTTTGATATAAAGATAGTCACTTCTTAGTTTTATACTTATCTGAAGTTTTAACTTAAATTTTTTTCTACCTTGATCATAAGAAAATGTATGACATTTAAAAACAAGCATATATTGAGATTGTGAAAATAATAGCATTTAGGACATTCTCTTTTCTTTTTCAAGAGTGGTAAATAGAAACCAAATTATCTGAGCAATTTTTTTGTTGTTATACTTTGATAACATAATAGGTTTTCTGTTTACACAGATGGACTAGTGACCAGTGGTATAATCTAGGGAAAAACTTACTATATAAAGAAATAAAAACACTCAATATATGTGTATATGCAAGCACTCCATTTCATCAGACTTTAACTACATTTCTCAGATATTTTCTAAAGATATAATAAAAAAAGTCTGATGAAACACTTCTTATATATAATGGTGAGAAATATATAAGAAGTGTTTCTTAAATTCCTGATATTGTTCTCAAATTCTAAGCAGATTAATACTACATGTATAATATCTTTAATATTAATTTTGAGTTTTCAAACTTCATTTATATAATTGGTGAGGAATGAAGATGAGATGTGCCTATAAACAATGTTTAATAATGTAACAACTCAGAATGGTTTTGGAAAGTCCCTGAAAATGACTTATTCAAAAAGTGCTTCCATGTCAGAGTAAGCAATAAAAGCTGAGCAACACTCTCTGACAAGTCAAGCTGAAAAAAGAACAGAAAGGCTGTATAGAAGAGCTTGATACTATCTGAGTCACTTGGAAAGGACACTCTTCAGTCTGCTGAGCTGCCTGAAGGCTGTACATTGTCTTCCATGTTCACAGATTTTTGTGAGTTGTTACTGATATTGAAACAAGGTGATGTAGCTATCTATGAGTCATTTCTGGTCTTATATATAGCCTCTCAACCATATTCCTATAAGTAACCCCAATACAACCCATTGGTACACACACACACACACACACACACACACACACACACACACTTCTACTCACCCAAAAAGCAAATCCATGACATGTCAAATTAGCAATTGCATCATTGTCCAATATGTTTAACAAGTGAGTTGTTAGCTGTGGTTACTATCAGGAGTATGGGTTACTGGTTAGAAGGAGAAGAGATAGTTCAAATGTACCTCATTACCAGAAAGCACATTTCCGTATGTGTGTTCATGTCCTGTAACATTATACATTAGATCTCTTTAAGTGCCTTGTAGATCACTGTATATTCCCTTTTGCTTAGGGCACCCAGAGAATCTTCAGAGTTTTGTTCTTTGGGACACATGAGCTTCGGTTTAACTTCTCTTTAATATCTGAGGGTGAACCTCTCATCTCCTGGAAGAAGTATCTCAATTTGGAAATTTTTCAATGTGGAGGGACATTCTGTACAAAAGCAAACTCATTTTCCTTAAAGAAATACATCTTTTTAAATACATCTTTTTTTTAAAAAATTAATTCTTTGCACTGTTGTATCTTATACCATTTTTGAGATGCAACAATAGTACAGTTTTGCATATTGTTGTAAGTAGAAATTTACATCCAAGTATGAAACTGCTCTGATGCCATCACATTCCACCTGTACTCATGTATTTGTCATCAATCATTGTTGGGGAATTTATTTAGGGAATTCAGTAATTTTTAAGATCTGGTGACAAAAAAAACCTAAATTAATATCACACGTGGAATGCTTGTTACTCCTTCAAGATTTATATTTTTTACAATACAGTGAAGCAGTTTTGAAGTATTTCTTTATATCTCCCCCTCTCCATATATTTACCCACAGAAGCACATATTAATTACACCTCATAGATGTATAAAATCAATGATAATTTTTAAATTCTTCAAGGTTTTTTCTTCCAAAGTGATTTTTTCTTACAACAAAAACCAATGGGAAAAGAACAGGAGCTATGCTCTAAAGAGTTTTGATAACTTGAGGGTAATCTTACTATCTGGTGTTTTACTGCCCTTTTATGAAAAAAGATGTTTTCCTATGTTTTCTTTGGCAAAGACCAATGCAAATATTATCTTTGTGTGTAACAGAAATATGCTTCATTGTTTAAGAATATCCAAACTTTCTGAAGAGTATGAAAAACATGTGGGACCAAAGAATCTCAGGATTTAAAACATTTAAGTTATTATTGAATAGATCACATGCATGAACAAAGAATGGACTGTGAAGAAGAGATGTCTAATGCACACACAATACTAAATGTCAAAGGGACAGACTTGCCATTAGACATTAAACTTATATGAGACAACAGAGATGTTTAATATTTATAACATAATAAGCCACATAAAGTGTTAGAAGCCAGCAGTGGGAAGCCTTAATTAGCAGCATCCTTTGGCTACCAAATTACTTCTCCAAAAAACAACATGAAGTCCAGTGATGCTCATTTAGCTGTTTGATGAGCATCAGCTGTGACCAAGATGACTTGCTTTTGCATTCTTCATATAGAATAAATGTTTGTCATGGGCTCCAAGTATCTCCCAAAAGGCAGGGCATCCAAGTTTTGTCTATCAGAAATGCTAGCTGTGAAATCTTCTAGTCAATCTGTGTGATAATCTAAACTATCTTTTTGTTTATATTACATCAGTATATATTTCAAATGGATTCCCAAATTTAAAAAAATGCCAGTGCTTTACATGTTCCTCCATGCAGTGATTAGATTGGCAGTGTATTATGACACTAACATTGGATCAAAATCATTCCCTACATGGAAACATACACTTGCGCTCTTGCTTATATTTTACTCTTAGCTAAGAAGTACTTACTATATTAAGGAAATATCAACAGTGGTGTCTCGATAAAATATCTTCTTTATTTACATTCAGAGTGGAGTGCATTAATTCAAGTTGCTTCAAGTATGTATTGCTTGTATGTTTTCCTAGAAGTGGTGCCTAGAGAAAACGAAGATGGATGATCGTATAATAATATACTATGAAATATAACTAACTCCTAGAGAGAGCTGTGCAATTTGTAATAATAACTCAAAAACTAAGATAGTCAGCAGAGAACATAAGACACAAGTAAATACAATTCCGAGTTTAAGAAGGGTCTGCCAGAGGAATTTCAATTTACAGTTAGGCTGTCTTTTCTTTTATTCTTGTTTCTTTCTTTCTTTTTTCCTCCCTCCCTCCCTCCCTCCCTCCCTCCCTCCCTCCCTCCCTCTCTCTCTCTCTCTCTCTCTCTCTCTCTCTCTCTCTCTCTCTCTCTCTCTCTCTCTCTCTCTCTCTCTGCACACTAATTGAGATCCCCTTAAGAAAATGTATTTCATTATGTGTCTTTGCTTTATGATACTAGTACATCAAAACCAGTAAAATTTGCACACTGGCTGGACCAAACAGACGATGTGGATGACTACAATAGATATGGTGAACTTGGATACTGACCTTTCAGGCAACATTGTCACACACAAAAAAAATCTTAACTGCATCTCATTTTCTAAAAGTTTAAGTAGACAATGTACTCTTTGGAGACGGCCTAAAAGCTTCAGCACATCATAGAAAAAGAAAAGAAAAATCTAAAAACTTTTTTTTAATATAAATTGGTATATTCTCTTTTGGATTCCAGCTAATTGTTTTGAAATTTCCAAGAGAATCTCCGAATTATATGTTCAAAGAATAAAGGTCATTTTAGATTTCCAAATTCAGACAGTACTGTAAGCTTTCAAGGGTATGTTTCACAATGATTGGTCTTGCTCACACCTGACCCCATTCTAACTGATACTTTATTCTTTTCATCATATAATCTATTGTAAACATAAAATGGGCGCAGTGTCTTGACTTTGTGAATTCTCTCTGACTGTACGTTTCTTTGGGTACTTGTGTATTAAGAACTCTTTCAGGTCTAGAACATGTATTAAGGAAATATAGATGGCAAAAGATTAAAGACAAATTTGTCAGCCATACATTTAAAAGTCAGTAGTATAGATCCATTTTCATTTTCTTTTAAAAATGTTTCTGTATTTTTGTGTATTAGTTTTCAATTTATTTTAGAATTATGTGTAGATGTAGATGTCAAGTTCAGAAATCTGTTTTTTTTTTAATTTATATCATCATTAATGTTCAATGCTATAAAGGACATTTACCCCAGTAATAAATGTAATATGTAAATAAAATTTAAACATGTATATACATACACACCTCTGAACTACCAATTAAAATATTATCTTAATTAGGAAACACAATTTATACAACTCCAGGAAGATCAGTGTATTATGATAACTTATGAGAATCACTACTTTCTGCATGTGTGAAAATTATGATCCATCCTGAAATGCAATTTAAAGTCACAAACTCTTCTTCAAAAGTAAAAAAGTGATAGGTTTTGTTAAGGGTGATAGCTATTGGATATAATTACATTAGATATTTTGGAAGAACACTAATATATAGTATTTTACAAGAAATTAAATCCCCCAAAATTTAGACATTTTAATATATTATCATATGTGTTTTGCAAATGAAGAAAAAATAAATGGCCCTGAAAATTAACAGATTAAATTTGTAAAGTTTAGTTAACAATATTATTGATTATATAGTTTTATTTCTGCATGTTAATTTATTTTTTAAAAGTTTATATAATAAAATATTAATGCATCTTATAGTTTTTTCAATTTCTGCACAACTTGAACTCAATTTTTGAATTATTCATCCTTTCCCCTTTTTCGTTCTTTTTATTTCTTATTTTGTAGCATCCTGGAGACTGAAGCAAGTATTATATCTACTAGGCAAATTTCTTTACTACTAACTATATTCCCTCCCATATTTATTCTTTAATCTTTTTGTATCATCATTTTTTCACAATGTAATATGCAGTGTCGGGTTTAAATCAAATGTAACTTAAACATACTAATAGTTTGCAAATTTATATTGACAATAATTTATCTACCCATCACTTTGAAGTAAACAATACTGCTGCAATGGTCATGGTTGAATTTAGAGATAACAGCTTTTCATATGTCAAACATTTTGCATATATATTTCTCATTATCAGAAACTCATGCAATATATAGAATGCAAACTTTTACTTCTGATGAGAAAAGTCTGTGTCTGCCGAATATAAACAAATTTCTTGGCCCATTTTGTGGAATTGCTAAACTATTTTCTTGAACAAGGCTTCCTTCTTTCACTAAGGGCCATAAGGAGGCAGTTATTTATATTAAACTGTATCAAATTTATTTAAATTCACAAACACACATACACATATCTAGTAACTTCTATATCTTTGGTGCCTACAAGATAATATACAATATGATTTTAATAGATTTAATATAAATACAAATAAAATGAATTGATATATATATATATATATGATATGTGTATATTTCAAATGCGCAGAGTATAGTTATAGTGTCAATAACTGCATTGTCAAGATTTTTTTATTATATCTTTAAGGCCTTTCCTAAGAGGATTGTGCTGTCAAGGATCTGTAATAACTGAAGTTGTCTGAAGTAACACAAAGGACTTATGCATTCAGGCCCATCCACAAAGACAATTTAGAAACATCACAGAAAAATATCATGGTAATGAACTCTCTGACTCCGAATGGCCCTTATTTTCTTTTCTGATGGAGTTTCAGCTCACTTTGCTCGAATCAACACCGAAAGTCTGTCACTTGGACTTGAAGGCAATCTCGTTGATATTTCAATGATTAAAGTGTGATAAGTGAAACCTTCCAGCAGCTCTACCCCTGAACTAACCTGCTTCTGAGAGCTCCGGATGTTGCACTTTCCCAATTGGAAATCCATTAAGCCTAGCCCTCAGGCAATGCATGCTGAGTAAAAATGATATGGAAGCAGATAGGATAATAAGAAAAAGTCAGAAAGATCCGGGACTGTTGGAATGTCATTTTCAGCAGATGAATCTGTTGTTGCTGTTTGCATTAGAATTCACCAGATCTCCTAAAAAGAGTGGTGCTCATGTATTGGGCATTCTTGTATTTTTTCCAATTAGTAACTTAGTGGTAATATTCTTAATCTTCTAGATTCAATTTGCCCTTAATTTTTGATTTTTAATACTAAGCCATGCAGTGTCTTCAAACTTTCTGATCAACGGATTTGGAAAGCAGAGTATCAATTTCTCATCACAAGTTCCCACACAAAATAAAATACAGCGTCAAATGAACATTTTATGTTGGCATGAATGTATATATATACATATATACATATATATATATATTAACTCTAAGTATTATATCATGTTCTTTTTACGTAACTAACAAAAACTGATGAGAAATAACACTATAAAACATTAAATATATATGTACATATTACACTTTTGCATCATTGAACAAACAGTTTCTGAGGACATATTTTATGAAACCTACATCTAGTATGAAAATGTCAGTTAGCTCATAGCGCGGTAAGGGAGACCAGCACAGAGATTATTAGCAATACAAATACACAATCAGGGCTGTAGTAAAAGGCATGAGTCAAAGCCTTGACATCACAGTGGAGTATATTGTTTGTCTTTGAGTAAGATGCCATGAATGAATAGATCTTTCGTATCACATTTTTCCCCAAGAGACCTCTACATATTGTTAATTTTTAAAAATTTCTCTCCCTGTATTATGGTTTGCCAAACTTAAAACTTGGTTAGCGTCTTTCTATGTAAGTGTTGAGGATTTTGAACTTGATAGGTATGTCCTTTTTTGTCAGTGCTATCACTATTTCCTATTCCATATTCTTACCTTGTACAGTCTGTCCTTCCCACCCCATTCCCTTCCCTTCTCAGTCCTTTATGTCTGCCCATCTATCTGCCCCCTTCTTCTTCCTCTTCCTCTTTTGTTCTTTTTCTTTTCAAACTACGTCTATACAGATTATAATCTTCCCAGACTCAGGCTTTTCCATTTGCATTGCCCTAAGGGACCATCTTCACTGGAAAGAGGGAGGGCTGTTTAGCCAGGTGGATCCTTTAGAATTGCAGAAGGCAGAACAGTAGATTCCCGATGGTACTGCTTATTTAATTTAAGGAAGATCAGGCGGCTACTAGGAAGGACGAGCAGAATTTCATTTTGATACACAAGTAGGAATCTGGGTTAGTAGTTTCCAAACCAAAGTATTTAGTTTCGGGTTGATCTCTCTTAAATAAAGGGAAAGTAATTTTGTTGAATGGAATACCAGGAAAGTCAAATGAATAAAATTATGTAAAATATTGTTTGATGTTTGAAGGACTGGTGAGATGTATCAGCTGGTTAAAAGTCCTTGCTGTTTTTGCAGAGGACATTAGTTACGTTCTCGGCACTCATTATGGGTGGCTTATAAGTGCCTGCAACATTACATCTAGAAGACACACACCTGCCCGCAAGCATATACACACATCGGCACACTCAGACATACATGCACATATCCATGCACAGATGGATATTAATACACATACTCGCACACAGACAGCCAGATATACACATATCCACACAAAGACAGACAGGCATATCCACAAATAGACACATGCACAAATCCACTCATAAATAAACCTATACATATCCACTCACAGACAAGCATACTTGCATATATTCACACCAAACATATATAAACAATCCACAGACTGACACATACCTACACACAGATAAACAAACATACACATAAATATATGAAGGAACACTTTAAACGCATTATTTTTTTTTCTATGCAGTGCTGTGACTGATGTCAATATTACATTTGTAATTCCAGGCTTACAAAAGTGCCTTTTTATTTAAAATATACCAAGAACCATCAAGGGTGCTCAATCAAGGGTTTATATCTTTCACTTTGCTGAGGGCCCAGGCAAGATTGCAGATCTTATTTCTGGTAGCTCACAAGCATCCTTAACTCCTATTCTTGGGACTCAGTCCACTACAAGCCTGGGCACACATGTACTGCACATACAGACTAGGGCATGCACACATACACATAAATATAAATAAATAAAGTGTTAAAAGTGCTAAAAATAGCAGGTTAAAAGCCTGTTAAACAAAGGTGTGCGGATGCAGCTTAGTGATAGGCTATTTGACTAGCAAGTGCAACAAATAAGCCAACAATCAAAGCAGAGCAAAACAGTCACAAACAAAAAGTAAATAAGTGAGATTTGTCTAGATTCCTAATACTTTACCCCATGGAAATCCTAATGAGTTTTCTGCTGCACAATTTAAAACCTGGAGATACAACAATGCTTTAAAAATAGAAAATGTCAGGTATGCTATATGGTAACATTAAGTTAGTCTAGAAACTTTAATGATAGGACAATTTCAAAATGGTATCATCTTTCTTAAGATTTATTTGCTTTTACTTTATATGTTTGAATGCTTGTCTGCATGTATGCATGTGAATTGTGTACATGCCTTGTGCCTACTGAGGCCAGAAGAGAATGTGGCATTATCTGAAACTCTAGTCACAGATGTTTGTGAGCCTCCATGTGGGTGCTTGGAATGACACCAAGATTCTCTGTAAGAGCAGCAAGTGCTTCTAACTGCTGAGAAATCCATAGGCACCAAATGCCATAGTCTTGCTTTAAAGTTTATATATTTGTGGAGTATATCCTCCCAGAGAATGAATGGGAAATGGAAATATGTGGCATTCTCAAAATGAATAAAGAACAAACCCTATTACATCCTAAGCTCCAATACAGTGGGGATTAAGGAAGATTGCTTGAGCCTATTGTCAAAGAGAGCAGACAAAGGGAGTGGGTGGCCGAAAGTGATTTATTATTGCTAATAAACTTAGCCAAGAGGTTAGTGAACGCAGAAATTAATCTTACCCAAGAGATCACAATGATAGTTCTCTCCAAACTGGTTTTAAGCAGAGCCAACTCATTCCTGAAGCTCTGCTGAGAGGTATATAGTCACATGAGCTGCAGAAGAAAAAAAAAAAAAAAATGAGTTAGCAGACCCAAAGCTGACTCTATGAAAAGAAGGGCCACTTCAATGCAGAGAAACATACACATGTTTGAACACTTAAGTGAGAGTCTGTGAAAACGTATCTCAGTATTACTTCATAAAATACAAAGGTAACATTTATACATGTGGAGCATCGGCCTTGACCCTGATGTCCTGGTAGACGATCAGCTACCTCATTATCCTACTATTAGGTTTGAAGCGGTTAAGTTTTCAAGTTCAAAATCAACATGAAAGGCAGTCTGAGGAGTTTATTTTTCCACGTATAAACACTGGAACATGCTGGCACTTCAGAGGATATTTGTTCCCTGTCCGCACATCACTGATGACTTAAAATTCCTTTATGTTGCTCTTGGCCTGGAGAAAGACACCAAAACTGAAACAATGGACCGAGATATGTAATACACTAACCTTGATTGTGTTGCTATATTTGCTTTTCCCTTAGAGTAGCCAGGCCTAATGAAGAAGGAGAGCGTATTGGAATGCTTTGTTAAGCTGTCTACATCATGCTTAGCTACTGAATGGTGAAGGAAAATTTGAATTCAGCCAGTTCTTGACTTGGGACAAACTAATACTTAGTCTGTATTTATTTTATATCAATTTATATTTTATTAATACATTCAGTTTAATTTACTATTATATTACTCTCAAAAAGAAATTAATCAATTGCAGAAGACTATGAGCATGATACTTAAATACTTCTTAGAATTTAATATTTATTTTGATCATTAATTAGATACAAAGTTGATATACAATATACTTTCGTGACTATATTTAAATATCTTATCCTTATTTTAAGAGAAATACATACAAAGTAAACAGAGCATCCAACATTTAACAATGCAAATATAATAGTGATATTTTCTGTTTAAATAAAGTTATTTCATTCTATCGTTATTTTATTATAAAAATTAAAGTTGAAGTAAATTATTTTATTGCAGATAGTTTTTAAAATAAAGGGAAAAAATACGAAAATAGCACTCTTGCTTCTTTAAATACACTTGAAACAGTTGTTTGTGTTTGTCCTAAATGTTTAAGATATGCATATATAATTGTGAATCTAACTTATAATTCAAATGGTATGTAAATCAGAAATATATGAAGTATTTAATTTGTAAGAACACTATTTTCTAGCTAAGGGTTGCTTACAAAAGACTTGAAGTTCAAAGCTGTTCCTCCTTTGAGTCTAGCAGTTATCATGATTAACTAAAAAGTCACAAGTAACATATTTTTGGCTGCAGCTTATGTCTGTTTTTAACATATTCATCACACATAACGAGCTAGGGGATTTTTCTCAAATGTTGTGAATAACGTTCACCTCTTCATGAACCTTAAGCTTAGAAAAATATCGAAAGAAAAAAAAATCAGGAAATGACAGGAACTCAACAATAGGTATTTTAAATCCCTGGTTGTAAGGACCACAATTATGTCAACAGTGTGATGCAGTTTCCCTGGGGGACAATCTTATTCCTAACCGGCTACATAAAAGCTATCACAGAGCCAAGAAATCTTATCAGGCCAGAGACACTCTGGGGTTTAATAGGCATTAGCTTTCACTTTTGTAAGGACTTGGTTATCAACATATCATTCTAAGTGAGAATGACTTCAAGAAATATGAATTGGAATCCCATGGTAGAGGGTTGTGATTATTAACATTTTTCTTTAGGCTATGTCTTATTATTTTTCTGGCAAGTGTGGAAAAGTATTATTAATATTTTTCTTTTCAACCAATAAAAACTATTTCTTTTTCATTAGGTGAAGGGACAACATGGTGTCACTGAGGAGCAAAGAATAGCAAGTTTTTGGATGAGTCAAAATGCACTGGAGAGAGGAAGTAGTAGTCCTAGAAGTGTGAACTACCCTGTTTTTCACAGTTGTGGAAACAGCTAATTCATAATCTAAACAAAGAATGTTAGATTTTCTTATAATGAGCCTATGTAATGGACATGGTCCAGCTGTATACTACAGTGCCATGGTTGCTGAATCTAAGAAAAATAAATGACATAATAAAAGAAAATTGACTTTCAACTTCCAATTATTTTAATTTTGTGGAATATAAATGTCTACATTCACAATAAGATAAGATTTAGATTACCATGTAAATTTCTTTTTATTCCATGATGAAGACATTTATCATTCCTTGCATGTATATGCATGGTAAATCCCTGTTCGTGTGTGTGAAGGCACATATACCTGTGAAAGGCACAGGAGGACATTGGATCTCATACTTTCTTACTCTGCACATTATTCCCTTGAGACAGGAGCTGTTCCAATGATCAGGAGGACCCATTCATCCTCCTGTATTAATTTCCCATAGTACTGGAGTTACAGTCATATCTAGCCATGTCTGGATTTCTATATAATTGATGACATTTGAATTAAGTTCCTCTTGTCACAGTAAGTAGTCTTACCCAAAGAGCTATGTCTCTATCACCTTAATCCCCCATCTGTATATTTGTTTTTTCAATTCATTTTTTATCTAGAGTTGAATTTTTTCTTGCTATGCTGATTATATTGTTGAATGAAAATCAGATTACCCCCCAATTTCTTTTAATTTTAATGGATAAATACAATAATATGATAACATGCTATTTTCTAGAGGTAAGCACAAAGATATAAAGAAAACCATAGGAATAATTCAGATGCACTAGAACTTGGGAAAGAGATCAGAACAGCCTAATACCAGTCCCTTTGGTGGTAGAATCCTACCTTTGCCTTTTACTGTAGCATTCCTTGGGAAGACTGACAAGCATAGGTCAAGAGAAGCTGGCCTCTGTCTCCTCAGTACCTACCAATATCAACAGTGACTTCCTCTGACAAATGGCAAAGGATGCACCAAGTGCAGCTGTACTGTGGGCTATCTGCGCAGTCACTTAATGTTGAAATAGGAGCAGCGGGGCTGCTTCCCCAGCACCCTGGCCGCCTGCTAGCTCATGCCTGAAATAACAGCACACAAACTGTATTCATTTAAACACTGCTTGACCCATTTCTATCTAGCCTCTTCTAGGCTAATTCTCACATATTAATTTAGCCCATTTCTAATCATCTGTGTAAGCACCCCAAGGTGCGCTTACCGGGAAGATTCTAGCCTACGTCCATCCTGCGTCGGAGGAGCTTCATTGCGTGCATCTGCCTGGGAGAGCGGAGCATGCCTCTCTGTCTGAGGCGTCTGGCTCTGAAAGGAGCTGCAATACTTCTGACCTCACTTCCTCTTCCTCCCAGCATTCTCTTCTGTTTACTCCACCCACCTATGTTCTAACCAATAAAATGGGCCAAGCCAGTTTCTTTATTAGCCAATGACCTTCCTCCATCAACTTAAGGAGAATTTTCTTTCTCCTTAAGATTATTTCTAAAAGACAATGAGGATAAATATTACTCCAGTGGGCAAAGAATCAGGCAGAATGCCTCTTTGTTCACTATTCTGCCTGATTATTTAAAATGAGATGATAATTTCCTGAGTTTATGAACAATAGCTCTTGATATTCCTGGAGGCTAAGGACAAGAAAGAAATTATTAGAAGACTGAGCATTAGTGATCTCAAACTATATGTATTTCAGAATTGTGTATACTTGCATATTTGTGCTGTGTGCATAAATGTGTGGTGTACATATGTGTTTATATGTGTGTGTGAACATGCATAGATTAGTTGCCATAAAATATCATCCTCCACCAATCTTCACCTTATTTCATAAGACAGGGTCTCTAACAGATCCTGGAGTTTATTGATTAGGTTAGGGTATCAATGAACTCTAGTATACAATTGCTGGGGTTACAGATGTGTACCACTGTTCATAGCAGTTCAAATGTGTGGCAGATGTTTTACCTCATGAAACATCTTCTCAGCCCCTAATTTGAATGCTAAACATTCACATGTAATGAACAACTCATTTTATATAGTACTTTCCAAGAACCCTTGAAAAATATTGACCTTAGATAGAAATGAATTAATCTCTCCCACCAACTTAACTGCTTTTTCATAAGTCTCATGAACAAAATATCTGCAAGTAGTGACAAAAGAAGACGTGCATAAAGAAAACAGCTTGGATTTCTCATTTGCTGTGTTTGAATTGGTAAATGCAGCTGCCAGAGCTGGGTGGGAAAGTATCACCAAACTGGTGTCAATGAAATACTAGAAAGGATTAAAAGATATTTAAGATCTAGGATTGCTTTCTCCAATGCTTTTGCTCTTTATACTGTTTGTAGAATCATCATAAGCTTTACTTGTTCTACAGGATACTAGAAAGAAGCAAGAATTCATTTTCATTAGTGTTGGGGACTGCGGACCACCAGATCCCAAATTTCTTATAAACAACTTGTTTTCTTCTGGTCTGAGCAGCCTGCAGCTGCTCTGAGCACAAGACCCTGATGGCAGGGGAGTGGGTTCTGATGAGTCTGCAGCTGAAAGATCCCGAGAGCTGGGGCGTGGCCAGAGCACTCTATAAGCTGCCCCTAAGCACAATAAAGTGGGCATTCTTGGCATTCTTGTCTCAAGGACGCCCCCTTGGCCCCGTCTGTCTGTCTCCCTGTGTGTCTTTGTGTTTTTAAATTTTCAACCTGGTTCCCATAGATCGTAGCCAGTAGAGCGCAGAACAAAACTGGTATAGTTTTACTCGTAAGTATGTTCATCACAACATCAAGGCTGATGAGTTTGAGTGTTCTTGTCATGGACCCATCTACCAGAGCAATTCACGTTATGTTTTGGTGTGCTTTTATATTGTGTTATTCAGCTTTCTATTACTATAAAAAGAATGGCTACACCAGCTAGCTTAACAGAAAGAGAGTTTCATTTTGAGTCCCAGCTTTGAAGGACTCAGTCTGTCATTGGGCTCTGTGTCTTTTCAGCACGTGTAAGGTACTACTCATAACCAAAGAATGTAACAGAGGAAAAGTTTCAACTCATGGCAGCTCATCAACAGTGATAGACAGGGAGAAATCAGTGTCCCAGGACCACCTTCGTAGACACATCAATAATGACCACAAAACCTCCTACTTAACTCATGTTTTACAAGTGTCAGCACTTCCCCAACAGTGGCAAAAGATGGAAACCAGGCTCTTATCCTGTGGTCCTTCAGGGGACAGGTCCATTTCACATCACTTCAGAATTAGTTACAGTGTCAGGTAGAAGATAATACTATGTTCAAGGACGTAAATCACCATGAAGTTTTAATGTATGCATTTGCTTAGTACTTGTAGGAGGAATGTATCTGTCAGAACGCAGGAGCATGAAATGAAAAAGGCACACACCACCATCCCTACAGATTTACCATATGGAATATTTAAGGTTTAGGTCCACAGATGTGGCCTCTGTTTCATTAAAGATTAAGAAAAAAAAGATTAAGAAATTAAGAATTTCCACTAAATAAATTCATTAAATAAAAATGTGGCAATGTATTTATATATTAAATTTATAGAGAAAAACTATACATTACAATGTTAATGAAAGTGACTGATTCTAAATTTTGTATTTTGTAGAAAATGAATGGAAAATAATAGTTTTTTAATGACTGATTCTTTTCATTCAAATATTACAACCATTACACCAAGAAGAACATTAAGCTGAATTCCTGTTAAAGTTCATCTTTGCTAGGTTTCACTCTTTCAGCTCTGGAGTATTATTGAGCAGCATGATCAGCACAGCACACTGAGATGCCTAAATATGAGGACTATGATATGCTTTAGCTGTGACCTCTTCCTATAGGTTCCAGAACTGTAGACTTGGTCCTGAGTATGGGACAGAGAGAGATGGTGTAATTTTGAGAGTTGAGGAATTATGCAAATGTTTTTAACTTATTGATGGCATGGTCAGCGGCACACTCATGAATCCTGTTATGGTGGAACCCTCAGTTTTCATGAGAGTTAACCTGTTCGTATATAATAAAAGCAGCACCTACCTTTGAACATGTGATAAGATAATGTATAATGATGAAAGTCTGACTCCTAAATAGGTCTTTGGCTTCCTGCCTACTGATGTGATTCTTCACTCTTACATGCTTTCTTCACACCCCTCAAAACAATGCAAGACGACTTGAGGTGACCTAGACAAGGCAGTCTCTCAGAGGGTCCAGTAACATTCTGTACAGGCATGCAGCCTCATAAAATGTGAGATAAATAAACTGATTTTCTTTTATAAACTGTTTATTTACTGACATTTCAGTACAGGTTTTCGAAGTGGAGCAATTCAGACCACAAGAAAACACAGACGCTCATGCTATCCTTATCATTTCTAAAGTATGTTGTGGGCATTTTCAATATTTGACTGGTAGCTATTTGCATTTGTATTTTTGTCCTGCAGTTCATACCATACAATTTGCCACCTTTATGTCTTTTCATTTTAGCTTTTGACTAGGATTCATCATGCAGCTTATCCTATGAGTTAAAATGTCTGTAATGAAATACAAATAAAGCTTTACATATTTCCCAGAAAATTTTTGTAGGCATGTCTTACCATTCTTCCTCTCTCTTTCTTTTGTACGTTTCTTTCTTTCTCCCTTTATTCTTCTCTGTTTACTGCTTTCTAATGTACATGTATATGAACTATTCATATACACCTATGTGAGTATGTGGACATATGCTTGTGAGTCTATCCACATATTTACATGTTTGTAAATTCATAGACATGTTCACACTTATTTAATCCAGTACCTTTCTGGATGATCACAATTAATAGTCTTCTACTGACAAGTCAAGTAACTTATAAAATGGACTTCTTTATACCCACCCAACTTTAAGTGTCATTAAATTAAATGGTATTTAGGAAAATAACATTAGGATTAAAGCTAATATTGCAATATTTTAAATATGATCTACAAATCAAGAACAAAATGTACACTTGCATGAGCCTCCAAATCAAATTCCCATATTGGTTATATTAAATTTGATTCCTTAATTTATACCACAGAAAATAAAAGATGCATGTGCTCTACTCTAGATGAGAAAATTTATTTTTACTTTTGTGTGAGTTTAGTTTAAGTAAAACATACAAATGCAGCTTATCCTATGAGTTAAAATGTCTGTAATGAAATACAAATAAAGCTTTACATATTTCCCAGAAAATTTTTGTAGGCATGTCTGCTTTTTTATCAAATACATAACACATGCTACATTATTTATCACAGAAATGAAAACGATAATCGATATTATTTTCATATTCCTATTAGAACACCAAACTTTATTTTTTTTTATTGAGAATAAGAAAAAAAAAGTTTCCGCCTCCTCC